>NC_090825.1:93186617-93500000 GCF_028021215.1 Eschrichtius robustus
CCTCAACAAAATACTAGCAAACAGAATCCAACAACACATTAAAAGGATCACACACCACGATCAAGTGGGATTTATCCCAGGGATGCAAGGATTCTTCAATATACACAACTCAATCAATGTGATACACCATATTAAGAAACTGAAGAAGAAAAAACCATATGATAGTCTCAATAGATGCAGAAAAAGCTTTGGACAAAATTCAACACCCATTTATGATAAAAACTCTCCAGAAAGTGAGCATAGAGGGAACCTACCGCAACATAATAAAGGCCATATATGACAAAACTACAGCAAACATCATTCTCAATGGTGAAAAACTGAAAGCATTTCCTCTAAGATCAGGAACAAGACAAGGATGTCCACTCTCACCACTGTTATTCAACATAGTTTTGGAAGTCCTAGCCATGGCAATCAGAGAAGAAAAAGAAATAAAAGAAATACAAATTGGAAAAGAAAAGGCAAAACTGTCACTGTTTGCAGATGACATGATACCATACATAGAGAATCCTAAAGATGCCACCAGAAAACTACTAGAGCTAATCAATGAATTTGGTAAAGTTGCAGGATACAAAATTAATGCACAGAAATCTCTTGCATTCCTATACACTAATGATGAGAAATCTGAAAGAGAAATTAAGGAAACACTCCCATTTTCCATTGCAACAAAAAGAATAAAATACGTAGGAATAAACCTACCTAGGGAGACAAAAGACCTGTATGAAGAAAACTATAAGACACTGATGAAAGAAATGAAAGACGATACCAACAGATGGAGAGATATACCATGTTCTTGGATTGGAAGAATCAATATTGTGAAAATGACTATACTACCCAAAGCAATCTACAGATTCAATGCAATCCCTATCAAATTACCAATGGCATTTTTTACGGAACTAGAACAAAAAATCTTAAAATTTGTATGGAGACACAAACGACCCTGAATAGCCAAAGCAGTCTTGAGGGAAAAAAACAGAGCTGGAGGAATCAGACTCCCTAACTTCAGACTATACTACAAAGCTACAGTAATCAAGACAATATGGTACTGGCACAAAAACAGAAACATAGATCAATGGAACAAGATAGAAAGCCCAGAGGTAAACCCACACACCTATGCTCAACTAGTCTATGACAAAGGAGGCAAGGATATACAATGGAGAAAAGACAGTCTCTTCAATAAGTGGTGCTGGGAAAACTGGACAGCTACATGTAAAAGAATGAAATTAGAACACTCCCTAACACCATACACAAAAATAAACTCAAAATGGATTAGAGACCTAAATGTAAGACTGGACACTATAAAAGTCTTAGAGGAAAACATAGGAAGAACACTCTTTGACATAAATCACAGCAAGATCTTTTTTGATCCACCTCCTAGAGTAATGGAAATAAAAACAAAAATAAACAAATGGGACCTAAAGAAACTTCAAAGCTTTTGCACAGCAAAGGAAACCATAAATAAGACCAAAAGACAACCCTCAGAATGGGAGAAAATATTTGCAAACGAATCAATGGACAAAGGATTAATCTCCAAAATATATAAACAGCTCATGCATCTCAATATTAAAAAAACAAGCAACCCAATCCAAAAATGGGCAGAAGACCTAAATAGACATTTCTCCAAGAAGACATACAGATGGCCAAGAAGCACATGAAAAGCTGCTCAACATCACTAATTATTAGAGAAATGCAAATCAAAACTACAATGAGGTATCACCTCACACCAGTTAGAATGGGCATCATCAGAAAATCTACAAACAACAAATGCTGGAGAGGGTGTGGAGAAAAGGGAACCCTCTTGCACTGTTGGTGCGAATGTAAATGGCTAGAGCCACTATGGAGAACAGTATGGAGGTTCCTTAAAAAACTAAACATAGAATTACCATATGATCCAGCAATCCCACTACTGGGCATATACCCAGAGAAAACCATAATTCAAAAAGACACATGTACCCCAATGTTCATTGCAGCACTATTTACAATAGCCAGGTCATGGAAGCAACCTAAATGCCCATTGACAGATGAATGGATAAAGAAGATGTGGTACATATATACAATGGAATATTACTCAGCCATAAAAAGGATCGAAATTGGGTCATTTGTTGAGACGTGAATGGATCTAGAGACTGTCATACAGAGTGAAGTAAGTCAGAAAGAGAAAAACAAATATCGTATATTAACACATGTATATGGAATCTAGAGAAATGGTACAGATGAACCGGTTTGCAAGGCAGAAATTGAGACACAGATGTAGCGAACAAACGAATGAACACCAAGGGGGGAAAGCAGCGGGGGGTGGTGGTGGTGGTGTGATGAATTGGGCGATTGGGAATGACATGTATACACTGTTGTGTATAAAATTGATGACTAATAACCTGCTGTATAAAAAAATAAATAAAATAAAATTGAAGAATTAAAAAAAAAACAATAGCAGCGTATTCTTATTCAACACAAAATACTAAATTTAATGTATTTGAACTTAACAGAACAAAAGAAAACTGAAGGAAAATCAAATGAATTATTAAACTTCAGATTAATATTTGTTTACTTCAGGAGATTTATTTCTAAAACATTTCTTTAATGTTAAGAAAAAAAATCCATAATAGACATGTTTCATTTTAATAAGTATTTATTTACTCCCAGCTCTGAACAATGAATCGATTCCTTCTCCTCTCCTGTCCCCTTTGCGTTTTCTGTTGCTTAATTTTATTTTTTAGCATTTGTAACATTTAAAGTTTTTTTCCCAACCATAATTCCTTCATTGGTTGTTGTATGGCGAAATGGATTCAATGCTTTCCACCAGGCTTTCTGTCACAATTTCTTGCTTGCTCTGAACGTTATTTCTATTTTTTTGTTGTTTGGCTGGTTTTCATTATGGGGTAATTTTTCAAAAAGTTCTTGTGGGAGTTATAGTTGTCCTTGGGTGTTTTTGCATTTGATTGTGTTTTCCTCTTACCTTTATAATTGAATTTTAATGTGTCTGAGTATGACACTGTTTATCTCTACTTGCTTCCCCTTAGTCATGTAGACATGTCTCCTAATCTTCTACAGTGGTTATTGCTGTGGGGAAAACTGAGGCTGGTGTGATTTCTCAGCCTTGTTGATACTTTGCTCTCTGTGTCTGGATGCCTAAAGAATTCTTTTTTATTGTTAAAGTTTATTTCCCAGAAATCTTGATATCGAGCTATTTAATTTAAAAAAATGCCAGTTTTATTTGCAGGTTTAATTCTGCCTAAATACTTAAGAATATTTTTGGCATCACTTTTGGGGTTCTTTACTTCAAAGACCTTGATTATCTTTATATTATACTGTATTTGTCTTTCCACATACTTTGTTTCTAAATCTAGTTGCTTTAGTATATATTCTTTCTTTTGCATTTATTGTGGCTTTCTCAATGTCATTAATTTGCTTCTCAGCTCTATTCATTCTATTTTTTTGCTATATAAAATTATATGTCAGTAATGAGTGACAGTAGTTCATTGTATTGTTTATCGATTTGTTGCATTCTTTCTGCAGTCTCCTTTTAAATTTTATTCTTTGTTTTTGAGCTCTTATTCATTGAACTAAAGGCTCCCACAATCCATTTCAAAAATATGCAAGGAATCTTGTTACATGGGTTATGTTTTCTTCGATTCTGAGCTATTTCTCTCCCTTTTGCACGCTGTTTCTTTTATTTTATTTTATTTGCTGTAGTATATGTTTCATTCAAGGTCCTGGCAGGAAACTGATGGTACATGAAAACTGGGATTATTGAGGAAAGTTCAACAAAGAAACTGTTTACAAAGGTATAGGCAGGCTTCCAGGATGCCCAAACCAACAAAAACTAGTGCAGCATCCCTCAGCCAGCAACAGCAGGGAGCCATTTCCACCCCCAAGCCTTAAGGGGTGAAGAGATGGCATAGCTCCTGGAGCCCATAGAAGACAGCTGCAGAAAAGGCCACCTGATAGAAACTGTGGCCTTTTATAGAGGGCCGAGCTTCTCCATGGTCATATGAGGTCAGATGAGAGAGAGGGAATAAATTCCCCAGCCTTACTCCTCTCCTTTCCTCTAACCTTTTGCAAGTGTCTTTCAATAGGGAGCCAAAAGGCAAACGTGATAAAGGTCAACCTTCCAAGACATAGAGGATTCAGGAGAGGGGTGGAAAGGGGCTGGAGAGAAGGACAGATGGGAGATAACCAGCAGAGAATACTTGCAGAAATGCCATGCTGCTGCTTTTCCTCTTGCTTATATTTGAGTGGTTCTGTCCAGATCTTCTTATACTCTAACATAATGTGGGTTAATTCTTCTTAGCATTCATCATGCCTAATCTGAGTCTGTTTTCTGTTTCCTTCCAAATCATACTTTATGAGGTGTTGCTTCCCTTTTACTTTTCTTGTGCTGGAGGCTATGGATATACGTACAGGCATATGGGGATGGATAGAGTTTAGATACATGATCTGGATTTTGCTCTCTTCTCTGATTTCCATTAAATTTATTATTTCAGTGCTCTCTCTACCAACAAAGGAATATTTACATTCCTAGGCTCTAACTCATTTCCCCAAGATTTTTTTCCACATCTATGATTTCAAATTCTGATATAATGCTTCTGCTTTTCCTTCCTTTAGTGAGGATTTTACTATATCTAGTGAAATTTTCATTTCATTATACTCTTTTGCAATGCATTAAGCTCCTTTTTATCTTAACTTAATATCTGTGCAACTCATCCTGTTGTATTTTTGCCTTGCATTTCACTTCTTGTGATTTTCTTTATATAGACAATAGCTTCTTGGGTCCTTGAGTGACACGTTTTCCAAAATAACTATTTCTTGTAAGAAGTAATTTTACTCATCCACTATTTCTCTGAATGTTTAGGATAATGTTCCTTTCCCCTTATTCCTATAGGTCCAAAGCTTTTTTCTCACTTTGATTCAAACAAAGCAGGAAATATCTATACTCTGTTGAAAGACTGGATGTGTGGAATTCCCTTGGCTTTTCTCAGTGTCAACTTGGCTACCGGTCAAATCCCCTTGTCAAATCTACTGTTTAGAGGAGAGATTGATGTGGACAGCATCCAGCCAAATTCCTAATGTTGAGCAGGCATTTGTCTAATGCATCTTGGCTGTAGTGAGGTGGGAGCTTCCCTTGCTCCCCACTCTTGGCTGTCTGACATTTTGAACAGATGCAATCCATACGAAGCTATAATTACAGGGCAAACCGCTGCCAGGGCTTTTTCTGCCAGGGAATTTCTGTGCTCAACTAGAGTACCTCTCTGTAGGGTCTGTACATCCTTGATTATACTGTGTCACAGTGCCTGGTCCTACCCCACCATTTTTGGTGTGATGATTTATTGCCTCTCAATGGATATAGAGAAACAACAAAGGGAGGCATGATCTGCTCACTTGAGGAACACAAATTAAGAACTGACAGACCATATTTAAAAACTGTTTTCTGAGTTAGAGTCTCTGGGTGGGGAGTCAGGTGGTGGAGGAGGAACACAAAATCTTTCTACCTTCTTTCAGACAGGTGACAAAACAGAATAGCTTTTCTCATTCTTACTCCTTCACTTTTCATAGTTAATGGAAATTCCTAAGCTTCTCCAGTGGTTTTTGTGGCAATCTGAAGTTTCATCTTTCAAAGCTCTTCACTGTGGGAAGTTTTGAGCATATGTCACTGTGGCTAGAACGATGCCATTTTCAACCAGGAGCCATACTCTCCTGGACCCTGAAAAAAGAGAACAGGCAAGAAAATTGGACATAAAGTATGCAATCATCCTTTCTTGGTCTGATGAAATGTCAAACACTTCCTACCATCTAGACCAACTTTTCCTTGATGGTGTCGCTGTCTTTGGTTGAAAGAGGAATTCCACAGGTAGTGTGTAATTTTATTTAAATTTGTTTCATATGTGAGGCTAGAGGCATTATTTACCTATGTGCATGAGCATTCTGAGTGAATTTAGTTTAATAATAAATTATTGCTAACCAAATGAATCAGTAAAGAGAGGTATGAGAAATAACTGTGAAGTTCCTTGCTTGGCTGTTTTGTAATAATGAGATTGAACTACATACTTAGATTCTCTGTGGTGTGACTGATAGAAGCAGTCTATTAATTAATTGTGGGACCTCTGTGACCTTTCATTGACCCCACTGCTAACAGAGGTTTAATATACTAAGGCAAGAGATGCCAGAGTGGCTCCCCAGAGAACCATAAAGAGATTGCAGTCATCCCTCAGGATCCATGGGGGATTGATTGCAGAATCACCACAGATGCCAAAATCTGCAGATTCTCAAGTCCCTTATACAAAATTATGTGGTATATGCATTAAGCTACATACATCTTCCCATGCAGTTTAAATCATCTCTAGGTTACTTATAATACCTAATACAATGTAAATGCTATGTAAATAGTTGCCAACATTGGACAAATTCAAGTTTCACTTTTTGGAACTTTCTGGAATTAAAAAAAAGTTTTTGATCTGCTCCTGGTTGAATTCATGGACATTGAACCCACGGATACAAAGGGCTAACTGTAATCCTTTTTTTTGGCTCTTCATACCTATAAACATATAGCTAAATTGCACCAATATTTTTTCCTTTGACAGTTAATTTATCTATATTTCTCTGATACTAAAAATGCAAATTTTCTCTCTCTTCCTCCATATTTATGTATGTCTGTGCCCATCCTTTCCTTTTGCCCATATAACACATGGCTAATCCCCTCATTTCCTTCAAATCATACTTTTTCAATTATCTCTACTTTGACAATGCTATGAAAAAAAGTATAACCTAACCCAATCTCCAGTCTTGACTCTCTCAATCTCCCTTACCTCTCCCCACCAAATGCTCTATCTTTTAATTTATGGTATTTGCCACCTTCTAACAAACCTTAATTTATATATTTATTGTGTTCTTTGTTATGTTATATCCCCCCTTTCTATCAATCTTGCTAGGACATTAGCTTCATAAAGGCAGGCTTCTGTGTTTTCTTCATGGATATATCCCAAGGATCTAGAACAGTGCCTAGCATATAGTAGATGCCCAGTAAATGTTTTTTGAAGGTATGAATGGATGAGTAAATGTATGATATGTCCCTTCTCTTTTCTATGTCCTTTTCTCAGTCTGTACTTTAGAGCCTTGTCTCCTGTGGAATTTTGCTTATTATTTTCCCCCCTGTAATGTTTAACTATTGTGATTCCCTCTTCTTTGGACCCTAAAAACATGATTAAGTCTCCCTCATTCAAAAAAAAAAAATGCATACCAAGCCTGCCTCGATCTTTAATGTCCTCTTTCTCCTTCCTGACATCACAAGACTTCTGGAAAGGGTGTATCTATTTTTAACGTGTTTTAACGTCACTCCTCCATTCACTGCTTTGCCCTCTGACTTGTCTCTTGGCTACAGAACTGAAATGGCTAATGTAAACCATCAATTTTCTTCTTTTAGTCCTCATCTTATTTCATCTCTTTGTGGGCTTTGGTGGTGGTAACTAATACCCCATCTTGAAGGTTTGTCCCCATTGGTTTCTAATATTGTTTTGGTTTTCTTCTTGTCCACCAAGCACAATTTTTCTAGCTCAGCTGTATCAGCTTTTCCACCTGCCCCTTGAGTTGTGTCCTCCAGAATTTAGGACTACTCTTTCTTCTTTCTTTACATACTCTCTAGCCAGTTTCATCCACCCTGGTGTTAGTTACTATGATATCACCAATCACCACATCCCCCACTCCCAACTTCACATTCGTTTTGCCAAATTACTATTGAGTATTTTCAACTCATTGCTCAAAAGCACTTCAGGAAGACACACCTAAAATGGATCTCATTAGTTTTCCAATCTCTACATTACCTAAACTTCATCCTTCTGCTTTCATTACCTTAGCTAATGACAATCCCATCCACATATTTTCCCAAGCAAGAAACATCAGGGTCATTAGTGACTCCTCCCTTATACCTAAATTATTCATCCAGTTCTTGTCACCTCTAACAGAAACTCATCTACACAGTCAGTTCCTTTATCTCCATTCCAACTTCCATATGCATTGGTTCCCTATCATTTCTATCTGGATTACTGAAGTATTCCTTTAACTGATCTTGGTTTCAGTTTCTTATTATCTGCTCCTAATTCAACCCAACTAAAATCTTCAAAAACAACTTCTATTCCAATAAACACTTATTAAGCACCTACTTCAGTCCCATCAGAAAGAAATAATGGTCCCTGCCCTTAGATGACCATGTGTTTACAAGAGGCCCATGTATAAACAGAATGCAATGTGGTTGAGTGAATAAATACAATACTAAAGATATGAACAAAATGAAATGAGGTGGATTGTCTCAGAGTCACATGCATCTGTCAGAGCAGAGGCCTCCATCTCCAGATTCCTAATGCAGTGCACTGTCACTGTGGCAGTGTCGTCACTTCCTGCACACCAGCTACAGTGTAGAGGACATTTCCCTTTTATTTTGGTGATGATGGAAGTTGTTTATTGAATGGGAGTTTATTTGTCTCTGGTGTTTGTGGATAATAAAGTTCAGACTAGGGTGGTAGTGATAAGTGATCAGTATTTTGAAGGTAAAGCCAATAGGTTTTGCTAATTAGTTGCATATTAAAGTATGAGAGAAAGAATGGAATGAAAGATGATACTAATGTTGGACCTGACTCCAACAAGAAGGACAGAGTTGTTATTGACTGAGATGGAGAAGATCACAGGAAAAATAAGTTGGGCAGCAAGGTGGGGATGGGGTTGGAATCAAGAATTCAGTTTATGATATGTAAAGTCTGAGACATCTATTGGCCATCCAAGTTGGAGATGTCGAGTAGGCAATTAGATATCACAGACTGAGGTTCAGTGAAGAGATCAGGGCTTGATATATAAATTCATGATTACTTATTGTATTGTTGATATTCAAAACTTTAGGAATAGATGGGATCACCTATGAAGGGAATGTAGAAAGAGAATCATTCCAAGGAATTATGCTCAGGGACTCCAGTCTTTAGAGATCCAGGAGGTCAGGAGAATCCAGTAAATGAGACAGAGAAGGAACAGCTATTGAGGAAAAGGAGACCTAGGAGAGTGTGGCATCCCAAAGGGCAAGAGAATAAGGTGTTTTAAGGAAAAGGCAGTGATCAGATGTGACAACTGCTCTTGGTAGTTCACGTAGTTTGGGAAGTGTGAATCGACTACTAGATTTAGCAACTGGAAAGTCATTAGTGACTTAACAAGAGCAGTTTCAGTGGAGGATTGGAAGGATAAAGCATAATTGGAATAGGTTCAAGAGAGACTGAATGGAAAAACTATAAGCAACTCTCTCAAAGACTTATGTTATAAAAAGGATTTAAGAGCTGGAGCAGTAGCTGAAGGGATACAGAGATTGGAGGAGAAAAGGAATGAGGCAGGCAAGAAAGGGGACAACTGGAGGAAACATGTTCTTGAGCTGGCACATGAAAATGGGATTCAGTGCCCAAGAGGAGGAGCTGACCTGAATAGGAGTCCAGATACTTGGAAGACCTGGTGATTGAAATGATATGAAGTTGTAAAGTCAGACCTTATCACAAAGGGCTTTGAATGATATATTTTTTTAAGTTTTGAGTTTATCATATAGGACATAGGGAACCACTGTATATTTTGAGCAGGAGAAACATATGATTGGAGAAAGACATGGTTTGGACAATGAACTGCTCTCAGGCCAGAAACTTTAGAAATGAGCAACTCACACTGCTAGTCTCTTCTTCCAAGTGACTCTTCTCCAGATTCAGCCTTGTTTTATTCATTCTACTATAGGTAGAACATTTCTCATTTGCTTTGCTTTGTTTTTGTATTTTGTCCTGAGTTTATAGTTGTTAATCTGCAAAGATAAGGTTCAGGATGCACTACATGGCTATACTGGAAGCAAAAGTTGAGTCTTATATATTCTTGGCAAAATATTCCAGTTGTATGAATTATTCCATCAAAAGCACAATTAGATCCTTTGGCATCTTTTGTGGGCTTCCTCCAGATGTTGATGGCCCTCCCAAGTTGGAGTGCTTTAATTAGAACATGTTATCATGGTGGTATTACACTTCCCAACCAGATGACATTATTAATTTCATTGCACTCTTACGAGTAGATTGGACAGTGAAAGGAAGGACTCAGGTGCTGGCAATAAACTTTTGTTCTAAGTCATCTGGTCTAAGGTATAGACCTTGGCTCTGATACTTGATTACATGACTTTAAAATTCCACAGCACTTGATGTTTCCTTTGCTAATTTGACAAGGTCACTTTGTGCACACACATTAGATGACCAGTGATTCTCCAATGCATATAATATGGCTTCAATTCTGTTTCTTGGTTTCTCTCCGTAATGACTATAGATATAAGCCACATAGACAGCTAAATGATCAAAGCATCATTCCTGAAAAAATCAGTTTATATTTACTCAGCTTGCTCAGTCAGTGTTAAATCAAACTAAGTCATGACATAGAAAATGAAACCTGGATCATACCAAGCCACTGATTCATTTAAGTCAAAGCTATTTAAGTCCCTCTTTAAATGGGAGAGTAATTTTTTTTTTAAAGGAATTCCTTTATTTTTATTTTTTATTTATTTATTTTTGGCTGTGTTGGGTCTTCGTTGCTGTGCAAGGGCTTTCTCTATTTGCGGCAAGTGGGGGCCACTCTTCATCACGGTGCACGGGCCTCTCACTATCGCAGCCTCTCTTGTTGCGGAGCACAGGCTCCAGACGTGCAGGCTCAGTAGTTGTGGCTCACGGGCCTAGTTGCTCCGCGGCATGTGGGATCTTACCAGACCAGGGCTCGAACCCGTGTCCCCTGCACTGGCAGGCAGATTCTCAACCACTGTGCCACCAGGGAAGTAAATGGGAGAGTAGTTAGATACTCAAATAATGGCTTGAAAATCATGTTGGTCAGTATAAAATCTTCTAAGCTTCCTGCATGTTTAACATACCATGAATACAAAGCATCAAGTCTGTGTGGGTTTTGAGAATAATAGACTAGACTTTCCAGAATGTGGTGAGTAGAGAATTGAATAATTATTAACCGAGAACTCAAGGGAAAGATAAAAATGATAGGCTCCTTATTAGATAGGACTTAATTTGGCAATATGGAGAGCTTGAAAGCTTTATCGTAATATATTAGGAAGTCAGCAGTGTGGCTGAAACACCAATCAAACCTCAGCTCCACAGTTCAGGAAAAATAGACCCTTTATTGGCATTATCAGCTGAGCACTGTAGTGTGCTTGTCCATGGTTCATAACAGGGAACATAATGGAAAGTGTGTTCTTCTGTGGAAATTGACTCATTAGTCATTCATTCAAAAAAATGTATGCGTTAGTGTGCTAAGATGAGTAAGACGTGATCTATGGCATTAAAGAACTTGAGATTTAGTTGGTAGTGACAAAATATTAACAAAATATACCATCAATTGTCATAAGTAGCTCCATAGCAATGTGCACAGGCTACAGTGGGTTATTAAGGAAGGGGTCAATGTACCTGGAGGGGCTTTAGGAAGGTCAAAGGATCAGGATGTAATATGGCAGCTGAGATGAATAACTGTTTATCAGGCATAAATGGCAAGAAAGGGCTTTATAGGCATAAGGAGCCATTAGAACAAAGCCAGGATGACTTCTCTGAGAACATGTCAGTAGTTTGGGATGATAGAATATTGGGAGCAAAAAATGAGACTAGTGGGTATATCAAGTGGCATTATTTAAGCCATGGAGAAGCAGACTGGAATCAGAAGGACACCACAGGACAGGCACTGCAGTGGATGAGAGTAGGGACTTTGGAATAACTGGGGTCCTGACTCTGCCACTTCAACCATGTGTGAACTCGGTCTACTTACTTAGCTTGCTTAAGCTTTAATTTCACAATCCAGCAGAGATATAGTGTGGCCCCCTGAGCCCTCTAATCTCATGTCATCTAACTCTTCCTCATTCACTAGGCTCTAACTATACCAGATCTCTTTAATGACCTCCAAGGAATGAAACTTACTCCTGTATCCAAGTCTTTGCTCTTGTTGTTCCTCAGCCTCTATGCTCTTTATCCAGCTTTTTGGGGGTGCTGGCTCCTACTCATCATTGAGCGTCCAGCTCAAATGTCCTCTCCGAAGAAGAGCCTGTCTTGTCTATTGTCTCTAAAGTAGTGTCTCCCACCCTCCATCCCACACAATCTTTGTCTCATAACTCATTTCCTTCTTGATTCTTATCATCATCAGAAATTATCTTGATTTATGATGTACTTGTGTATTATTTATTTCATGCCACTGGAATATAAGTTTCAGAACTCTATATCTATCTCCACATATTTATTTTTCTGGGGATAGCTTCCATAACTTTCATTTGAATCTTAAGGTAGTAGGTATTCCTACTATATATTTAGTATTCCTACTATATTCCTATAAAACACAGAAATCACTGATTTAAATCCTGATAATTCACTCCTTTTATCCAAATAAATTCCTAATGACTCAAACATTTAGATATTTTAGAAAATAAAACCATAAGGACTTTAAAATTGCACCGTCCAACATGGTAGCCACCAGTCACTTGTAGCTATTTACATTAAAATTAAAGTTAATTAGAATTAAATAAATTGAAAATTCAAGTCCTATGTTTTACTAACTGCATTTCAAGTACCCAACCCTTTGGAGCTAGTGGCTACCATATTGGATAGTGCAGATGTAGAACATTTATACCACTGAGAAAGTTCTATAAGACAGCTGGGTGGATTTACTTATAATCTTATAGAAAAAGCCTTTCAAAGCAGGTTATAAAACCTAGAAAGGGAGAACTTTGATAAGTTTAATTATATGAAAATTAGGAAGTTCCACATAGCCAATGGTATAAACAAAATAAACCAAAATAACAAAAATGGAAAATATTTGCAACTTTAATGACAGATAGAAAGGTAATTTCCTTAGGTTTATAAAAAATTCACATAATTCAATAACTAAAAGAAAAACAACTTGATTGAAAATGTTAAAGAAAATAAAGTCAGATGTCAAAAGCATGTGGAAAGATGTTTAACCTCACTCATTAAAAATGTATGTCTAAACAATAGTGACATCCCTTTTGAAATCTATTGAATTGGCAAAAATGAATAGGTTTGGTACTAGTGAAGGTATGGCAACTTGCCCTATTAATCAAATAACTTATGTATTTTCCTGAATAAAATAGAGGTCCTAAAGGAAAGGATGAAAAGCAAGGAATTAGAATATACTAACTGTTTTGGTCAGTTTGAGCTACTTTAATAAAAATACCGTAGACTGGAAGCTTAAACAGCAAATATTTATTTCTAACATTTCTCGAGGCTGGGAAGTCCAAGATGAAGGCACCAGCAGATCCATTGTGTAATGAGGACCTGCTTTCTGGCATATAGATGACTGAGATCCACCTTCATGACATAATTATCTCCCAAAGTCCCTACCCTCTAATACCATCACCTTGGGGCTTAGAATTTCAATGCGAGTTTTGAGGAGACTCAAGCATTCAGTTCATAACATGAATGTTGTTTGCTATCCTTTTGAAAAATTTTCCCAATAAGCATTATGTTATATATATGTTTCTGTACCTTATTTCTTTCATTTTATATTATATTTTTGAGAATTTTTTATATCATCCCATAAATATCTAGTTCATTTTTATGGCTGTGTGGTATATTATTGTGTGCACGTGCATTAATATATTTAACTCTTAGTTGTAGACATTCATCTTCTTTTGAAACCCCTGGAGTGGATCATGGTTGGTCTACATCAATCATGGTGGTTCCATCCCTGCTTACACTTCCCCAACCCTGACACTCCCTCCAGCTCCCCTAGCCCCAGCATTTGCTTTTGGAGTTGGCATGTGACCCTGTCAATGAGACATGAGAGAGAATTAGCAGGAGGGCTTCTGGAAAATGTTTGCCTCTGTGATTAAAGGAGATACTAATAGGAAATTGTCCCTCTACCATTGGATGTGATAACTTTTAACTTTGATAGCCATCTTGGGGCCATGATACAGGCTAGCCTAAGGACCAAGCTTATGTGCTAATGATGACAGGGCAGAAATAAGGAAAAATCCTGGGTCCTTGATGATGCTGATGAGCACTTAATTAATTAGTCCCAGAGCTAACCCATCTCCATACTTCTTGTTGGATGAGATAGTAAGATATTTCTATTTTTTAAGCCAATTGAATTAGAATTTTATGCTACTTGTAGCCAAAAGAATATATGTAACTCAAAAAAAATTTTTTTTATATTGAAATCATTGTAGACTCACAGGAGATTGCAAAAATAGTGTAGAAAGACCTGCCTACCTTTCATCTAGCATCGCCCAAAAGTAATATCTTGTCTAACCATAGTACAATATCACAACCACAAAATTGACATTGGTGTAATACTACAGATCTTATTCAGTTTGCACCGTTTTTACATACATTCCTCTGTGTGTGTGTGATTCTATGCAATTTTATCCCATATATAGAGTTGTGTAGCTACCACCACAATTAAGAATTGTTCCATCAGCTCAAAGGAACTCCTTTCTGCTATCCTTCTATTCTCCACCTACTCTGACAACCACTAATAAGTTGTTAGCCTAGAGTTTTATCATTTTGAAGGTGTTATTTAAATGGAATTACTTTTGAGGCTAAGTTTTACTAAGCATAAGGCCCTCCCTTGAGAACAATTCTGTTTGTTGCGTATATAAATAGTTTGTTCTTTTCTTTTTTTTTTTTAAATTTTTGGCTGTGTTGGGTCTTCGTTTCTGTGCGAGGGCTTTTTCTAGTTGCTGCAAGCGGGGGCCATTCTTCATCGCAGTGCGCGGGCCTTTCACTGCCGCGGCCTCTCTTGTTGCCGGGCACAAGCTCCAGACGCGCAGGCTCAGTAGTTGTGGCTCACGGGCCTAGCTGCTCTGCGGCATGTGGGATCCTCCCAGACCAGGGCTCGAACCCGCGTCCCCTGCATTGGCAGGCAGATTCTCAACCACTGCGCCACCATGGAAGCCCCAGTTTGTTCTTTTTTATTGATGAATATGTTCCATTATATGGATGTACCAGAATTCGTTTAACCATTCACCCAAGGACATTTGGGTTGTTTGCAATTTTTGGTTTTATAAATAAAGCTTCCATGAACATTTACACACAGGTTTTGGTGCGTGTGTGTGTTAATACAAGTTTCCATTTGTTTGGGTTAAATGCCCAAGAGTGTGATTTCTGGGTCATATAGTTAGTCCATATTTAAATTTATAAGAAACCGCCAAACAACTGTCCAGAGTGGCTGTACCATTTTATATTCTGACCAGCAATGTGTGAGAGTTTCGGTTTCTCTGTAGTCACCAGCATTCAGAGTTATACTACATTTTTTTAAAGCTCTTCTAATAAGTTTATTAGAAAACTCTTCTAAGAAGTGTGGCGATGTCTCTTTGCAATATCTCATTTTCAGAGGATATATAGAAGTTAACAACAATGGTTATATTGAGGGAAACAGTTTGGAAACAAAAGGAAGAGGAGACATTTTACTTGTAACTTTCTGTTTTGTTTGTATTTCTTAGGTGCGTATATTGATACGTTGCATTTAATTGATCACCAGGATTATGGGTCATTGTTTTCTTTTTATCTTTATATTTGTTTTCAAATCCATAATCAATGTTTAACAATTCTGATATTATTTCAAATTGGAAGTAAATGTCTACATACCTGTCTCTGTATTGTCATCAGAATTAATGTCAAGGAAACGCTGCAGGCATCTAATAATATTGGCTGTCCTGGCTTTACATTTCACTGTCTTCACACTCATTTACCCAAACTGAATATAATCGTTTCCTTGTGTCTACGAATTTGCCAGACTACATCCTGTGCTAGACATGACTCCATTTGTTGTCTTCTGAAGTCACACAAAGCAGCATATATTTTCTTGTTAAATGCCGTGCTTAATAGCATTGTGGAATTTAATTGCTTCTCTTTTGTGCAACTAAAAGAGAATGTAAAAAACATAAAATCACACATTGCCTTCCTCAAAGTCTGTTTCCCTCACAACACTATATTTACTTTCAATTTGATCATTTTAAGAGGAATGTTTATACTTCATTGGCTTTTTGAGTAACGTCACATAAATGTGTAGACACTGGTTATTTGCTGTCTGAATAATGAATCTCAGGAAGGCCTGCAAACCCTCTGCATTCATCAGAGACAGAAAAAATTGCCTAATCAAGTACATGAAAGGAACAGAATAGAATGAAGTAGGACATGACCTGGCAGGGAAAGTGAGTTATGCTGGGTAGAATCATTTCAGCTACCTTCAAGGTCATCACCTTTTCACCTGAATGGATTCATTGTGTGTTAAACCATTCTGATTGTTCACGTGTCAGTGCCCTTCAGCCAAAAGCCAGCAGGAACACACCTGTAATGAAATGAGTTGAGTTCATTACCCATAGCGACAATGGAGAGCACACACCATGGAGAACTATTGGTGTCTTAGTAAGAGGATGTTCTAGGGTTTGGGAGAGGGTCTGAGGAAGCTGGGCTTTCTCTAAGCTGGCTGACAGAAAGCAGGGGCAATTCTATGATTGGGTATCTAAATCATATCTATAGAAAGGGGGGGATGGAATGAGCATAGAGATCTAACTGGTAAGATAGCCATCACTCATCTTAACCAAGAGACAGGGGTGTTTGGCATCTTGTGGGTGGCACAGTGACCTTGATTTTTGTCTCTGCTTAGAAAAAATTATACAGTGACCTAGTTTTATCTCATTTAATCCATAGTCTCAGAGCAATCTTGTCTGAGGTTAGTATACTCTGAGATTGTTAATGTTTAATAAAAGAATAATATGGACTTGCTGTGCGTACCAGACCAGCTTCTGAATGTCTCCGGTTGCTCCTTTGCTTTCTTTCTCACATGATTGAAAACACTGAAGCACCCATACCATAGTTCGCTATGGGGACCATAGCTTGGTGTATGTTATACTCATGTGGCTTTAAATGTATTTCATTTATATGCCATAGCTTTTTGACCTGGTTTTCAGATATGTTGTCATTATTCCAAGGTTAAATGCAAACATAAAATGCACAGCTTTCTCGTCAACCTGGAAGTCAGTTTCTAGGGTCTGTCTGATACAGCCTTCTGCCTCCAGGCTAAGCTACCCATGATGATTGTGAAAAATTGACGTCTTTTCTGCTTTTAATGATCTAATTGAAAGGAAGAAAATTCCACTGTTGCCCTCAGAAGTCCATAGCCTCTGACCCTTTGAAAATGGTTTTCTACTTCATCCTCCACGGAGACGCTCTCTCTCCTGTGTAACTGAACTCATTTCCTGAAGCAGGCTTTAGAATTGAGGACTCAAAACCAGGCAGAATTTGAACTGAATCTGGCCATCTAACCTGTTTTATTTTGTATGCATTATGTTTCACAAAGAGGAGAAATTTCATATAAAATTCGTCTTTTCACCTGCCTTGATGAATCAGAATATTTGGCCACACTGGGCAACAGACTGGTTGAAGCTGAGTAACAACTGTTCCTTTAGATTATCCAATGATTGCCGTAGTCCCCACCACAGCCTACTGCACTACTGCCCTGTACCACTCATTGTGTTTCCTGCCCGGCCTCATAACACTTGAGTTGTTACCCCTGGCATAGACACCCTTTCTCTGCTGCTTGTATTTATTTTTCAAAACAGGCTATGGATTATAAGGTGGTCTATGGGGTATATTCAATGTCATTCAATAAACATAATAGACCTTGCTAGAGTGTGAATTGTGTTTTAAGTTTTAGAAAACACATTATTTTTATATTAAATGCAATATAGATATATTATGGAATGCAATGGGGAATGGATTTAAAGATAAATATAGAAATTTAAAAAAAATCCTGCTTCAGACAGCTGCCTCAGGCTATGCCCCAGACCAGCCCATGAGGTGGTTGAGAAGGAGAAATGTGTACCTTCATCTTTGCCATTGGAGTCACTTTGGCAGAAAAGTTATAGAAAAGCAGTACTAATATAATCATTTCAAGTTTATATTTTCCTATTTTTGCAGACTTTCAAAATGTCATGGAGTTTTTGAAATGGAAGGAAATTTAGATGTTAGCTAACCTTTAATTAACTAGTTTATTGGGGGTATGAAATGTATCAATACATAAAGCCACTCTGGGCAGAGACAGAACCCAGATAACCAGATTTCCAGTTCTTGTTCTATGTGAAATGTATAATTGCTGAACATAATAGCAAGTTATAGCTAAATTATGTAGTATTACTATTTCTTTGGTTTGATAATTCTACTTGTTACTTATAGAATAGCAGATAGAAAACTTATTTCTCAGAGAAATTTTAAAGTCTTCCCTGATGTAGTATGAAAATAGTTTCTAATGATGTATAAGATAAATGATCTCAAGTAAGACTCAAATGAAGGTTGCTGGTAACACTAGGTTTTATAGGTTGACACCTTTAGACAGTTTTAACTCTGAATTTGCAATGATTTGAAGCACAATAGTTGTGGGAGATGGAGAGAGAAAAAATATTACAACACAAATGAATCTGATTTTTCAAGTGTGACGTAATATTTTCCTCATCTTTGACAATATAATGAAAATGGCATATTTACAGATCAAACGTCATACTTCTGATTTAATGTATTTGTTTTACCCTTTTTAATAGTCTCTCTTTTTTTGCTTTTTTATTGAAATATAGTTTACATATAATACTATATTAGTTTCAGGTGTACAACAGTGATTCGACATTTATATACATTGCAAATGACCACCACAATAAGTGTAGTAGTCATCTGTCACCATGTAAAGTTATTGGAATATTATTGACTATATTGCTTTAGTGCACATTATATCCCATGACTTATTTATTTAATAACTGTAGGTTTATACCTCTTATTCTCTTTGACCTATTTCACCCAAGCCCCCAGGCTGCCTCCCTCCAGCAACCACCAGTTTGTTCTCTCTATGAGTCTGTTTCTGTTCTGTTCGTTTGCTTGTTTTGTTTTTTAGATTTCATGTATAAGTGAAATCACATGGTATTTGTCTTTCTTTGTCTGACTTATTTCACTTAGCATAATACCCTCTAGGTCCATCCATGCTGTTGCTATTGGCAAGATAGATTTCGTTGTTTTTTATGACTGAGTAAATATTCCATTGTATATATAACCACATATTCTTTATTCATTCATCCATTCATGGACACTTGGGTTGCTTCTGTATCTTGGCTATTGTAAATAATACTGCAGTGAACTTGGGGGTGCATATATCTTTTCTAATTAGTGTTTTTGTTTTCTTTGGATACCCAGAAACGGAACTGCTGGATCTATGGTAGTTCCATTTTTAACTCATTGAGGAACCTCCATACTGTTTTCCATAGTGGCTGCACCAATTTACATTCCCACCAACAGTGTATACGTGGGTTCCCTTTTCTCCACGTCCTTGCTAACACTTGTTATTTTCTTGTCTTTTTGATAATAGCAGCTCTGACAGGTGTGAGGAGACATCTCATTGTGGTTTTGATTTGCATTTCCCTGATGATTAGTGATGTTGGGTATCTTTTCATGTGTTGGCCATCTATATGTCTTCTTTGGAAAATACCTATACAGTCTCTGCCATTTTTAAATTGGACTGTTTATTTATTTTTTTGTATTGAGTTGCATGAGTTCTTTATATATTTTGGATATTAACCCCTCATATGATATATCATTTGCAAATATATTCTCCCATTCAGCTGGTTGCTTTTTAATCTTGTTGATGGTTTCTTTCATTGTGCAAAGCTTTTTTAGTCTGGTGTAGTTCCATTTGTTATTTTTGCTTTTGTTTCCCTGGCCTGTGGAGAGAGCCAAAAAAATATCGCTAAGACTGATGTCAACAAGCACACTACCTATGTTTTCTTATAGGAGTTTTATGGTTTCAGGTCTTATATTTAAATCTTTAATCCATTTTGAGCTAATTTTTGTATATGGTCCAATTTCATTCTTTTGCATGTTGCTGCCCAGTTTTCCCAACACCATTCATTGAAGAGACTGTCTTTTTTCTACTGTATATCCTTGGCTCCTTTGTTGTAAATTAATTGACCAAATAAGTATGCATTCATTTCTAGGCTCTTTATTCTGTTCCTTTGATCTATGAGTCTGTTTTTATGCCAGTAGCATGGAGTTTTGATTACTATAGCTTTATAGTATAATTTGAAATCAGGGCATATGATACTTCCAGCTTTGTTCTTCTTTCTTAAGATTGCTTTGCCTATCTGGGATCTTTTGTGTTTCCAATCAAATTTTAGGATTATTTGTTCCAGTTTTGTGAAAAATGCCATTGGTATTTTAATAGGGATTGTATTGACTCTGTAGATTGCCTTTGAGAGTACAGTCATTTTTAACAATATTAATTCTTCTAATCCATAAACATGGTATATCTGTCCATCTCTTTGTGTTGTCTTCAGTGTCTTTCATCTGTCTTATCATTTTATGAATATAGATCTTTTATCTCCTTAGTTAGATTTATTCCTAGATATTTTATTCTTTTTGATGCAGTTGTAAATGGGATCATTTTCTTAATTTCTCTTTCTGATAGTTTATTATTAGTGTATAGAAATGCAACACATTTTTGTATACTGATTTTGTACCCTGCAACTTTACTGAATTCATTTATTAGTTCTAATAGGTTTTTTTGGTTGAGTTTTTAGGGTTTTCTATATATAGTATCATGTCATCTGCAAGTAGTGACAGTTTTACTTCTTCCTTTCCTATTTGGATGCTTGTTATCTCTTTTTCTCATCTGATTGCTGTGTCTAGGACTTCCAGTACTATGTTGAAAAAGAGTGACAAGAGTGGGCATCCTTGTCTTGTTCCTGATCTTAGACAAAAAGCTTTCAGCTTTTCACCATTGAATATTATGTTAGTTATGGGTTTGTAACATATGGCCTTTATTATGTTGAGGTGTGTTTCCACTAGATCCACTTTGTTGAGAGTTTTGATCATAAATGGATATTGAATTTTTTCAAATGCTTTTTCTTTATCATTGGTATGATCATATGATTGTTATCCTTCTCGTTTTCTTAATGTGGAGTATCACATTGATTTGCAGATGGTGAACCATCCTTGCATCCCTGAGATGAATCCCACTTGCTCATGGTGTATGATCCTTTTCATGTATTGTTGAATTTGATTGTTAATAATTTGTTGAGGATTTTTACATATATGTTCATCAGGGATATTAGACTGAAAATTTCTTTTTTTGTAGTGTTTTTGTCTGCTTTTAGTATCAGGATAATGCTGGCCTCCTAGAATGAGTTTGGAAGCATTCCTTTTTCTTCAACTTTTTGGACAAGTTTGAGAAGGATAGGTATTAGCTCTTCTTTAAATGTTTGGTAGAATTTAATATGTGAACTGTTGTTTGTTGGGAGTTGTTTTTTATTACTGATTCAACTTCATTACTATTGATTCATGTGTTCAGATTTTCTGTCTCTTCCTGATTTAGTTGTTGAAGGTTGTCTGTTTCTAGGAATTTACACAGTCCTTCTAGGTTGTCCAATTTGTTGACATATAATTGTTTGTCATAATCTCTTATGATCCTTTGTATTTCTGGGGTCAGTTGTAATTTCTCCTCTTTCATTTCTGATTTTATTTATTTGGACCTTTTTCTTTTTTTCTTGATGAGTCTGGCCAAAGGTATATCAATTTTGTTTATCTTTTTAAAGGACCAGCTCTCAGTTTTATTAATTTTTTTAGTCTCTATTATATTTATTTCTGCTTTCATCTTTATTATTTTCTTCCTTCTACTCTTTTTGGGCTTTATTTGTTTTTCTTTAAGTTGTGCCTTTAGGTATAAGGTTAGTTGTTTAATTGAGATTTTTCTTGTTTTCTGAGTTAGGCCTGTATTGCTATAAACTTCCTCTTAGATTTACTTTTGCTGCATCCCATAGATTTTGAAACATTGTGTTTCCATTTTCTTTCATTTCAGGTGTTTTCTTATTTCCTCTTTGATTTCTTCAATGACCCACTGGTTGTTTAAAAGTATGTTGTTTAACCTTCCTGTATTGTGTTTTTCCAGTTTTCTTCATGTAATTGATTTCTAGTTTCATACTGTTTTCATCAGAAAATATGACTGATACTATTTTAATCTTCTTAAATTTACTGCAACTTGTTTTGTGACCTAACATGTCATCTATCCTGGGGAATGTTCCATGTGTACTTGAAAAAATGTGTATTCTTCTGTTTTGGGGTGGAATGTTCTGTATACGGTTGACCCTTGAACAACAGGGGTTAAAGGCACCAACCCTCTTGTATAACTTTGCAATCCCCTTGCCATATCTGCAGTTCCACATCCACAGATTCAACCAACCACAGATTGTGTAGTACTGTAGTATTTATTTAGTGAAATAAATCCAAAGAGAAGTGAACCCATACAGTTCAAACACATGTTCTTCAAGGGTCAATGGTATATCTATTAAGTCCATCAGGCTTAATGTGTCATTTAAGGTCAATATTTCTTTACTGATTTTCTGTCTGGATGATCTATCCATTGATATAGTAGGGTATTAAAGTCTCTTACTATTCAATATTATTGTATTACTGTCAATTTCTCCCTTTATGTCTGCTAATATTTACTTTGTGTATTTGGGAGCTCTTATGTTGGGTCCATAGATATTTATAGTAAGTCCCCTACATACAAACGTTCAAGTTGTGGACTTTCAAAGATGCGAACGTGCATTTGCATGTCCAATCACGTAAGTTAGTTCACGAGTCTGGCGTACATTGTCACGTGCATGCATCCTCTACAAGTGGTTGTGCTTTTGTGTACTTTACAGTACTGTATAGAGTACAGTAGTACAGTATTTTTATTTCAAGCCCAGGATGTCCAGAAGCAAGCATAAAAGCAACGGTGATGTAGCTGGTACTGCTAAGAAGTGCCAGCTGTTGTACTGTATAACTGTACTTTTCAAGGTACTGTACTGTAAGATTAAAAATGTTTTCTTTATTTTTTGTGTTTGTTTTTTATGTATTATTTTTGTGAAAAGTATTATAAACCTATTACAGTACAATACTATATAGCCGATTATGTTAGTTGGGTACCTAGGCTAACTTTGTTGGACTTACGAACAAATTGGACTTACAAATGAGCTCTCGGAACGGAACTCGTTCATATGTAGGCGACTTATGGTACAAGTTTTATATCCTCTTATCGTATTGATTCCTTTATCATTATGTGATGCCTTTGTCTTTTGTTACAGTCTTTGTTTTAAAGTCTATTTTGTCTGATATAAGTATTCCTACCCAGCTTTTTCATTTTCATTTGCGTGGAATATTTTTTTCATCCTTTCACTTTCAGTCTGTGTGTGGCTTTAGATCAGAAGTGAGTCTCTTGTAGGCAGCATATATATGGGTCTTTTTTTTTTTTTTTAATCCATTCAGATACCTTATGTCTTTTGATTAGAGCATTTAGTCCATTTATATTTAAAGTAATTATTGCTAGGCATGCACTTATTGCCATTTTGTTAACTGTTTTCTTGTTGTTTTTATAGTTCTTTTCTGCTCCTTTCTTCTTCTCTCTTACCATAAGGTTTATATAGAATATCGAATGTATATAGCAGTCTATTTAAGTTGATGATCACTTAAGTTTGAGCTCATTGTAAAAGCACTGCAGTTTTACTACCCCCTGCTATGTTTTATGTTTTTGATGTCATATTTTTATTTTGTGTATTGCTTGACTAATTATTTTAGATATAGATGATTTTACTACTATCTTCACTATATGTTTGCCTTTACCAGTGAGTTTTTTTCTTTCACAATTTTCTTGCTTCTAGTTATGGCCTTTTCTTTTCTTTAAAGAAGTGCCATTAACATATCTTGTAAGACCGGTTTATTAGTGATGAACTCCTTTAACTTTTGCTTGTCTGGGAAATTTTCTTCTTCAATTGTGAATGATAACTTTGTTGGGTGTAGTATTCTTAGTTGTAAGGGTTTTTTTCGTTTAGCACTTTGAATATTGTGACAGTCCTTCTTGGCCTATAAAGTTTCTGCTGAAAAATCAGCTGATAGTCTTATGGGGGTTCCCTTGTATGTAACTAGCTATTTTTCTCTTGCTGCTTTTAAGATTCTTTCTTTATCTTCAACTTTTGAAATATTAATTATAAATGTGTCTTAGTATGGGTCCTTGTGGTTTCCCCTTGTTTGGAACTCTCTTTGGCTCCTGGACCTGGATGTCTGTTTCCTTCACCAGGAAATTTTCAGCTTTCATTTCTTCAAGTAGCTTTTCTGTCCCTTTCTCTCATTCTTCTCCTTCTGGGACCCCTATAATGTGAATGTTATGTTGGCCCAGAGGTCCCTTAAACTACCCTCATTTTTTAAAAATTCTTTTTTCTTTTTTTTTCTTCCAGTTAGGTGATTTCTACTACCCTTTCTTCTAGACCACTGATCCTTTCTTCTGCATCTCTAATCTGCTCTTCATGCCCTCTAGTATACTTTTCATTTCAGTAATTATATTCCTCAGTTCTGATTGGTTCTTTTTTATATTTTCTATCTCTTTGTTGAAGTTCTCACTGAGTTCATCCATTCTTTTCCCAAATTTGGTAAGCATCATTATGACTATTACTTAGAACTCTTTTTCTGGTAAATTGCTTGTCTCCAGTTCATTTAGTTCTTTTTCTGAGGTTTCATCTTATTCTTTTGTTGAATGGTATTCCTTTGTTTCCTCATTTTGTCTAACTCTCTGTTTTTGTTTCTATGTATTAGGTACATCAGCTACATCTCCAGGTTTTGAAAGGATGGCCTTATGTAGATGGTGTCTGGTGGGGCCCAATGGTGCAATCCCCCCTCATTATTAAAGCCAGGTCTTCAGGTGTATACTCTGTGTGGGCTGCATGCACACACCTGTTATGGTTGGGCCATGATTGCTGCTGGTAGACAGGGCTGGCCCCCAGGTTGGCTGGCTTTGAAGCTTGCATGCAACTGCTGTGGATGTCCTGGTGGGCACTTGTCCTCAGCCTGACTATCTATGAGGTCTGGCCAAGACTACTATAGGTCCACTGATGCATAAGGCTGTCCCTCAGTGTGAGTGGCTGTGAGGCCTGGCTGCAACTGTTGTAGGTGAGCTGCTGTGCAAGGCTGGACCCTAGGAGTGGAAGCCATTTTGGAGGGTGTGCTGGTGCTGGCCAGGGCCACCTGCTGGATGGGGCAGAGCAGAGTTTGGAGCGTCACTAGTGCTGGCTGAGATGGCCTGCTGGGTGGGGCTGGGTGGGAGTTTCTTTGGAGGGGTTAGCCCAGGTGGATGGGTTAGGCATGGTTGGTATTCAGAAGAACACCAGGGTGGGATGTAAGGTATTAGCTAGGCTGGTGAAAAGTTTTTAAAAAAATGTCTGCCAGACCCAGGCCATCTAGGTGGAAGGAGAGTAAAAAAGGAAAAATAAAATGTTCTTGCCAGTGCTTCTGTCCCTGGAGAAAGTTCCACCAGATCCCTGACCCTCTAACACATAGCCTAAAATTAAACAATGAATCTCTCCTCCTCATATGACTCAGGCTGCCTCTGTGCTCAGACTGAGAGCAAGTGAGTTTGTGTGGGAGCCCTTCGAGAGCAGAATCTTCCTTTCCCTAGCTCTTCAGCTCTCCCGGAGGTAAGCTCTGCTGGTTTTCAAAGCCAGACATTATGGGGGCTCATCTTCCTGGTGCAGGTCCCCTAAGCTGGGAGCCTAAGGTGGGGATCAGACCCCTCGCTCCTCAGTGGGAACCTCCAAGGTTGTGATATCCCTCCTGCTTGTGGGTCACCACACTGGGGGTGTAGGTTCAAACTAAACCGCATCTCTGCCTGCTTCTACCCATCTCAATGTAGCCTTTTCTTTATATCCTTAGATATAGAACTGTTTTGGTAGTCTTCAGGCCATTCACAGAGATAGTTGTTGCATATGTAGTTGTAGTTTGGTGTGTCCATGGCAGAAGGTAAGCTCAGGATCTTCCTACTCTTCCATCTTTTTTTTTTTTTTAATTGAAGTATAGTTGATTTACAATGTTGTGTCAATTTCTGCTGCACAGCAAAGTCATTCAGTTATACATACACACATGCACACACACACATATACACACATTCTTTTTTATACTTTTTCATCTTGATCAGGAACCTATTTGTTATCTCTTGAAACCTAGTCCTGTTATGGAGTTGGTGATTAGATTGCATTTGCCTACCTACAGTTGAATAGTAATTGGTAAAATTTTACAATTGATAATTGGTGAAATATTACAGCAGAAAGAATTTGATAGATTATTTGAGTTTACAGATGCTGGAGTTTGACTTGTAGAAGCAGTTAACTGATCTCAGAGGAGCAACTGTGAGTCATACTTGAATCATTTTTCGGCAAATGTCCAATGGTGAATTGCTTCTTTTCTAAATGCCTTTAGTTATTTATATCATCTTCTGTGGTGGATCATAATTAATTTGTTTTGAAAGAAAATGATTAATAACTACTGCCAAAAATATATGATGCATAAAGTGTATTTTACATCATATGCAACTTTGAAACTTATATATTCTTCATAAATGGCTCTATATTATGAAGTGTGGTTGTTATAATAATTTTTCTTGAAGAATAGTTAGTGTTTGCTATTTAAAAAGAATGAAAGCAATAATATCACTCTTGGTTGGATAGGAACTCTAGGAACTTACTAGATCCAAACATATGAGTTGCCTTTTATAGGTCAAGGTGGTTGAATATTAGTAATTTTATATGGTTTAACCTAAACTCTTCAATTGCCTTACTTGTCATATTTGTAGCACCTGGAGGAACCTTTTATTCAACATATACAAGAACAAACTCATGATCTTCTTTTGCAAAGCTGCTGTCCCTGCATTAGGAGATGTACCATTGTCCATTCAGTTCAGTAAGCTGTAAACCTATGCCCCATCTTTTATACCTGATGCTATGAAATTTTGTCCGTGTCTTTGTCTAGGACTGCTTTCTATGCCCAGCTACTATAGCTTACTGTCATTTCCCCAGATCAGGGTGTGCCATGTTTCTTGCTACCATCAATCCTCCGTACATATTGCACTCCCTATTTGGAACACTCTCTGTGTACACCTGTCATGTCTCTCCTTTACTACATAAATTTCTATTAATCTTTCAAAGTCCTTCAGCTTTAGTACCTTGGGAAAGCCTTTACGTTTTCACTAACATATGTCAGATTCCTTTTAATATCTCTCCTGGAACTGTGTTGTTTTTTTTTTTTTCTTTCTAATGTTTGCCTCAATTTTTTAAAAGGTATTTAGTGGTATTCTTCACATAAAATAAAATTTATTCTTCTCATGTGGATAGTTTGGTGAGTTTTGTTAAATGTGTAACTACCACTACAGTTAAGATGTATAACAGTTTCATCATCACAAAAAGTGACTCATGCCCCTTTGCAGTCAATCTCCTCTCCTATCTTTCAGCCTCTGATTTCCACCCTATGGTTTTGCTTTATTCAGAATGTCACATAGACAAAATATATGGTATATCACTTTATTGTCCAGCTTCTTTTACTTAGCATAATGGTTTTAAGATTCATTTACATTTTTGCATGTATCAATAGTTCATTCCTTTATTTCTGAGTAAAATCTCGTTGTATGGTATACTACAATTTGTTTATCCATTCAATCCATTCATTTGTTAATACACATTTGGGTTGTTTCCAGGTTCTGGCTATTAGTCATTTGTATGTTTTCCAAATGGGCTATACTATTATTCTATTTTGCACTTCCACCAACAATATGTGAGAGTTCTAGTTGCTCTGCACCCTCACCAGTGATTGGTATCATAAGTCTTTTAAAATTTAGCCATTTTAGCAGTGTAGTGATATTTTATTGTGGTTATTAACTTGTGTTTTCCTAATGTGTAATGGTGTTCATTATCTTTTCATGTGTTTATTGGCATTTGTATACCTTCTTTGGTAAAGTATTTGTTCAAATCTTCTGTCCACTTTTCAGGCAGTCTTCTTACTATTGAATTGTAAGAGTTTTAAAAAATATATTCTGGATAAAAGTTTATATTTTTAAATTAGATATTTGCTTTGTCAAACTGTTTTACAAAGTGTACTATTTTACATCCCTGCCAGCAGTATATGAGAGTGCTAATAACTCCACTCCTGTCAACACTTGCTATAGTCCCCCTTTTTAATTTTAGCCATTAATAGGTGTGTGTGCATGTGTGTGTGTGTGTAATAGGCTTTATTTTTAGAACAGTTTTTGATTTACTAAAAGATTTTGATTTATTGAAATGCAGAAAGTTTCCATATACCCTGCACCCAGTTTTCCCTATTAATGACATCTTACTTTAATATAGCACATTTGTTATAATAACAAATCAATATTGATTCATTATCATTTATTAAAGTCCATACTTTATTTAGATTTCCTTAGTTTTTCCCAGATTCTAGGATGCTATCTAGAAAAACAAATTAAGTTGTCATGAATCCTTAGGTTCCTTTTGGTTGTGAGTTTTTTTCCATTTTGTTTCTAATTTTCATTTCTCTAATAGCTAGGGATGAACATTTTTACATATGCTTATTTGCCATCTGTGTATCTCCTTTGGTGAAGTGTCTGTTCAAATCTTTTGCTCATTTTTATTTTTTTTTTAATTATTGAGTTGTGAGAGTTTTTTTTTGTTAAAAATTCTGGCTACAAGTTTTAAATCAGATATTTTTTTAACAAAGTTTTACTCCCAGTCTGTGGTTTGTGGCTTGTCTTTCCATTTGCTGAACAGTATCTTTTGAAGAGCAAAAGTTTGCAGTTTTGATGAAGTCCAATTTATCAATGTTTTCTTTATATGCTTCATGCTTGTTGTGACTTTTCAATAAATCTTTGCCTAACCCAAGGTAAAAACACTTTTCTCCTATGTTTCTTCTACAAGCTTTATAATTTCAGTTTTTATATTTAGATCTTTGGAAGTTTATTAATAACAATCTACATAACAATTTGAATTTTGACTTTATGAAATTGAACATTTTTTTCAGACCAATTTTACACTCACACAAGTAAAATGTATATACAGTAAGTCTCCTACATACGAATGAATTCCATTCTGACAATGCATTCATAAGTCCAATTTGTTTGTAAGTCCAAGAAAGTTAGCCTAGATACCCAACTAACACAATCAGCTATATAGTACGTACTGTAATAGGTTTATAACACTTTTCACACAAATAATACAAAAAAACAAACACAAAAAATAAAACATTTTTAATCTTACAGTAGAGTACCTTGAAAAGTGCAGTATTACAGTACCACAGCTGGCATACAGGGGCTGGCATCGAGTGAACAGGCAAGAATAGTTACTGACTGGAGGAGGGAGAGGAGGGTGGGGATAGTAGAGCTGAAGGATCGTCAGCATTAGGAGACAGAGGGCAAGCTGCAGTTTCATTCATGCCTGATGTTGATGGCGCAGGTTCTGGTTCCTTGCTGGAACCAGATGCACGTTTGCATCTTTGAAAGTTTGTAACTTGAAGTTTCGTATGTAGGGGACTTACTGTATTTTAAATTTTCAATGACTCAGTATTCTTTCTTTTACATCTCACAGTTCTTGGATTGCCTATGACACTAAAAGTTCTTTCCATGTCAGCATTACAATTCAGTTTCTATTTGAAATATGTAAATATTGTGTGTCAGTCAGAGTTCCTCGGTTGCAAGCAGTAGAAGCCAGAAGTCAACTCTGCTTCTATTAGCTAAACAGGTAGTTTATTGGAAGACTGTGAAAGAGCTGAAGAACCAGGCTTTAAATAGAAGGAACTAATTAGCTCTAAAGGGTCTTGGAAGTATGAACTGTTCCATTGTCTTGCTCAGTCATTTCTACTGTAATAGATGACCTGAAACCATCTCTTTGTCTTGGGTAGGGTTGGGATGGAGGAATAGTCCTTTGGCTACTTGCCTCACAATTAAAACTGATGTCTAGCAGGGGCTGGGAAATGAAAACTGTCAACTGGCTTAGCTTGTTAAGTCGGTCACGTGCTCAATCATTGGCTAGGAAGGGTGTCCTGATCAATAGCCCTGTCAGACTATATTCAGTGGAGGAAAAGGTCCTTCCCTAAAATGAGTTTTGGGTGCTACTACTTAAAGGAGGGATGGATTCTGGGCAGCCCCAAACAACAAATGTTCTTTCTATATAATGTGTTGCCTTGAAACTCTCCTTCTAGCTTATGTATATGGATGTGTGTGTATTTCATCCCATATACAGAAAACAAAATGATACATAAATAGGTATGTCTAATGAAGTAATTAGTCTGGCCCAAATTCGTCGCTGAAAAACCAAATGGTAGTTCAGATTTAAGAGAGAAAATACATGGTACTAGAAAGAGAAAGAAATGGAATCTAGGACAAATATATTCTAGTTCCTTCTCTGCATATAAACTAGCTGTGGGATCTTGACAAGTCTTTTAATCTGTTTGAGTCTCAGTTTACTTAACTACAGAATAAAATTATTAAAATACATTTTGTCTATGTCTCTTCCTGCTCTAAATTCTATAATTCTAAGGCTATCATCTGTGTAAATATTAGTTGGTCTTGTGTTGAGAACATTAGTTATAACAAGAAAACTGAATACACAGAGACATACATCCATAGGCATGCTAGGTTGCCAGACAAAATACAGGAAACCCAGTTAAATTTGAATTTTAGATAAACAACAAATAATTTTTACTATGTCTAAACTTATTTGTTGTTTATCTGAAATTCAAATTTAACTGGGTATTCTCTATTTTTCCTTGCTAAATCTGGCTGCCCTAAGACAGACAGACAGACACACACAGAATCAAGGAATAGGAAGAATTACAGGCAGGTCCTTGGATTAGTATTGTTTATGCAACTCCTTCTTAAGTGAATCTATAGCAGCTTCAGTATAATTTTTCAGCTGAACTCAGTGGGTTTTCTAGATGAAATAAAATCCTATCCTTTCATTATAGGACAGTCTTGATTTAGTCTCTTTCAAGAAATAATGATTTTTAATTCAAGAAAATATTTCTTATTGAACTTCACGAATGAATTTGCTAAATGTCCTATCATCTACAAGCTCATGCTAATTTTTCACCTGGAGCAGAAAAGTATTTTTCTAAGCAGCTTAATGGGTTGCAGACTGAATGAGTATTTTGCCTTGTTGAGAGTTGAGGTTGCCTCTATCAATAAAACCCATTGGCTTTTTAAATCTCTTATGTTTTGTGCTCCTGTACCTACTAATCACACCAAAGCTGCTTATCCTTCATCATCTTGGTTTTGATGGATACTTTATGTAATAAATCCAGACCTTCAGCACTGAGTAATCACTTGGGGATTCCTGCTTACGAAGGTTCAATAACTATACAACAGTGATACTGTTGATATATGAGCTCTTTTTCTTTCATGCTTTCCCCACTACATGTACCCAAATGACACAATATACAAAGACAGAATATGTCTTTGTAATTTGCAATTGCTTATTTTAACTTTGACATATAATGCATGGGAGCTTAATCTGAACAAGGACTTCTCATTTGTAAGTCATATTCCAGGTATTCGGGGGTGTGCATGCTTTTAAAGACAAAATTTAATTTATCAACGAGAGTAAATTCTCTTTTGTTGTAACTCTAATATGGTAGGTTAGTTTACTAATCTCTTTTAACAATCTATGGCTTTGCTGTCAGAAAATGTACTAGTGTAAAACTAAAGTAGTAGAATGAAAAACACCTGATCGATTGGTTGCTTAGATAAAAGAAATGAACACAAAAGAAAATCGCTTGATTGTACAGAGACCCAAGTGAAAAGTAAATGAATTTTGTGATAGTGATGTGGAGATTTTATAAATCATATAAAATGGAATTTCCCAGTAGTTTGGTAAATAAATGGAAAATTCCACAATTCCTTCACTAAATTTATTCCCAAAAATCATGGCCAGGAGAAAATGCTGAGTCACATATTCATACATTTCCTAAACATATTTAGTAAAATAGATTTCTTGCTTATCCAAACTTCTTCCCAGTCTCTGAAGAGCTTTTTGTTACATATTCTCTGGAGTCCTAATTTTCTTTCCTGCTCATGCATTTAATAATGTCTACTTAAGTCTACTTTGTAGCTTTAACACTGAACTTTAATAAGCAATCTTTTTCTACTCTTTGTAAATTTAAATCTTTAAAAATTTAGCTTATATTTTATTTTTATTATATCAATTTATCTGGGCATGTATCTCATGTAGGACTGACTGAAAAGAAAAGAACAAGAACCTTATTTCTCATCCTTATCAAGCTGTGTTGTTTCATGTCCTACAAAATGGCCTTACACTCTGGGTTTCCCTCCTAAGATTTTCATGATCTAATAGAATTGTTTCTTGACATTTCCCCTCCTTTACCCCACTATTCACATATCAAAATTTATCTACTACCATGAGTCCCATTAAATCAAAACCTCACTAAATATCTGGTTGAAAGTTTATTCTCAACTTTATCTGTTTCTTTCTGTCTCCACAGAATTTCCCTCTTCTGCCTGACTTTATCTCTTGCTTGGACTACTGCAGTAGGCTTCTAGCGGTCTCTCTGTTGCTGCCATTCCTCCTCCCATTCCTCATACCCATTCTCCAAAAGGCACCCAGAAATCATTTCAGGGCCTACAAGGCCCCATGTGAGCAGCTCTTGCCTGTATAATTTTCAAACAATTATTAACTCATTAATGAGGAAACCAGTGAGATAAAAAGTTGGTTCAGAGAAGGATGTAAGACACAAATGTATTGAAGATCAGTGGAAAAATAAAAGCAAAGAAAGTTGGAATAATAATGCTAAGTTAGATATAGCATGGGTTAAATACTACAGAAAAATAAAATCATAGCCTTTGGGATTATTTGCTGTACCAGGAAAAAATCAGTTTATCGGTTTCTGGTAAATTAATATATACCTTTACAGAGATAAAAAGTCCCTGGTTTTAATCAATGGTAAATAGTGAGTTACAACCCCCAAGAGTCAGATGATTCTTAGGCAACTTGTTAGATAATACACTAGTATGACTACAAACATCACATTAGTCATCTTTTTGCCTTACATTCTTAATTTTCAAAACTTGTCTACCCATACTCTCCCCTTTGGTCACCAGGGTTCTTGCTACACTGACCTCCTTTCCATTTCTTTAGGCTTTTGTGCTTACCATTCCCTGTGCCTGAAATGTTTGGCTGCCTCATTCATCAGGTTACACCTCTCAGATGGTCCTTATCTCAACGTTCTATCTAAATCCCTTTCCCTCACCTACATCTGATTCACTCTGTAGGTCATCATCCTTTTCCTTTATTCCACAGCAGCAGTGAAAATCTGAACATATATGTGGGTGTATTTGTTTCTTCACTAAAGTATCAATATAAGCCACATGAGGGCTGGCACATAATCTTTCTTGTTTGTTACTACATTTCTCTTGCCAAGAACAATGGCTACTCATGATGGGTGTTTGATAATTACATGTTAAGTTGATGAATGTCTAAAGACTTGTCATAATGTACTATCTAAGATTTTCAGATTTTATTCAAATTTCATCTGAACAAGGGCTGCCATGTGTTCTTCTAAAGAAGGCATTAGATTTAATGGGAAATAGAGGAGTTTAAGTACCTGATACATTGGACCTTGAAGGTCAGAGCTTCAGGCCAGCATGGTCTAAGCCTGAAATCCTTCCTGAAAATACATTTCCAAAGGTCCCATCCCGCAATCAAAATACCCTCTCCTTGATTTTATATATATATATATATATATATATATATATATATATATATATATATATATATATATATATACACACACAAACACACACACATATGTTCTCATATATTACTGTCAGTTATCACAGTGGCTTATAGTCCTTGTTAAAGGTGCGGGTTTCTGCCCTCCTTTACCCACAGGAGAGATCTTGAGGCCATAGTTTGCCTGAAGCCCAGGAATCTTCATTTTAAATAACATCTGGAGATTCTGACATTGTTGGTCTGTGAACCACATGTTGAGAAATACTGGTCTAGGAAATCCAAATATCCAGTTGTATGCCTGGGTATTTGCATACCACTTCAAGGTTAGCCAAACAAAAACCTGGGGAAACCTGCTTTGGGAGTTTGGCTCCCAAGCACAAGGTCTTACAGTGATCAGTCACACATTCAACAGGATCAATAAAGGTTGCAGAATTACTTAGACTAGGATGAGAGGTTTGCATAGTTTGCAAAACTTAGCTAAAAGCTACACTAGCAATAAGCTGGTGACTATAAAAATGAAAGAGTTTTAAAGTTTGAAACTGCTCAAGGGACCTTATTTGTGTTCTACAGATTGTCCCCCATGGATTTTAGTATCCAATTTGAAGATTTTAAGGCAGTTCTGTAATAAATTTTGGTAAAACAAGGTAAGTCCTTTGAATAGCTACTTGTAAAGTTTCCTCTTTTTTGCTGTTCACGTCTTGGTTCACCCAAGTTCAGATGGACAGATAGCCCAGAATAATTTACCAGCTTTAGCAGGAATCTGCATGATCCCTGTGACTTTCTTGCTGGAGGAGCATACAGAGGAAAAGATACCACACACATACTCATATCCCTGTTTCCACACAGACTGTGAGGTGTCTCAGCTGATGTAACAGGAAAAACTAAAGGAATGCATAATCCTGCTCAAAGGAGACTTTATTTTCAATCAGCAGTGTCTAACATAAAATAAAGAGGAAAAAAAGGGTTAATTTAACTACCTTGTATATATATTGGGCCTAGACTGACCTGGAGTTGAAAAAGAAGACATTGGATGCTCAGAGAGAAGTGAAAAGTCCCAAAGGACAGCCTAGGAGCATCTCCTGTCCCTGAGGTACTATACTTTCTGTTCAGCCAATGAAAGACCCACCTTGCCATTTCTTATTCACTAGCTACTTCTATAAGCTGTTATTGGAGCAACCATTTTGGTCAGTCAGGTAGTCTATTTGGGCAAACAACCAGTGTAGATAATTTTGATTCACTGAATTGACTTGATGTTTCACTAAACTTGGATAAATCTGGTGGATGTCTTGTGCCTTGAGGACAAACTTCGAAAAAGGAGGAAGTTGCATTATGCAGTTGAAATGGGACTAGGTTGGGATATGGTGTACGTAGATTGTTGTCCCAGTTTTGATACTGACTAGATCAATGATTTCAACTGTATTCTGGATAGGGTCCTGGAACTGAAAAATGACATTAGGTAAAAACTAAGGAAATCTGAATAAAGTGCGGACTTTAGTATAAAATGGTACATCAATATTGGCTTATTAGCCATGACAAATGTACCATACTAATGTCAGATGTTGTCATCAGGGGAAACTGAGTGTAGGGTATACTGAAACTCTCTGTAAATATTTATAACTCTTCTATACATCTACAACTATTCTAAAAATGTTTATTTTAAAATGCATGTGTATGGTCAAGGAGAGCATTTCTTAAAATCTAGGTAATATGGTGTTCGTATTTCTGTTTGGTTCTGTTGGTTTGCCAATGACAAGTAGTTGGCTCTGAATTTATTAAATGATCTTAAGACAGCACTTTAATAAGTTATATCTTCTCAGGAGACAGTTTTTGTATTTTCTTCCAATCTGTCAATAATCCCAAGAACAGGATTAATTTGCTTTGTGCTCAGGTAGACAGAATTAGAAACATGATCAATGTGGTGGTTACCGAAATAAAACTTGACTTTTCCTCACAATAATAGCCTACATTCTCTTGACTTGGAAGGAAATATTTCCCCAAGGAATAAGAAAGGTTTTGTACTTTATAAAATCCAGAGAATTGAAATGAAAGGTAAAACATTTTCATCATTCTAATTAAAAATTAAGTGTTGGGAGCAATTCAACATGTTAAAATGTTTGGGATTCAACACATTAAAAATGTTTGTAACAAAATTAATGAAAGCAAAGGTAAAAACAGAAAGAATGTCAAAAAACCAGGGAGATATAAAAACCATGGTGCATCATTGAAAAATAGCTCCAAACAGAGGATATGCTTAGTTAAGACAATGAGTGGTCAGCAAGACCCTGTTTCTTCTACTTGTTTCCCCTCCCTTAAAATTTCTTTCCTTCTGAGCTTACAGATTCCATCACAAATTAATCAAATTTTATGTCTCTAACACTTTAGCTTTTAGTAGCTTTTGCAAAGTGTGAAGAGGAAGTAGGAGTATACAAAAATTAGCTATTTTACTTTGTGTTCATGCTTTTGGTAAGATCACTACTGTGAAACCAGAAAAATATTACAGAAATTCTCAACTGTCCCCTATCTATTTGCTGTCAAAAAAAAAAAAAAAATGCTGTGTGCACACACACCATACTGCAAAACACATATCACGCACGCTCACATATGTTAGTAGGCTAGCTGGAGGTCCTCAACATGCGGAGGGCACAAGAGGGAATGGACAGTGCCACTTAAACTGGAGAGTCAGCTAAGTGGAGATAGGTTAAGAAAACTTATGGTGTATATAGGTAGGTTTAACAGACTTTCAGCCAAATGTTTGCTGAGACTTTGAGAGAATAGGGCACAGGACAGGTAAATTTTAGCATAAGAGTGATTGATTGTGAGCAGGCTTAGGGAGTTGCCTAAGAGGAAAATTCAGCATAGGAAGTTAGCATGAGAATCCCTGAAGAATCAGGGGCTGCAGGGCAGGTCTTTATAACAAATCTCTACAGGGAACAATACAATGGAATTGATTGGCTGCGCTACACAGCCAACTGCACCGTGCGGGACCACATCCACTGCCTGGGTAACCGTACTTTTCCAAAAATGCTGTACTACAACTGGACGGGTGGTTATAAGTGGTCTACTGCTCTGGCTCTTACCATCACCCTCGGTGGGTTTGGAGCAGACTCTTTCTACCTGGGCCAGTGGCATGAAGGCCTCGGCAAGCTCTTCTGCTTTGGGGGCCTGGGAATATGGACGCTGCTCGACGTCCTGCTCGCTGCTTATAACCTTGGGGAAAGCAGCTTACTGCTCTGATTTTAGTTTTCTAAGATGAAGCTACTGGACTAGAAACTTTATAAGTCCCTTTCAGACCTACTTTTCTGGGAGTCTAGGAGAGAGGTGTAACTATCTGATCAAATTTCTCAGAGAGTTTCTCCAGAACACTGGCGCATTAAGAAAATAGCTTTAGATGAAGTATACAGAATTCAGATTCTATAATAGATGAATTTTAGCATTTTGTCATTCCCATGCCCATTTTCCTCTTTCTTCGGTTGTGAATATAAAGATTATTTTATATCTGACCATTTGCTATCTATCCCTCCATTGTTTGTCCATACCTTCCTCTTCTCTTCATACATTGAAGTTGAAGCAGTTTCAGTATTTGTAGGCAGGAGTCCAGACTCCAGGGCTTGAGGGCCTCTGAACAATGAGGGCCGTTCCTATTTCTAGTGGTGGTGGACAACTTCTGCCTCCCTTGCATCAGGTGCATGTTACCCTCAGAAGATCTTGGGAAGATTTCTTATTCTCTGGATTAATATGACCACTTGGAAATATTTAAGATCATACACGTGAACTTCCTAGAAGTGATTTTATGCCCAAATTGTGTTTCTGACTCTGGCATTTTGAGTTCAGTAAGAATAGTCACAGAAGTCAATTCTGCATGGGACATGTATTCATTTACATGTTCTGGCATGGGTCCCTGGCCAAGATGGCAGTAATGTCCTTCCTCACCACATGGGGCTCTCCGGGGCCATAAGCAGGTTGCAAGCTGTTGGTCTTTCTGTACCTGTTGTTCATCAGCCTTGTCACTGGAGCATTGATAGGAATACTCTTTCACAGAAAGCAGCAATTCCAGAGGGGAGGGAGAGGATTTCTACCCATTAGCCATTTCCAGGATTTTTAGATGATAGTTTGTGGAGTAGGATATAGGCCGTGTACTATATGAAGCTTCTAACTACTGAGATTTCAACTGACAAATTAACTAGGGGATTTTCTTAGTCATTAACTGCTTGACTGGTTATCTGAGAGTGCTAACTGCTTTGGACTTATTCTTGATGACAGTTTTGTTAAGCTGCGACTCATCATGTCTCTAATGTCTTCATTCTAGTACAAAATGCTCATATAAAGTCTGTACAAAGGAAAAGTCTTTATATGAGGAAATGGTAGTATTTCAGCAGTCAACTTAAAAACTACCTTCACATATTATACATGGCATGATTATAAATATAAGAGAGAAGGAAATGTATTAATCAAATAAAATAGCCCCTTTCCAATAAGGGCAAGCTTAAAACTTGGAATGATAAAATCCTTAAGAGGCCAAAGTCTGGTGGCCCATTTATACCCCAATCTAACCATAGTGAGGATAAAAAGAAGACAAATGTTTGATCTCAGGGCCAGGGGCAAGGGGTATGTTGGCTTGAAGCAGGACCTTGTTCCTTGTCTTCTTTGAAGAAAGAATTCAGCAAAGAGACAGAGATTGTGAAGCAGATAAAACGTTTATTAGAGGCAAAGTATATGTGGAAGAACACAGGGGTTAACTCAGAGCGAGTTGCATGCAATGGGGGTGGCTTAGGTTGCTTATATGGGGGCAGTCTTCTGGATTGTCTATGGCCAATCATCTTGCTTTTGCCCATATTTGGTCTTGACTCAGTGCACTCCTTGTTATGTATGTGCATCTTTCAGCCAAGATGGATTCCAGCGTGAGGGTTTCTAGGAGGTTAGCAGGACATATTATGGGCTGGTGCCCCCTCCCTCCTTTGACCTCTGAGGACTTTCTCTGTGCAGGTAGGGGCTGGGAAATTCTCTTGACCACAAGAATGAGAAAAATGTTGTTGTTTTGTCTTTTACCCAATCAAGACTCTGTTGCTGCTGTTATCTTATCTCCAAGTGTCAGCAGGAGACGGGTTACAGCTGCTCAGCCTGGGGCCCATCTATCTTCTACTTCACTTTGAGTTAGTTGTGTTATTCTTTTTAAATATTATCTAAAAATGATACAACCCTTAGAGTCTGCACCTGAATGGTGTTCTCACTTCCCCTCACCTTACCTCCCCTTCATGTACTCCCCTTCCTTGGTCATGGAAGAGACATAAATTTGAGAAGTAGCATAATTTAAGTATGCCTTTCTTCTGTAGGATGCTTCCTAACATGTTGCTTTTTAAAAAAAGAACTCAATTCCTCACAAAGAAGAATTGGAATTTAAAAAGTGAGACTCAGAGAGATTAAGTAACATTCTCAAAGTCAAACCACCAGGAAGTAGTAGAGTTTAGATCTGAAAGAAGATCTATTTGACTCTAATGACCACTCTTGTGAATTTACAGATTTATATTAGTTTTCTATGAAGTCTAATAACATATATTAATATTATACATTATTGAGCATTTACTGTGTGCCAGTAATGGTGTTAAGTATTTCATGTGTATTATTCTACATAATTCTCATGGCAACTGCCTGCAGTAATATAAATACTTCATTTAAGAGGTTAAGTGACTTTTCTGTGGTCATATGGGTAGGAAATGGCAATGCTTTAGAGCAGTGCTATGGGGTCATGTGCCACAGCTGCTAAATCTTAGGCCAGTTTTCTGAGATAAATTTCATACACAGAACTGGACATATTCATATATGACCCTGACTGCTGCCGTCAGGACTAAGAAACAAATGACAACTGCAGATTTATACATTGTGTGTGTTTTTTAAAAAATGTGTTCCTTCTGTTTCAGTTGTTTCAAAAAGGGCCCCAGTTGTATTCAAAATTTCAGTTTACTGAGTGACTGGCTAGATCTGGCTTGCCATGGGGCAAAAAACAAGACTGCAATGGCCAAGGTATTTGAAAACCAAGTATAGATCCTTCCAATTCAATCATCTGCTAATTGGTCTTTTCCTACCTTAGAATCGGCCCGGTGTTTCCATCTACATTTAAATAACACTTGCTGACCTGATACTTTCTGTAGATCCTGATATCTTGTGATTATAAGGAAGTGTTTATACATTTTTAAATGATGAATTTTGGGTCACAGGGTATAACTACGACCATTGTGGCAATAACAGCTGCCTTTGGGGAGCTGAATCTCATTAGTTCCTTTTGTGTTAAAAGAATAGACTGAAGCATAGAAAACTATGACAGTTACATTCTAAGACTTTGAGAAATCAAATGTGTATTGAACATGTTAACTGTGGATTTCTTTGAAAAGCAATTTACAGATAGAATTGAAATCCCAGCTGTGACATGCACTTCTTCATGCGGAAAATGCTTTGCACTACTCTCAATCTTGTCCCAAAAGTTATTCTTTAAACTGGCAACTGAATAGTTGAAAAACTTTCGGGTCAAATTGGGCTGATCTTAAATTATAGATGGACTTAACCAAGCATGGCTCATTTATATTATACTTGCTTTTAGTGAATTGCTGAACAGTGAGAAGCCTATCAATGTGCTTAATCAGATAGTGATCCCCACAGGAAAAGATGCTGGAGTTTCACAGTGCAGTAAAATCTCACACAGAACTGTGCAGGGCTCAGCTGCACATGGTTGCCACCCACACAGCTCATTCCAGCTCTCTTCTTTGCTACACAGTCCATTTATGGGCCAGCCATTCTCATGGCTCCTGGGAGATTGGCACACAACCACTGAATCTCAGAGCTGGAGATTCTTCTGGAACCCATCTGTGTTAACATCTAGATTTGAATCTTTGCTCTACCAGTTACCAGTTCTCTGACCATGGGCAGGTCATTTAGCCTATCTAACCTTGTTTCTTCCCCAGTGAAAGGGATATGAATATTTATAGGATTATTATACAGATATAGCACAGTACTGGATAAGTGGCAAAGGCACAATAATTGGTAGCTATTATTACTGTCCATAGGCAGAATTCCTCTTTACTCTAACCTGGGGAGTTTCAATATTGTTCCATTATTAAATATCATTTGAGAAGGAGATTCCATTCATCTCTAGGTAGCTCATTTCCATTTTTAACTTATGTTTACATTTGTTTTCTTGTGCCACATTAAATGTTTAAGACAAATTGTCATCACTCTGTGGGGAAATCTCAAGAGCTAATTACTTATTATAGTTAAAATGTTAAATTTTACCCTGTAAAAATTTCTCAAGCAGTTTTTAAATGCCCACAAAAAATTATTTAAGAGTTTGAGCTATAAAGTTCTGAGGATCTGGAATGGCACACATTGCCTGTGACATGTAGAGCCGAGATATGTTAGAAATAAACGTAGTTGATGAAATCCTGACTCTGAACCAGTTTGTATACTCAGTAATGTGGATACAGAAGTAAACTAGGCACGGTTCTTGACTGTTGGGCAAGCTGGCAGTCCAGGCTACCCAAGGCCTTGGAAAAACTGGACTTTTCCTTTTACTCCACTATCTTACCCCAGCCCCTCCCATCCCTTTTTTACATGCCAGAGAGCTTGAAGGCAGGAATAGCACACTTCCACGAAACTGACTGACAAATGTCTATGGGTCTAAAATACTTGATTTAATTTCCAATGGTGAATTTCTAACCTCTCAGGTGACCAGGCAAACAGCCATTATCTGACACTGACACTAAGAAATCCCATTCCCCTATACAGGCCCCGTAAAGACTGCCTGTCCCTAGGTACTAATGAAGGTCAAGAGAAGGCTGAATAAAATGGACAAAGTATTTAGGACCTCTTTGTGTTGAAAGCCAATTATTAATCATCATTTTCTGAAACTATTATAATAAAGACTGACCTTTTAGTAAAAATACTTTAAAATTTGATTTATCTGGTTATTTCTAGCTATAGCTACTTATCTCTCCTTAGTAAAGACCAAAGAAGAGAGACTTGTCGCGCTGGCTCTAGAACTGAAATTTAAAGCACTGGGAGTCCTGTGCTTGGAGCCCAGAATAGGCTTTTAAAAATTATTCTTATTTCTTTTTGTGTGTGAACTTGTGATTTTCTATTCTGTCCTTACTGGTATATATGAGTAAAGACCTAGTTGGATTGATGGACTCAGAGTTCTCTGCCTGGGCAATAGGAAACTTTCCAGTGGGCAGAGTTCTGCTCTTTCTAGATCCCCGTAGAGGTCATGTGTTCTCAAAACAAAAACAAATCCCCCCCCAAACCCCACACAACACTTGCACTATTTTGTAAAGCCTTAAACTGACAGATAGGAAAGGGGAAAGGCAAGGTTTAGAAATACGCCAACTCAGTGGCCTTCAAACTTTAATGCTCAAAAATCCCCTAAAAGAATTTTGAAAAACATTCACATTTTTATTTTTTAATATTATTTTAATAATTTTAAAATATTATTTTAATATTTACCATTTTGTTTTAAGCATTTCCTAAAATTGATTATCTATGTGTCCACTGACAGTGTCCCGAGTAGTATATAGATATTGGAAGTCTAAGAAACACAATCCTAATGCCTGCCTGCCCTAAAATAATACAGATCAGAATGATATTATTTAAATAAATTGACTTTTTGATAATATATAATGAACTGTGTCAATATTTAAAAGGTCTGGGTAATTAATGAGCCAATATTTTCCAAATGAACGAAGCATAATTTTGCTAACTCATGCCTGGGTCAAAGATCAATTTAAATGGTAAGATTTACCAAAGGATTTTAATGTAACAAAGTACAAAAAGCTCATTGATGTGGGTTCAGATTCCACACTGCAACCATCCTTTGAGAAATTATCACTTGTTGAATTTTAGTGAAGTATCAAAGAAGAGGATCCACAGTTGTCTGACAAAGTAATTAAAATACCGCTTCCTTTTCCAACTATGTATCTGAAGGAGACCAGGTTTTCTTCATCTACTTCTATCAAAGTGGCATATTAAAATAGAGTGAAGGCAGAAGCAGACATGGGCATCTATATGTCTCCTAAGTCAGACATTACATAGATTTGCAAAATTGTAAAACAATGCCACTCTTCTCACTAAACATTTTGGTTTGGGAAAATATGGTTATTTTCATAAATATTTGTTGTTTATGCTAACATATTATGAATTTATTATTATTTTAAATGAGTTCATAGATAATTCTTTTTAATTTAATGTCTAATATAGAAAATATCAATAAGTAGAACTCATCTAAACAGAAGCTCTTTGGAGTCCTCAATAATCTTTAAGAATGTGGAAAGATCTTGGGAGTTCCTTGGCAGTCCAGTGGTTAGGACTTGGCGCTTTCACTGCCGTGGGCCCAGGTTCAATCCCTGGTCTGGGGACTGAGATCCTGCAAGCCACGTGGCACATCCAAAAATTAAAAAAGAAAAAAAAAAGAATGTGGAAAAATCTTGAGACCAAAATGTTTGAGTACACCATTCTTATTCTCTCTCAACGCAGTGATTCTCAATCATGGCTACGCAACTAAGTCAGCTGGGGACCTTTAAACCATTCTCATACTTGGATCCCAACCTCAGAAATTCTGATTAACTGGTCTGGGTTGTGGCCTAGATGAAAAGATTTTAAAACCTTGAATCTAATGTGTAGCCAAGGTTGAGAACCACTGCCATGGACTACATCCTGAATGGTCACTTTAGGCATAAATACCCACAAAGTCACTAGAATGCATTTCCCAGCATCTCTGTTTCCAGAGTATAAGGATGGACTTGTAGCACTTTTTGGTATCCCTTGGCAACTCTTGTTCCCTGTTGCTCCTGGAAAGCTATGTTTTAAAAGTTGTGTAGTTTGGACTTCCCTGGTGGCGCAGTGGTTAAGAATCCACCTGTGAATGCAGGGGACATGGGTTCGAACCCTGGTCTGGGAAGATCCCACATGCTGCAGAGCAGCTAAGCCCGTGTGCCACAACTACTGAGCCTGTGCTCTAGAGCCCACGAGTCACAACTACTGAAGCCTGAGCGCCTAGAGCCCTTGCTCCTCAACAAGAGAAGCCACCGCAATGAGAAGCCCATGCACCGCCATGAAAATGAGCCCCTGCTCACCACAACTAGAGAAAGCCCACGCGCAGCAATGGAAACCCAATGCAGCCAAAACAAAAAAAAAATTTTTTTAAGTTGTTTATCTTTGGTCTCCCGTACTTGGAGTGATATTTTCATAAACCATTCTGGTTTCCATTTGCTTGACCTTTTTCGTTCACTTACACATGTATTTACTTGATAAATACTTTAAAATGGGCTCTTTCTTTGGTCTGGGCTTTAACTGATAAAAGATAAGAAGGTAGTTACGAGTGATTGGAAATTAACTCGGTTACGCTAAGAAATATTAATAGGATGGGTTTTGATTTAAACAAGGGTTAGAGGCATTTGTCCGGGAAGAGTGGTAAGTTCAGAGTGCGGGAATGAGAGACCAAATTCTGTGCAGTGGCAGATAATTGCTTTATTTAAAGTTGTTATTTATCACATAAGGTTTTCCCCAAGACTCTTAATGGTTATCTGAATTAGTGTTCTAATGCCTATATTTCTTCTTTCCTGGAATGTCCTTCTTTGGACACGCTGACTTCTGTTTATTCGCAATAGCAGCAGTATGTTGTCACTTCTAATAGTTAGCTACTAACCAGAGCAAGAGTAATACTATTCTTGTACACATGGTCTTGTTTCACTATGAACAGCTCAGTTCTCCCCTACCTTCAAAACTCCAGAGCAACGTTGCTGAGGAGAATATTTCCTATGGTGTGGTCCTTTGTGATACCTTGTATTGACCACCAAGTGTCACTCTTGCTCCTTTTGCTATTGAAAAAAAAATGTTTTTACTGACAAAGGGACATTTATTCTTCGTCCTAATAATCCTGATTCATAGATTCTAGTTCAAATTGTGAGTGGTTGCATCTTAACCAGCTTCCTTGTTTGATATCACTTTAGCAACTTAAGGTTGGTAGTCTGGGTCCTGCTGTTTGGGTTAATGGCATGAAGAGAAAATAGCAACAGTGGGCTGATATGATGGATGTGATCATTTGTGCCCCACTCACCTGGGCAAGCTGGGTTGCCCAGCTCATTTCTCATCTTGGAGAAATCACTCTGACAACTCTCTGTGCAGGTGACCATTCAGTCACTTGTAGATTCCTGTTGATAGAGGTGAAATGCTGAGTTATTTATAGAGTTAAATAACTCAGCATTTCACTGAAATAATTCAGTGAGATAAATAAATAAAATAACTCAGTGAAATAAATAAATAACTCAGATAGAGTTATTTATAGCAGCAGAACCATATAATTTCAAGGGGGTAAAACATGATTGTGAACTCACTTTTCTTACTTGTGTAAGGCCAGTTACAGAAGCAAAATATAAAACACTATTGAGAAATGAATATATTGTGGTAAGGAAACATACTCTTCCAGAATCTCAATGACAAGATCCTGTAGTATGTGGCATTATAGTTCTTTCTTTTAAGTTTTACCCTATAGATGTGGAGGGAGGGAGGAGCCAATAAAATTGGGTGTTAGTGAAACAGATTTTCACAGTTGATGTCAATGTTGATACCACTTTGATGTTGTCTGGGCCCCTAGGTGGGAATATGTTTTTGATAAATATGTGTACCAGTTTAGAATTTCTAGAGTGTACATTCCAAATTCCATGGTCAATAGATATAAAGTGATATTTTGAGCCCCCTGAAAATGAGTTAATCCCATTTCAATTTTTCGCATCTATTGTCTGATCTTCTGAAGTTCATAAAGCAGGGCTAGAAGACCCAGCATTGGATCCAACCTGATTTAATATGGTCCAGGGCTGTGATTGAGAGATTAGATTCTGTGCTTGCTTACTGTACCTCTCTGATTCCTTAAAAGTTTTCTTTTCTTTTTTTTTTTGATTTGGAAAATTGCTTTTATTCTGTAGGGTAACATTTCTAATTGTTTAGCAGATAAATCTTCAAAACTCAGTGGTCTAGACAGTTATTCTATCCTAGCATAGTCCAGTGACGTTGGCAGGGAGGATTAGCTTTCCTGGAGTCATTCAGGAATGCAGGTTAAGCTCCATCCATACCGTCTGTGGCTCTTGTATGTTCATCAGAAGATTTGATGTCAACCCTGCACTGTCTTGACATTTAACTTTATTAGGAATAGCAGAAGGCAGCAGGAGGGTGACGGTTGGGTTCATATGATCATAACTTCTAGTGTCAGACTGATGAGTTTGTGGTTACAGCACTTGAGCTTGAATAGGTTACTTATGTTGTTTTCTTCTCCTCCTCTTTCTCCTCCTCCTTCTTCACAATAAGACTTAAAATAAACTCCATGGGAGCCTTAGCAGTGGGAGTTTTTACACTTCAATAGTTTCACACCTCTTAGGTCAGTGCTCCTATTAGACACTGGCAGATTTGTTGATTGAAGAATTTCTGAATATTCCAATTGTTTGTGTTTAGTATTTCCATCAGATAAGAATGTTTCTTTAAGAAAAATCACAGATTTTATTGGGTCAAACTGAGGTAAGTTGAAACTAAAGGCTGGGATAAAAATGGGAAAATATGCTCATTGACACCCTCTCCTCCAAAATCCTACTCAATAGGCATTAATTTTTATTATTACATGCACATCTCTTCCTTGCTATATGGAAGGAAGGATGAGCATGATGTAAGATGCTTATAGTGTAATATTGCCGGCTCTTATGGAAGCCACATTGCATCATGAAATGAACATGGATTTTGAATTCCTACAGTTCTGGGAGTTGACTTGCGGTTCCGGCACATATTAACTACTTGACCTTAAGCAAGGAGCTAAACCACTCTAAAACTTTGTCTAGTTTTAAAATGAAAAATAACAGCACTAATTTCCAGGGTAATAACTTCCAGGGTTATAGTTAAAAAGTGTGTGTGTGTGTTTTTGAGAGAAAGTTGGGGTGCAAGAGAAGCATTCAATAAAAAGTGTAAACAACTTAATGATGATAAATACTCTTTTGTTCTTCTTTAGAATTTGCTGAGCCATCCTCCCACAAAAGAAAAAGAAAATGAAAAAAATTTAAACTGCCCTGTGAGGTAACTAAACTCTAGCCATTCAGTAAAATGAAGGAAGGTGGCTATCCTGAAATAACAATTGTTAGTTGATGTACTAGTTTCTTTTTGCTGCTGTAACAAAGTACTGCAAACTTAGTGGCTTAAAACAACACAATTTTATAGTAACTCAAAGAAGATTTAAATTAAGTGGCTTCAAGAAACAGCTCCTCAAAGTGGTTTTCCTGAATGACATTTCTCATATGTCCAAGTACTAAAATCTGGAATAGGGGAGTGGGGGAGCAAGGATCAGGGTAACCCATAGCAAGCAGTGGAATCAGTTACTCAGGTAACACTGTAGGATGGAATAAAGTGGAAAGTGAAATTTTGTCACTATAGCAACGAAGTGATTATAAAGATGGTGGAATCATCAGCCTTCTTTAATACGGTTCTGGAGAGCATACATAGGGAAAATTAAAGGCCATGGACATCCAGTAAAGAACACACATGGAAAACTGAAAGATCTCTATGAAACCTTTGAAAGAATGCTTTGTCTCCTAATGTTTCAGGGCAGATAGGACTATGGATCAATCCCAGGACAGATTATAAGGCTGCAGAGTTGAAGACATCAGTAAGTCTCTTACACTAAGGTAAGGGCACTAGTGGGGAAGAAGAAAAATATCCTGAGAAATAGGATAGAGACATTTGGGCTGACCTAGGCAAGACCAAAGAGTCTTGAACTTCACCTAATTCCCTTTGCCTATTGAGGGTCTTCCATAAAAGCCTTTCAGTGGCTACACTTGAGGCACTAGCCTCCCAAACTGATGCTAGTTCTCTTCAGCTGTGATCCCTACCAACTTTTACTGCCTCCAGGGCAGTTACAAGATTTAGAAACCAGTATAGCTAGGAGGATTAAATAGAAGGGCTGCTCAGACCTGAGATAACCTATAGACCAAAAACGTATAAGACTTCTGCAATTCATATCAACAGGAGCCTGGGGAGCATGTGGTGGTGAATTCTAAGGGTGTTTGAACAGGGGGATGAGATATAAACCTCAAGTGGCCAAATGCATTGCTATGGGTTTACCACCAAAGAGTGAAGATTTGATGTGCTCGTTCAAGAAGTGGGACCGTGAGAAATTTATCCTCTGCAGGGTTGGCAAATCTAAGCATAAACTCAATGATGGCCTAGATTTTAAAAAGTTGAAAAACTGAAATTTCCCTGGAATACCAGAGAGGTGTGAGTCTGAAGACTCGGGGAAGTGGGAATGTTGGAATGATCTATTATTCGCAACCTGCTAAGCCACTCTTAACTGTACTCCCTGGTAAAGCCTGAAGGATGTTCTCTTCACCAAGAGATTAATTGCATGCGTTGGTCTGCAACAATAAAAGTACATTTTTAGTTTTTAAGCATAAAATTTTATAACTGTAAAACTTCCTTCCTGAGTCCTCTTGTAAAAATTTCAAATAGCATTTGTTAGAACATTTGTCGAAACAAACTGTGGAAATAATATTAAAATGCATGGGAATTATTTAGAATACCAGACAGAGCAAGATTTAGAATTGATGGTCATAATATATGACACAAGCCAACAGTCTTTTATAAAAATAAGCTATTATTATTATAATGTTATCCTCAAAAATAGATCCTCAGTAATGTCTTTTGATAGGATGAACTTCAACAATTCATGTTGCAAAAGCCACCTATATTAAGATTTGGTCACTATAAATTAAAAGATCACTGTGAAAGCTCTATTTTCTTTTTATTTAATATAAGAATGCTGAACAATTGTATATCAGTTTACTTTCCAAAAGTAATTTTAATATATATTATTTATATGTTATAGCACAACTTTATTTGTAAATGCATAAAAATATAGTTGTAATTTAATGACTACTCAATGAAAATTCTTATGTAACCATCACCTGGTTCCCTTTACTACTTCTCTCAATAGTCATTCTACCTGGCTGACTCTTTTTGAGTCTTCACTAGGGATTTAGGTTTGGCTACAATGTCATTGTATAAACCTGTGGTACTCTATATCTTTCATGTTTTCTCTACCCCCTGCCCTTGCCTTTGTAAATGGCCATTTTATGAATCCTCCTCACATTACCCTAATTTGATGCCATCAACTTCCTGCTGGTTTCCTGCAATGGGTGGTATCACACCATGTTTGTATACTGATGGGCGTGATCTGGTAGAGAAGGAAAACTTGATGATGAAGAAGAGAATAAAAGATACTGGCAAGAGAGAAGGTCTTAGAGATGAGAGGGGATGGGAAGCAGTAGCAAGTTTGACCTTAGTAAGGAGCAAGGAAAACCCATCCATTGTAGCAGGAGGGAGGGCAGAATTTATGAGTAGAAGTGCAGGTAGGTTGATGGATTTGTTGTCAGGCAGGGGTATAGAAACTGCTTTTTGGTTGTTTCTAATTTCTCAGTGAATTAATAAATCTTAAGTTCATTAGCAAAGACTTCTTAAACAGTACATAAAAATAACTAACCGTAAAGGAAAAAGTGATAACTTGAACATCGTTAAAATTAGATGGGGAGAAAATATTTAAAATATATATAAACATTAAAGGCTATGTATCCAGAATATATGAAGAACTACAAGTAAATAAGAAAAAGACAAATGACCCTTTGAAAAAATGGATAGGATACTTGAACTGGTACTTGACATAAAATGATATCTCAATGGGTAAACACACATGGGAAAGTGCTCAATATTGTTATTCTTCAGAGAAGTGTGAATTAAAATCACAGTGGGGACTTCCCTGGTGGCGCAGTGGTTTAGAATCCACCTGTGAATGCAGGGGACACGGGTTTGATCCCTGGTCCGGGAAGATCTCACAGGCCGCGGAGCAGCTAAGCCCGTGTGCCACAACTACTGAGCCTGCGCTCTGGAGCCCTCGAGCCACAACTACTGAGCCTGCGTGCTGCAACTACTGAAGCCCACGCACCTAGAGCCCGTGTTCTGCAACAAGAGAAGCCACTCCAGTGAGAAGCCTGTGCGCCGCAACGAAGAGTAGCCCCTGCTTGCCGCAACTAGAGAAAGCCCGCGCTCAGCAAAAAAGACCCAATGCAGCCTAAAAGTAAATAAGTAAGTAAATAAATAGTTAAAATTTTTTTTCAATTATTACAAAAATAAAATCACAGTGAAATACCACTACACTCAAATAATGATGGCCAAAACTTAAAAGAGTGATAATAACGAGTGTCAATGGAGAGTTGAACTTAACCTGGTAGAGTTTAGTCAGTTGAGTAGTACAGAAGGATGGAGGTAAGAGGATTCAGGATATGGACCAAGAAGTGATTGTAGGAACAGCATAGAATCTAAGCAAGTGAAGTGGTGAGTACATGAGGAGAGTGATGGCTGGTGAAAAGATCAGTGGTGGGACTTCCTGTGCCTGAAGAATTTTTGGAGTCTTAACACACTGCCCGTACTTAGTATTAAGAAATCTCCATCTCCTCATCTCGTCTCCCTGAATTGCACCTCAGGAAGATAGTATATTTAGTCCAGTGTTTCCAGGATGTATAGGAGGAGATATCCACAAAATGTTTTCTTGCCCTTGAGGATACTTCTGTTCCCATTGAGTAGATGCATGCCTTTACAATGTCAGATAGTCAGTGTAAACTCAACATTAATCTTACTGTGCAATCTTATATTTACGTAAGTAAAGATATTCATTTCACAGGAAAGCAGCTGCGCAGTAACTTCATTTCATGATGAAAGTGTGACAAACTAATGGGAGGTTACTCTTGGAATGGCAAAACTGTCTTCAGTACTCATTCCATATAAACATAATTTCACCTGATGTTAAAAAGTGAATGAATAATTTATACAATAAAGAGCTACTTTAATTATTGTTCTGAAGAGAGTCTTATGGTTGTTAGACAAGCTGCCAGGCTAAAATATTGGCTTTTTAATTATTTCACCCATTCAGCCACGAAAATGGTTTTATGTGGCTTTTTTTCTTCCTTGAATACAATAAAGAATGAAAGATAGCCAGCCTGGCTCATGAATACATAATGAACAGTGACTAAAAGAGATGGGTCTGGTAGCACCTCAAAGAGTAAATCAACTGTAAACTATCCCCAGGTTAATTTTCTGCTCAGTAAGGTGCCAGTTGTGAGTCTGAGGCAACATATAAAGACTCTCACTCTTTGGGAAGACTTCGTGCCCTGGCGACCTACAGGGTAGGTGCAAATGGTGTTCTTATCAGGTGTCACCTCTGGAGGGTGGGCACCCTGGCTGCAATGTTTTGATTATTTTCTATTTTCTTGAGTTATTTTGCTCTCTTCCGCTAAAAAAATTGTGTGTGTGTATGTCTGTGTGTGTTTAGCAGTGCAGCTGAAGTTCATTTTCTATAAGGACTGCTTAAATAGACAGATTCCACACTATTTCCTTCTTCCCAATTAATATCTCATGCTTTATCACTCCTATTATTAATCTATTATGACTCAGAATCAATCTGTTATACACTTGTTTTATTTCTAGGTTTCAATTTTATACCATTTGTTTCCCCAATTACATTGTAAAATTTTCAAAAGTCAGCGCATTGTCTGGATATTTCCCTCACTATGCATATCACAATGCCTTGCATTCAGTGTTTTTGTTTAAGAGATACATGGGTAGAAAAGTGGATGATGGATAAATGGATGGATGGATGGATGGTTGAGTGAATCTGCAGATGGCTGTGCACCGTTCACCTGGTTTGGTGAATGGGTGAGTAAAGGAGGAGAAAAAAATGGATATATCCGGCTATATTCTTTTTGTTTGTTTTTGCTTTTAGGTATAATTGTAAACTAGCCAATTTCCCAGTGAATTAAGTATTTTGAACCCAAGTAACAGCTGTAAATCAAGAAAGGCTATATTCACTGAACATTAAGTATTTTAACAACAACGACAAAGCAGCTATCTATATATTTCCAAATACTTTGATGTTTAGTATTTCCAAATACCTTTATGTTATGTTTTTGCAGTCAAAACAATCAGCTCAGTGAAACTCTCATAGCATAAAATGGTGATCCCACAAAAAAACAAGTGCTCTTAGGAGCCTCAAATGATCCCACACACTTTAGGAAAAATCAGATCAGTAGCAATCATAATATTTTATAAAATATTGCTTTTTGTTATAAAAGGAATGTATGCTCATGAAATGTTTTATGTAATATAAAAATTTTAAAGAAGGTCATGACCTATAATTTCACACTGAAAGATAACTGCTGAAAATATATTGTCCCATAACTGAAAAAACTTGCTGTCTGTCGGTGTTGGTGTGTGTGTGTCTGGGTGTATACATACACATGCATGCACGCATGCATGCTATTTTGAAGTATAGGTTGGGTGTGAGGGCTCAACCATCTGTCACCCTGAACCAGAACGAGGCATCAGAGACTAGGGAGAGAGAAAGCTTGTCTCTCCTTGAGTCCTGTAGCAAAGATTGTTTTTAGATGCTGCTCTTTCCATAGTCATCTATCATCACTTGCCTGCTGTTTTTCCTTCAGGGAGTCTTAAAACTTGTGATTTGCAGCTCAAAATTATTGGTGAGGCAAACTTTTACCTCTACTGCTGATCTTTGCTTCTTCCCAGAACCAAGAAGAATACAGCTCCAGGACTTCCCTGGTGGCACACTGGTTAAGAATCCTTCTGCCAATGCAGGGGACACGGGTTCAAGTCCTGGTCCGGGAAGATCCCACGTGCCGCAGAGCAACCAAGCCTGTGCACCACAACTACTGAGCCCACATGCCACAACTACTGAAGCCCACGCACCTAGAGCCCTTGCTCTGCAGCGAGAAGCCACCGCAATGAGAAGCCCGTGCACCGCAACGAAAGTAGCCCCCACTTGCCGCAACTAGAGAAAGCCCACACGAGGCAACAAAGACCCAAAGTAGCCAAAAATAAATAAATTAATTAATTAATTAAAAAACAACAAAAAAAGAATACAACCCCATCCAAAATCTCTTTCCTAAATGGGCAACAGAAAGGCAGCAGTGGGAAGGTTTCAGGCTCAGGCACCCAGGCTGCCATCTTCCCAGAAACCTTGCTCATGATCTTGATAGAATGTTTTCTCTGTTTATTATCAGGTAGGCTAAAAATATCAGTAATGTGTTTATTAAAATGTTTTCACCTGACTGCTGTAAGTTAAGCTAAGACACCAAACCTACTCTAGATCCTGATATGGTTTCTTCTTGAAACTCTCCTTCCAGACTTGACTCAACTTGAGGCAAAGATGGCAGAGCTGACAGTGCCCCAAGGGGTTGTAGGCAGAGAAATCCTGTTGCTTTGCACTGAGAGGAGGTACCTTGTGTTAGTGAGTCCACACTCGTTCTGCTTGCCACGTGACAGGCCAGTAACTTGGGAGACGAGGTGTTGGGGCGAGGAATACCATCTTTATTTAGAAACCTGGGAGTCTGAGGAGATGGCAGACTAATGTCCTAGAGAACCATCTTCCCCAAGTCAGAATTCAGGCTTCTCTTATACTAAAAGGGGAGGGGGTGTTGTTGGTTGTTCCAAACCTCTTGGTGTCTGAATCCTTTGTTCTTGCAGCTGTCCACGTAGGTCAGGTCACGTTGTTCCTGTAAACCTCCAAAAAGACAGATGTTCTTCCTGTTCTGCAACTTTTTATCTCTATATGAATGGAAAAGTGCCATACCTTTAAAGGTCAGAGCCTTGAGAATGGGCTATCCTGTGTATTTCAGGCTATAGGCAGCGTTCTTAACTTGAAGCAAAAGCAATAGAAGACAAAAGGTGAAGGTAAAAGAAACAAATCTAACATGGAGTCAGGTTTCCTCTTCCCTATTACACTAGAAGGGATCTCCTGATTTTTGTGACCCCAGTGCGACTGAGGCAGGATGCCTTAATGGGCAAAACTGCTCCCCTTTTCTGTGGTTTGGAGGCAACTGCTGTCTGTGAGACGTGGAGAGAGGAGACAGCCTCCCAGTACCTCAGAAGAAAGGTAAGAGGTTCCAGTTTTACACGCCTGGCCTGTAAGTGTGGAACATGCTATGCCTGCAGGTTTGCCACAGTAGAGAGATCCCAACAGCCTGACTACACAGTATGGAAGGAAGGCAGGACCATGAGCGGGTGAAGAAAATTTACAACCTGTTCAAGGGGACTCTGTAACTTGGAAGAGCAGGACCTAGCTGATCAGAACAGATGGCTCCCAGTGAACTAGAACTAATGGAAGAGAATTTAAGTAAAAACCTATGGGAACTCTCAAGGAGATAAAACAAGAGCATTGAAAGTACTCAGGGAACAAGATACCAGTCTTTCTGCCTTTCAAAATTGAATGGATGAACCTCAAAATAGATGATTTCTTCTGAGCACAGAATTAATACCTTGAAAGAAATATCTCACAACAGAAAGCCAAAACACAGGGGTAGATACCATGTAGAACAGGAGTCTGCAGCCTGTTAGGAACTGGGCCGCCCAGCAGGAGGTGAGTGGCAGGCGAGCGAGTGAAGCTTCATCTGCTGCCCCCCATCGCTCCCTATCGCTCGCATTACTGCCTGAACCATCCCCCCGCCCCCCACTTCCGCGGAAAAATTGTCTTCCACGGAACCGGTCCCTAGTGCCAAAAAGTTTGGGGACTGCTGATGTAGAAGACGGTAAGATGTTTGGAGGATAGCCCTAGGAGAATTATGCTGGGTATCCTGAATTCTAAAATACAAGAAAAATTCTTTTTAGACTCCAGCAGGGAAAGAAAAGATGCTCTTTATATATGAAAAAATATCCAAATAGCTTCGGATATCTTATCAGCATCACTAGAAAGTAGAAGACAATGGAATAAATTAGTGGGTCACTGAGAGCGAAAAACTGTGGTCCAAGAACTCAATTTCCAGTTGATAAATCATTTATCACTCATCTATGAGGACAGTATGGTAGGCAGAATTGTAAAGATGTGATCCCAGCATTCCTCCCTTATTAGTCAAACACTAATCTAGATACTGATGTGAAGGGATTTTGCAGATGTGATTAAAGACCCAAGTTAGTTGGCCTTAAGATATGGAGATTATCCACATGGGTCTGACCCAATCTGGTGGGCCCTTTATAAACAAGAGAGTTTTCTCTGACTGGTAGCAGAAGATAAAGTCAGAGATTTACCCCATTGCTGGCTTTGAAGATGGAGGGGACCACATGCTAAAGAGTGCGGGCAGCCTTTGGGAGCTGAGAGTGGTCCCTAGCTGATAGCCAACAGGAAAATGAAGACACCCCTGCTGTACAATCACAAGGAACTGAATTTGGCCAACACTCTGTATGAGTGAAGAAGTGGATTCTTATCCCGAATTTCCAGATAAGGAAATATCTTGGACAACACCTTGACTTTGGCCTATGACTCCTTAAGCAGAGATTCCAGCCAAGTTTCCCTGAATTTCTGACCTATAGTTTTGAGATAATAAATGTTTTAAATTGTGGGGGGGGTTTCCCCCAGTTTTATTGAGAAGTAATTGACATACATCACTGTCTAAATTTAAGGCCTACAGCATGGTGGTTTGATTGTGAAATGATTACCACAATAGGTTAAGCTAACAAACATCATCTCATATAGATACATTTAAAAAGAAAGAAAGAAGAAAAAAAAATATTTTTCTCCTTGTGATAAGTACTCTTAGGATTAACGCTCTTAACATCTTTCCTACATACCATACAACAGTGTTAACTGCAGTCACCATGTTGTACATTACCTCCCCAGTAGTTATTTATCTTATAACTAGAAGTTTGTACCTTTTGACCACCTTCCTCTAATTCCCTCTCCCCCTACCCTCTGTCTCTGGTAACAACAAGTCTGATCTTTTTTTCTATGAGTTTTTTTGTTTTTTGTTTTTTCAGATTCCACATATAAGTGAGGTCATACAGTATTTGTCTGTCTCTGTTGGACTTATTTTACTTAACGTAATGCCTCTAAGTTCCATCCATGCTGCTGCAAATGGTACGATTTCCTCATTTTTCATGGCTGAGTAATATTTCATTATATATATGTGTGTGTGTCTGTGTGTGTATATATATATATATATATATATATATATATATATATATATATATACACAGACACACACACATATATATATTTATCACAACTTCTTTACCCATTCATCCATCCATGGACACTTAGGATTATTTTCATTTATTGGATATTATAAATAATGCTGCTGTGAACATGGGGTTGCAGATATCTTTTTGAGTTATTGTGTTCATTTCCTCTAGATATATTCCCAGAAGTGGAATTATTTGCTGGATCATATGGTAGTTCTATTTTTAATTTTTTGAGGAATATCCATACTGTTTTCCATAGTGGCTGCACCAATTTACATTCCCACCAACAGTGCACAAGTGTTCCCTTTTCTCCACACCCTCATTAGCCTTTGTTATCTCTTGTCTTTTTTTTTTAATAGATGTTTATTGGAGTATAATTGCTTTGAAATACTGCATTAGCTTCTGTTGCACAACAAAGCGAATCAGCCATATGCATACACATGTCCCCCTTATCTCTTGTCTTTTTGATGATGGCTATTCTAACAGATGTAAGGTGATATTTCATTGTGGTTTTATAAATTGTAAGGTTCGTGTTCATCTGTTATTCAGCAATAGAAAATTAATACAAAGGTATTTTGAACCATATATGTTTTCAGAGAGAGCTCTGCCCCATACCATATCTTGAAGGAAACACTGAAGAAAGTACTCTCATTGAATCAAAATAGAAATTTCAAGATAGAGGAAAGCAAATGTAGAGCCAACAGGGATGAGCACTGAGCCTTTCATTATAGGTGATTAAATGTACATGAAAATGATTGAAATTTGTAAGATGAAAATTAATGTAAATGTTATTGAGTTAACCTGGTACTTAAAATTCTAAATTATCTCAGCAAAATCCAGGACGTGAAAGAGATTGGTGGTAAAGTATCAGCATCTCTTCCTAAATGTTTTACTTGGTCAGTGAGAATAGGGATGGGAGAGCAGAGGGAAAAGTCACACAAGACTTTAGTTAAGGAGGTAGAATGAAGAGATGGTTCACTCAGCCAGTAAAAGTGAGGAAAGGAGAAAAGAAGAAACAACTAAGTTTATTAAATAATAAAAATAAAATAAGATGGAGGAAAGAAATCCAGGTATATTGGCTGTTGTAATAAATGGGAAGTGGTGAATCCCCCATCGAAAGACGGAGGCAGTCGGATTGGGTTAAAAATCAGTACTTGTGTTATTTGCAATACATTTAAAACAAAGCGATAGAGAAATGTAAAAAGTGAAAGATTAAGCAAAGATGTATAAAGCAAACACAAACTCAAAGGAAACAGGAACACACCTGATGTAATAAAAGGACCTTCAAAGCCAAAAGCATTTAATGAGACAAAAAGGGATGTTACGTGGTGATAAAAGTCACAACCCACCAAGAAGATAAAACGACCACAGACTTGAATCATCAAATAAGAACTGGGAAGTGTATAAAGCAAAAACTCCTTAAAATACAAAGAGATGAAGATAAAAATGAAATGATACCTCTTAATATATGTCTCTTAGAATTTAATGAATCAAGGAGGTAGAGGATTTAAATAATACAACCAACAAAATTGTATATCTATATTTTATAACTATTTGGAGAGATAAGAACATAGGACAGATACAGAACTGTGTACGGTACAACAAAATATACTTTGCTTTCTTATGCTCATGGAACATGAGCATGAAGAAGCATGCTGGGTTGTTTTTTTTTAACATCTTTATTGGAGTATAATTGCTTTACAATGTTGTGTTAGTTTCTGCTGTATAACAAAGTGAATCATCTATACATATGCATAGATCCCCATATCCCCTCCCTCTTTGTCTCCCTCCCTCCCTCCCTATCCCACCCCTCTAGGTGGTCACAAAGCACGGAGGTGATCTCCCTGTGCTATGCGGCTGCTTCCCACTAGCTATCTGTTTTACATTTGGTAGTGTATATATGTGCATGCCACTCTCTCACTTTGTCCCAGCTTACCCTTCCCCCTCCCCATGTCTTCAAGTCCATTCTCTACATCTGCATCCTTATTCCTGCCCTGCCCATAGGTTCATTAGAACCTTTTTTTTTTCTTTAGATTCCATATATATGTGTTAGCATACGGTATTTCTTTTTCTTTTTCTGACTTACTTCACCCTGTATGACAGACTCTAGGTCCATCCACCTCACTACAAATTACTCAATTTCGTTTCTTTTTATGGCTGAGTAATATTCCATTGTATATATGTGCCACATCTTCTTTATCCATGCATCTGTCGATGGACACTTAGGTTGCTTCCAGGTCCTGACTATTGTAAATAGAGCTGCAATGTACATTGTAGTACATGACTCTTCTTGAATTATGGTTTTCTCAGGGTATATGCCCAGTAGTGGGATTGGTGGGTCATATGGTAGTTCTATTTTTAGTTTTTTAAGGAACCTCCATACTGTTCCCTATAGTGGCTGTATCAATTTACATTCCCACCAACAGTGCAAGAGGGTTCCCTTTTCTCCACACCCTCTCCAGCATTTATTGTTTGTAGATTTTTGATGATGGCCATTCTGACCGGTGTGAGGTGATACCTCATTGTAGTTTTGATTTACATTTCTCTAATGATTAGTGATGTTGAGCATCCTTTCATGTGCTTATTGGCAATCTCTATATCTTCATTGGAGAAATGTCTATTTAGGTCTTCTGCCCATTTTTGGATTGGGTTGTTTGTTTTTTTGATATTGAGCTGCTTGAGCTGCTTGTATATTTTGGAGATTAATCCTCTTGTCAGTTGCTTCGTTTGCAAATATTTTCTCCCATTCTGAGGCTTGTCTTTTCATCTTGTTTATGGTTTCCTTTTCTGTAGCATGCTGGGTTTTTTTTTACACCAGTTGTGTGCTTGGACAAATAAAGCTTAATAAATTTTAAAATTTAGAAATTTTACAGGCTATATTATCTAACCATAATCTAGTAAAACCAACTACCAGAATTTTAACTATGTGAAAAGTAAAAATTCACTATTAAAAATGTATCAAAGAGGAAATCAAAGTTGAAATCAAATATTATCTATAAATTTCCAAAAATGAGAAAAACATTTCAACCAAGACAGAAGAACATAACTAAAGCTACACACAGAGGAAATTTTATGGTCTTAAAATATATTAACTGGAAAGGAGAGACTGAAAATAAACTAATAGATTATCTAATGATTAAACATTTTTCCATTTCTGGAATAGAACAACTTCATCATAATGTATATTTTTTATATTGTTTCTTTGGCTAACTAATATTTTGTTTAGAATATTTGTATATATTTTATTATTAAAAATAGTCAATTTTATTTTTATAGTATCTGTCACATTTTGATATCAGATTTATACTTGTCTTATAAAATGAGTTGGGTGGTATTCTTTTTTTTTCCCCATGTTAGAATTTGTTTAAGCTTGTTATTATTATTGTCACTATAACTATTTCTATTAAGTGCAATGTTTAGTAGCACTTGACCAAAAAACTATGTGGGCTTGATGCTGTCTTTGTGGGAAAGAATATTTACTACTGATTAAATTTCTCAAGCAATTAATGATTTTTAATTTCCTCTTAAATCATTTTGGTAATTTATATTTTCCTAGGAATGTGTGCATTTCATCAAAGTCTTTAAATGTGTTGATGTAAAGTTGTTCATAATATGCTCTTAGCTTTTAAATCTGTGTTCCATCTAGAGTTCTCTCCCCCTTTTCGTTGCTAATATTGTTTATTTATATCCCCTTTTTTCTTGATTAATCTTGACAAAGATTTTTTTTAAACTAGGCTTTTCAAAGCACCAACTTTGATTTTGTTGATCCTTTCATTTTATTTATTTCTGATCTTATTATTTCATTTTTTTCTACATCATTTGTAATTTTTTTCTGTTTTTCTTTCTTTAACTTCTTCTGCCATTTATCTTTCTCCTACTATAAGCAATTACAGGTGTAATTTTCTTCTGAGCATCACTCTAGCTGTAACTGCAGCTAGAGCCCATAGTATTTTTTAACATTGTGCTATATTTGCACTCTCTTCTTCTCTCTCCCCAACCATACAGACACACACTCGTACACATACATAAATCTGCACACAAAAAACCAGCAGTTCCTTATGGTTCAACCATAAAATGTAAAAATATATCATCAGTCATAGAAAAACTACTTAATTTTGTATTGATATTAGTCAGATTTCTAAGAGTGTATCCAAAAGCCTATTTAATTGGGTGTTTGTGTATATGTCCTTCATATAAGTTCATGTCCTTCTATAATGATTGCATAGTGATAAAATGTTTTGTCTGCTTGCCCTGGTTTTAGTTTTGCTGTTGAAGTTGATATACTGTTTTATTAATTTGGATTTTAGATTGGTTTCTGATTTTATGAAAGAATATTCCACAACATTGAACATTCACATCTTCTTTGCTTTGCAGTCCCTCTAATGGTAGCCTATAGTGAATATTCAAACAGTGGAAAAGGCAGCAACCTTGATTGGGTAGTTTTAGAAAAAAAAATGTAATGTTCAGATCTCCTGGCAAGATTAACACTACTTCACAGAATCACGTGTCAATGTTGCCAAGTTAAGGACTTATTTTGCTACCGAAACTTATTTTTTAGAATACCACTTAAAGGATGTGTATAGGGTATATTATGCATATAAATTTCTTGATCTTAATTTTATTTGTAAGAATGACTCATTGTCGCCAACAGGCAGGACCACAAAGGAGCACATACAACATGGTAGCATTACAAGCAAGGTGTATTAGTGGTGACTTCTTCCTTCCGTACCCCAGGCACCTGCTAGTGTTTCCTGATCTTGCTTTCTACTTGACGTGGGTGCATTCCTTTGAGCCACTAACATCTCTGTGTTGATTAAACCCTAAGACTCATAGCAGAAGTATACTTCTCCAAATTTTCTCAGTTTCTCAACTGATTTTTCTGGAATTTGAGATTTGGAAAAACTTGCACATCTGCCTGGAAATGCTGCAGAGTAACTCCCATGTGGACACACTGCCTTTGTGTTTACCGGTCTGTGCATTCCGTCTCTTCTACATCTCTGACCTTCCTCCTGGCATCATTATTCCCTTGTCTTGGGGCATCTTTTCTCTAGTGAGAGGCTGCTGATAATGAAAATGTCTTTATTCAAACTCATTCTTGACAGGTAATATTAATGAGCATTCAATTCTTGTTTGATGGCTACTTTCTCTAATCACTTTAAGGCTATTATTACTCTGTCTTAGTTCTTGCCTTGCTGTTGTTGGGAAATCAACTCCTCGTAGTGTTTGACTTCTCTGGGTAGAGAGTAACTTATGTTGCCTTAGACAGAGTGGGGGTTGCAAAACAGCTGTTGCTGATTAAAAGAATTACTGTTGACCTTGGGTCAGGTCCCAGGAAAATGAGAACGATCCCATGTCTTTGACTTTTCCGTCATTGTAAGGGGCCAATTGTAGGGGCCCAGAAGTTTGAACTCACTATTATATACAAAATTCAGAGGTTGTTGTTTTTTAAAGAAATAGAACTAGCAAACGTTAGTTAGCTTCAGATATTTATAAGAAATTATATTACTGTTTTGCTATAATATAGGTACTCATTACATATGTTAGAGAAGGATTTTTATTCATATTTTTTAAAATTAATTAATTAATTTATTTATTTATTTATTATTTTTGGCTGTGTTGGGTTTTTGTTTCTGTGCGAGGGCTTTCTCTAGTTGCGGCGAGCGGGGGCCACTCTTCATCGCGGTGCGCGGGCCTCTCACTGTCGCGGCCTCTCTTGTTGTGGAGCACAAGCTCCAGACGTGCAGGCTCAGTAGTTGTGGCTCACGGGCCTAGTTGCTCCGTGGCATGTGGAATCTTCCCAGACCAGGGCTCGAACCCGTGTCCCCTGCATTGGCAGGCAGATTTTCAACCACTGCGCCACCAGGGAAGCCCTGTTCATATTTATTTTAAATTCTTATGTTCTTTATTTCTTTAGTCAGAGTGCATAAGAAAAGAAGGACTAGAATAAATTTTCTGTCAAAGTCAAAGAAAATATATAGCAAATGTTCTTAAATTTTCATGTAAATTATTGTAGAAAATGTGGATTCAAAGTCTGCTTGGTTTAATATGACACTGTGGCATAATAGATCTAGGAATGCCTCCAACAATTGAATTCAATTATCAAAATACAAGCTGACCAACAAGCTAATAAAACTTAACCTTGTCAAAGCAATTTCTCTAAGTATAAATTAAATACCTACTATCTCACTACTTTAATCAATTAGCAGAGACGACATTTTAGATGAGGCGTTCATTGAATTATATGTTAATAACATTTCCTGTGTTGATACAGCATATGCTAGTCTTACTGTAACCCTACTACATTTCAAAGTAAATCACTGCTTTGTAGAAAGTACTTTTTATATGTGTTAGTATTTGATATTCTGCAAGATGTCATTTACTCTCTACTATATTTTTCACACTTGCTAGGAAAGAGTATTTGTCTCTTTTGGGAAGGGTGAAAAATTTAGTTTTATTTCACTGTCTATTCATATTTGAGGAGAATAATTAAATATTGTATGTGTGGCAAGTTTAGTATTTATTTGCAGGATTAGCCCAGTATCTAAAATGAAAAATATTTGTCTGATAAGTGTTTTCTCTTCTTAAGATATGGATGATTTTGAGATACAAAAGTAGCAATAATATTTAACTACTACTTATATGACTGTGGAAACAGAGTCAAGTTATTGTTCTAAGGTTATGAAATGGAGTGTAATAGCATTAATTTGTTATGCTCAAGTACATGCTTATTCATTTTTAAACTAAGTGTTGTGAACCTACTTTACCTGCACTAGGTACTTGGGAGATATGGCGGTAAATAAGAGAACCCCTACCCTTGTGAAATTTGTAGTTTATCAAGGAAAGTGTGTAATGAACAAATGTTAATTGTTGCACTTAATACAGGCATATCTTCTAGAGCTGGTATTAAAGTTTCCAAATAATTCATATTCTACAAAATTATTTAATAAAACAGGGCTTTATTGGGATAAGCTAAGTTTTGATGAGTTAACAATAACAAGAACAACAAATGTTCCTTAGTGATATGAAGCAACAAATTTGTATTTCTCACTTAAGCTAGATATCCAAAGTTGGTTGTCAAAGGGCATCTGTTCATCTTAGTCTGATGGAGGCAAAATTATCTTATAATGCTGCCATTTCAACTGGGGTCATTTAGGGTCCAATTTAGTAGAGGCAGAGAGGTAGAAATTCTTGTACTGGCAATTAAATGCTTCTGCCCCAAAGGGACATATGTTATTTTCACTCACATTTTTCATGGCCATCTAATTTCAATGGGATGGAAGACTGCAATCCTCTAGGTACCCAGAAGTAAAAGAGAACAGAATATTGATGAACAATGGTAATATCTCCCACAGATCGTAAATCTGATTACCCAATTTTCAATACAGTCTTTCTCCCACCCACCCATGTTACACACTCCACCCTCAACAAGGGAGATAATCTCAAATTCTCATTTAATCATGGCATTAAGATCAAAATCCAGGATTTCTGAATGATACAAAGTATGCTTCATATCAAAGGATAATGTGTAGTGGTTTTCAGATTCAGCTATGGTTACTGTTGATCCTAAGAATTCTGAAATAAAAACACAAGTTATCTCCCCTGACCCCATGCCACATACCCAATATATAATGGTGAGATAGATAGGATAACAGTAATAAACAACCCCATTTATGATGAGAAAAAATAGAAGACACACAACAGTCACTGGTTCATACATTTTCTAAATTCCACTGGCAGATACGGTGAGGGCCACATACTTTGGGAGTGAGGAATGCTCATTAATAAGCCCTTGAAAATACTCTTAGGAGGAGATCCCTTGCTCACTGTTGTCGATGGCCCTTAGCTCTGTCCTCCTAGAGGGACTGCCTTTTCTATTATACTGCTTGGCCAAATCTGAAATAGGTATTCGGGAATATGCTGATACTGGGAACTTTGTAAGTTAATTGATCACTTTCTATGTGTGGGCATCTGGATGACCAAGAGTCATGTTAAGTCTCAAATAGTCATGAGCTCCTGATTCTTTTATCAGTACAGCTCTCTCAGAAATTTAATAGCATTCTTATCTATTCGATTCTAGAAATCTCAGTCTGCCAGTAGCCACACCCCTCATTCTTCGTAAGGTTCCCAAAACTGCTACATGGGCAAAGTTGAATCAACAGTATTTTTCTGCACTTTTTGACTAATGGAAGGCACCTTGAGTCTGTTGGCTTTGGTGCAAGAGCCACATCTTATACTCTTTACGCTGAGTCATTTTTTTCCGGTTGAGAAGTTACTGTGTCAGGACTCCCATTTCTGGCCATGATGGCGAAACATGCACCTGATTTAATCTCCCGCTTTATACAACTAAAAAGCTGGGAAAATATATGAAACAACTGTTTTCACACATTGGATATAAGGCAGCACAGGACTATGATCGCTGAGAAATAGGAAACAAATGAATTGAGTTCTAGGATGGCCTAATTTTCTACCTGGAGCCACACTTGGACCAGTGAAGCGGGAAGAGGATGCCAAACAGAACTGCAGTTGCCTCAATAAGTTGAGAAGGCAGAGGTAAGAGTTCAGAGTGCCTGAGGTAGTCAGAAATTGTGAAAGAGTTCTAGAGGGGAAGAACATGTCACAGAAGAGAGCTCAAGAAATCTGACTATGAGTCCCCTAGACTCTTTAGCTGAAAAACAATCTGTTTGTGCCTCGGAAGAATTTCTGTAAGATCAAGCAAGGGAGCCTCTGGGGAGCTGTGACCTGAACAGTTCCCAGAACTCACCCAGAGCCACAGTAAAGAGTTCTCGATAATCACTCAGTAGAGACCAAGGAGGGCCACACCTTAGTCATGAGGTTAAACTAGACCTAAAAGTAAAGGCTACTCTAGATCCTAACAAATCTTAAACAAAACTTGGAAGGATCACACTAAACAGCAAGTATAATAACTTAATTGTCCAGCAGAACAAAGCCCAAACTCCTTAAAGGAAGACAACAAAATGAAGATTCTCATCAATATAAACTTTATGATATCCTGGGTGTGAAAAAAATTACTAAATATAAAAAAATCAGGAAAATGAAACCCATAAGTAGAGGACAAGTCAGTCAACAGAAACAGACCCACTAGCCAATAAATATCAGTAGAGAAAATGCAGTCTTTTAAACAAACTGTGCTGGCTTTATTATATCTATAAGGAAAAAAAATGAATTTTGACTTTTACCTCATGCCATACACAAGAATAAACTTGAAATGGATAACTCAACTAAATATCTATGCTAAAGCTATAAATCTTCTACAAGAATAAATAGGTAAAAATCTTTATGACCTTGGGATAAGCAAAGTTTTTTGATAAACACCAAAAGCATAAAAATCATTGATACATTGGAGTTTATCATTATTGAAACAGCCACTCTTTGAAAGACATCATTAAGAAACTGAAAGTAGAAACTATAGATTAAATAAAAATATCCAACAGGTACATAAAATACACGTAAGAGTTATTTATATATTCTAAATACATAAAGAACTCTTGCAACTCATAATAAGAAGACAAATTGTCCAATATACTAAGAACCAAAGATTTGAACAGGGATTTCACAAGAGTGTGTACAATGGTCAGTAAGCACATGAAACAATGCTCAACATCATTAGTCATCAAAGAAATGCAAATTAAATTCTCAATGAATACCGCTACACATTAACTTGAATCGCTGAAATTAAAACTGACAACCCTAAATGTTGGTGAGGATGTGAAGCAATTGAAACTGTCTTATATTGCTGGTGGGAAGGTAAAATGGTACAACCACACTGGAAAACTCTTTGGCATTTTCTTATCGAGATAAACAGGTACATATCATATGATCCAGCAATTCTACATCTAGATAGTTACTCAAGGGAAATAGAAACATTTGCCTACACAAAGACTTGTATATGATTGCTCAAAGAAGCCTTATTTATCATAGACAAAAACTGCATACAATCCAAATTTTCATCAGTATATGAATGGATAAACAAATTGCAGTAGTCCGTGCAATAGTATACTACTTAGCAAAAAAACAAAATGACTTTCTGATACACATACCAGCACAGACAAATTTTTAAAATATGCTGGGTGGAAGAAGCCAGATACAAAGGAGTACATAATGTATAATTTTGTTATATAAAATTCTAAGGAAGACATATGTAATCTATAGTGGCAGAAAGCAGATCAATTGCTGATTGGGGCCAGGAGTAGAGAGAGATTGGGAAAGGACGTGAAGGAAACCCTTTATGAAGATGAAGATGTTCTATATTTTGATTGTCTGTGTATTGTTGCCAAAACTCACCAAACTTATAACTTAAAATATATGAATTTTATTGTTCGTAAATACAGTTGATTTTTTACATTGTGGTTCTTTGTCTCTTAAAGGCATACTCAAGCTTACCTTTTTTTCCTTCAAAGTCAAGAAAAACTTTTAACTCTTAATTTTGAACTTTTACCTCTATAAGACCCTGAATATTTTGTGTTCTGTCTGTTCCACTTTCCCTTGAAAACCGAACAATTCTTTTATGAGCCCAAGTCTTTTTTATTTAACCTTGTCAGATACAGCCTGTGTTAGTCTTCTAGGGCTGTCATAACAAAATACCACAGACTGGGTGGCTTAAATAACAGAAATTAATTTTCTCACAGTTCTGGAGGCTGGAAGTCCAAGATAAGGTGCTGGCAGGGTTGATTTCTCCTGAGGCCGCTCTCCTTGGCTTGCAGACAGCTGTCTTTTGGCTGTGTCTTCACAAGGCTTTTTTCTCTGTGCTTTGGTCCCTGGTGTCTCCCTCTCTCTTCTTACAAGGACAACAGTCATATTGGATTATGACCTCTCCCTTTTGACCTCTTTTAACTTTACCTCTTTAAAGGTCCTATATCCAAATATTGTCACATTGGGCATTAAGGCTTCAACACAGGAATTGAGGGGACATGTTCCAGCCTGTAACTTTCTGCTTTTTCCCCTGCCCCCAGATTCATGTCTTTTTCACATGCAAAAACATTCATGTCATCTCAATAGCCCCCAAATTCTTAATTCATTCTAGCATTAGCTCAAGCCCAAAGTCTCATCTAAATATCTAAATCAGGTATGGGTGAGACTCGAGGTACAATTCATTCTGAGGCAAAATTCCTCTCCAGCTGTGAATGTATGAAGCCAGACAAGTTATGTGATTCCAGAATATAGTGGTGGGACAGGCGTAGTTCAGATATTCCCAGGTCAAAAGGGAGAAATTGGAAAGACAAAAGGGGTGATGGGTTCCAAGCAAGTCCACAACCTAGCAAGGCAAATTTCATTAGATTTTTTTTTTTTTCCATTAGATCTTAAAGCTCAGGAATAATCCTCTTTGGTTCCACCCTCTCTGCTCTCCAGGCTCACTGGGGCATAGCTCTTCGGCGGGGCCAGCACAGTCCTCCAAGGCTCTGAGTCATAGCTTTGCCTTTGAAACCAAGGAGAAGGTAGCCCTGACCCCGCCTGTGGTGGCAGTGGCAGCCCTGCTGATTTCTGAATCATCCTTGGTCACTCTTACCTTTTCTTGAACCACAGTGCATGTTGGCAGTCAGATAGCTCTATTGTCCCATCCTGTAGAATCCCAGAATTCTGACAGCTGTCCTTCATTTCATCCCGCCTCTGTCCCCTTTACTTCATACTGGTAGTGTCCCTGCTGATATAATCCCATCTCTATTCCTGGTTTCTGCTGCGATGGCTGATTAAACCCATGAGTCTCACCCACGATCTCTTTATCAAATGATTTTCCAGCCACTCCCTTGCTATTCTTTTCAGAACTCATTTTCTCATTTTCTGCAATATGGATAGGCTGAGAATTTTCCAAATCTTCAAGTTCTGGTTACTTTTTGCTTAAAAATTACTTCAACTTCTCTCTTTCGTCTCACATTTTACTATAAGCTGTCAGGAGAAATCAGGCTGCACTTCCAACACTTTGCTTAGAAATCTCCTCAGCTAAATATCCAAGTTCATCGCTTTTAACTTCTACTTTCCACAAAATATAGAACACAGTTTGGCCAAGTTTTTTGCCACCTGGCTGGCACTGTAAGTCTTCACAGGGCCATTCTATCGTTCTATCAAGTTCAGGATGGTGGGGAAGATGGTAATACCAGTGAATTCTATGAGCACGGGTCCATTGTCTCAGTTCATTTGCTGTACAGTGAGTTCCTTGATCAGAAGCAGTGCCGTGTGGAATACCGTGACAGTGGGTAAGGCATTCTTTACGTCCAAGGATGCTACTTTTGGCAGAAGCATTGCATGCAGGGAAGACAAATCCATATCCAGAGTAAGTGTCTCTTCCAGTAAGAACAAAATATTGTCCTATCCATGGTGGAAGGGATTCAGTGTGATCAAACTGCCACCAGATAACTGGCTGATTATCTTGGGCAGTGGTGCCACACTGGGGACTCCGTATCATTCTTTACTGCTGGCAGACTGGGCACTCAGTAGCAGCAATAGTGCAGTCAGCCTTGGCGAGTGGAAGTCCATGTTGCTGAGCCCACGCACAACCTTTATCCTTGCCACCACGGCCACTTTGTCCCTGAGCCCGTTGGGTGATAACAGGGGTGACTGCGAAAAGAGGCTAACCAGTATCCACAGAACAGGTCATTCTTCCATTTAATTATTCAAATCCTCCTCTGCTGGGGTCACCCATTGGTGAACACTCACATGGGATACAAACATATTCACATTTTTTTTTCCCATTCAGAGAGGTTTATTCACGTAAATCTTCCCCAGATTTCCTTGTCACCAATCTTCCATTGCTGCTCGTTCCTTGGTGCATAATCTAACCCCAAGTTTCTGCAAGCGACAGTGTTATCAAATATTTTTCCATTGCATAACGTGGACACTATTTTTAAACTTCCGTTATCATTATCCGTTACCTACAGAACAACTACTTAAGCCAACCCCACATATTTTAAGATTTTTGTTACGGCATCATCCTACTCCTCACACCAAACTATGAATTAATCAGGTTAGTCTACGATCAATCTCAGGGGCTTAAAGCAGCAAATATTTATGCCTCACGCCCATTCCTTGTCCAAAATGAGTCTTCTGCTCTGCTCATCGTTGTTGCACAGGGACTCAGGCTGAGGGAGACCCCACACATGGCTTCAGGGTGAGAGAGAGGTGGAATGCTTCACATCGTCAAAGTGGTAGAGAAGTATTCTCCTTTTTTGTACTCAGGATTAGAGGATATTAGTGTTAGTGTACTTAAGTATTTTCTACCTTAAGAGCATAAGTTTAGACATTGAAATTCACCACCTCCTTTCCATCACTGAGAACCTACGCAACTCTGTAACTAGGGCACCAACAAAAGCTATCACAAATTCTTGCACAGTTCAAAAGCATAAACTCTATGATACATATAGATCTTTGCTTTGAAAAACAGAGAGGTAAGCTTGGCTTGACGGAGTTGTTATACAGAAGAGTTGAGGTTCTTGAGTTATGGAGCCAAGAGAAAAACATACATAGTTTTGGGGAATCATGCAATAAGCCCTTCCAAGAGAGAACAGTTGGCTAAACTCAACCCAAGAAAAATATGATTGAATAGGTTTCATGTACAGATTCCTATTTCTCTGTGGCTTGCTGTATTCTGCTATATTAGTGGAGTTTGTTTTCAACTGTGTTGCTTGTGTAACACGTCAATATGCTGGAGAGAAAAAAATCATATATGAACCAATGTGACTTCAAGAGTACATTGTTATTCCCTACTTACCAGTGACATATGAGCTTATTTATATTGCAGGAAATATGCATTGTAGCAGAAAGGCTGTATTAAGTAGAAAAGTGGAAGGGTGCCAGAGAATCTATAGTTGTCAGCCTTATTCTAATCTGAAGTCATGAGGGAAGGCTTTCTGGAGGAAGTGATTGAAGCTAACACCTGCAGGATTTTTCAAGGCCATGTTGTTGTAAAGATTAAGAGAAAAGCATTTCAGACAGAGGGAAAATTTGGGGAGAAATATTCAGAGACAAAAGGGCAAAAGCAAACAAAAATCTGGGACTTTTGCAAGGAGCTAAAGAAAGTTCAATATTTTTGGAGGTGAGAGAGCAGTTGGTGTGAGATGAAATGAGAGATGTACAACAGGGCCAGACCAGGATTTTTTTCCTTAGTAGAAATGGAAGAGAGTGACAAGAAAAAATGTGGTTGTTAAATGGAGAATGGTTTATTACAGGGGCGAGAGTGGGATCAGGGAGACCAGTGAGAAGGTTATTGCAGTTGTCGAAGAAAAAATTTGATCGTGGCTTGAACCCAGCTAATTACAGTGGGGAAAAGAGCAAATGGATTCGAGAGCTCTCAAGGAGGTAAAACAAGTAACACCTAGGGCTGTGTGTTTGCACGTTGGGGGTGAGAACAGGCAGCGTGAAGAGTCAAGAATATAAGGTTAATTTTAGATCTGTTACACCTGAAACAGTAGAGATATTGCCCAGTTGCTCGTCAGATATATGAGCCTGGATTTCAGAAAACAAGTATGGACTGAGGATAAATTTGGGAGTTGGTGACACAGAGATGGTTGTTCAAACCATGGAGTGAATGTAAGAATTTAGGAAGAGAGTGCAGAGAAGAAAAAAACAATTGAGCTTGTATGACTCTTGTTTCCCAATTGATTTTTGTACCCCAGAGAATCTTCCCTGGCTTTCTGTGCTCTTGGTCAGTTCAGCTTAATCCCTGTGGAAACAATGGCTGTGGTGATGATCACGATGGAGCAGGTCAGGTGGCAGATTGGGCCCCAAAGAGATGCATGGCTAAGACTTCAAGGGTGTTTATCCATGTTGGCTGCTCAGTGGTGGAGTGCCAGGAAGAACAGGAGGCAACCAACTTTCTTCTTCTAGTCTAGTCTTCAAAATAGACAGGTTGCCTGAACTGCTTCCCATGGCAGGCACTGGAACCAGTCCAAGATGCTGGGCAGCTATGACTGGTTTCTCTGAATTACACACTTGTAATACCATAGTCAGGTGCATTGGCTCTACCGTTTAATAGTCATGGCACCTTGAGCAGCTTCTCCGTGACTCAGTTTACTTCCATGGAAAATGGGTATAATTATAGTAATTATCCAATGGGGATATTGTGAGGATTAAGTTATTCAATGCATGTAAAGCACTTAGACCTGCACTTGGCAGGTAGTAACTTTAAATAAGCATAAGCTATAATTATTACTTATCTTTAGGTTCAGTGTGGGCATAGAGGTAGGGATCAAGGGAAAAACGGTAGGTAGATACCTAATGGAGGATGGAGCTTGGCAGCTCTCTATGAGCACAGTGGGAAATAAACAGAAGTTAGTGGGTACAGTACTAAATATACCCATTCTCCTGGATTGTTACACAGCCGTCTGCTAAGTGGTTCAGTGCCTCCAGTGCCAGGCACTGTGCACGCCTATGGTAATGTCAGGAGTCAGTGACAAAAGTGACATTTTCTTTAACATCTTTACAGGTTACCATTTAAATTGGGCAATCACAGTTCATGAATCAGTTTTTCTGAGGGGAAAGCAAAATAATGTTTAATGAGACCAAATTTACTGGGCTGGATATTGGCAGGACTTGAATCACTAATCTGTACTCCAGTTTACTTAGTAAATCTGAAGCTGTCCTTCATACCAAACTTGGGTGTAACACCTGTATCATTCATTCATTCATTCAACAAATATTTATTGAGAGCCTACATTGTGCTGGGGTGCCATTCTAAGGTATGTTAGTGATCAAAATAGGCAAAGATTCTCATCCTTGTACAACCTGTATCCTATGTTATATGGAAGGCACAGGGAAGGTGTGGATAATTCATGTAAAACAATTTGCACAGGTTTTCTCAAACAAAATTTCCCACCTGATTGATACAATTTTCCATTAGTTCAACCTGCCTTTCTGACAAACTGTATTCCTGTCCTGGTAAGCATCCTTTCTCTCTGGGACTCCCTGTGTTCTCAGTTGAGACCACACACTTCAGATCTTTAAGTATACTGGAGACCATCTGGTCCAAAAGTCTCATTTTATAGATGTGACAGTTGAGGCCCAGAAAATAAAAGGAACTTGGCTTATGTCTTCAGAGCGAGTGACTGCCTTTGTCAGATGTAAGATTACTAGTAACAAGTTTCCCCTGAAAATTAGATGAAAATAAAAGAAAATAGTTCAGTGACTCCCTACCCCCACCCCAATGCATGATGATCCAACTCTTGAGTCTTCCAATTGCTGTTTACTTAGAGTGTATTTCTGTATAGAAGACATAGTACTTATGTCACTCAGAAATGGTTTTGGTGAAGGCAGCCGTAAATACCAAAACAGCAGTGGCTTAAATAAAAGAGAAATTGATTTCTGTCTCATGTAAAGGAAATGCAGAGATAGGCAGCTCAGGGGTGGTGAGGTTCCTCTGTAATCTTCATGATTCAGGTCTTTCTAGCTCACCTCTCCACCATCCCTGGGGCGTGGCCCTTGTCCTCAACATCCAGGTTGGCTCATCTGGCCATCATATCTGTATTCTAGAGAGCAGGGTAGTGTAAAGGGAAGAAAGAGGTGACGTATGAGTGTTACTGTGTCCGTATCAGCCAGGTGTGATCAGAAAAGCAGGTCTACTAAAAGTGAAGTAGAAGAAGGGATTTATTTTAGGGACTTGACCGTCCCTAAAGGGCATGGGTGAAACTGTTTATGTTCTGCTGTGTTGGTTCTGTATGTGGTGCTGGGCCTGAAGATAGCACGGCAGGCCATTTAAAAGGAAAGACGGACATGTTCATGGTCAGTTTTATGTGTCATCTTGGCTAGTCTGTCATCCCCAGTCATTCAGTCAGTTGCTGTGAGGGTATTTTGTAGATGTGACTGAAGTCTGTCATCAGTTTACTTTAAGTAAGGAAGATTATCCTTGATAACCTGAGTAGGCCTGATTCATTCAGTCGAAAGACAGAACCGAGGCTTCCCAGAAGAAGAAATTCTACCTTTGGACAGCAGCTTCTCCTTGTGCCTCAGAGGTCCAGCCTGCCCTTCCTGATGGCCTGCCTAACAGACATTGGTCTTGTCTAGCTAGCTTTCAGGGTAAGCCAATTCCTTGCAATGATTCTCTTAATTTATATCTCCTACTGGTCCTGTTTCTCTGGCAGAACCCTGACAGACACAGATCTGGTGTGAGAGAAACAAGGACGCCCTGGAACCCACGAGGATGAAGTAGAACCTGCATTCACCTCTAACTGCCTCCAAACCTCCAACTCTGATGAGGCGAGTGAAAAGCTGGCACCCTTTGTCATGGAGCTAACGCACCTTGTCCAGAAGCTGGAGAAGCCGCAGGATCCAGCAGGAACTGCGGCAGACCCAGCTGCTATGTCATGCTGACAGGATGAGCCAGCAGATCCGAGACAAGGTGTGTGAGCTGCAAGGGCACCTGACTTTACTGTGACCTTCCTAGTGTAAACATGGCTGCCGCTTCACTTCTGCCTTCCTAACCTTGGGCGAATTTCTCCTGTGCCCCATCCTAGCCCAGGACGATACAGAGAAGAGGAGTCTGGGAAACCCTGTTGCAGTTTAGTTAGGTTGACACAGCACAAAACCACCACTGCCAGGTATCTTGGGGGAGGTTTCTTGGAAGTTTCCATATGCCACTTTATTTTATAGCTTACTGGCCAGAACATGCAGAACGTATCTGGCCGTATTGCTAAAAATCAGAGGTTCTCTTCTTTTGAAAGGGAGGATGAGATTGGTAACTAAACCTTTCCACCAGAGGACTACTTTTTACAGTTCCTACCTTCTAGAGCCTAATTTTTAGGAGGGGAAATAAGATATTGTACAAACCTTTGTTGAGCTTTGTAAATAGAAATGCTTTCCCTTCATAGTCCCTTGGAAAACTTCATGGAATGTTTTCATGTTTAAAAAAATTTTTCATATATCAAAGTATTATCCCCAGGACAGCAGTGAACCACTATAAGCGGGTGATTCTTTACCCTAGGTGTCAGAGTGTATCTTATATAGATTAGCAGCAGGACTTTTTTTTTTTTTTTAATTTTTATTTATTTATTTATGGCTGTGTTGGGTCTTCGTTTCTGTGTGAGGGCTTTCTCTAGTTGTGGCAAGTGGGGGCCACTCTTCATCGCGGTGCGCGGGCCTCTCACTATCGCGGCCTCTCTTGTTGCGGAGCAGAGGCTGCAGACGCGCAGACTCAGTAATTGTGGCTCACGGGCCCAGTTGCTCCGCGGCATGTGGGATCTTCCCAGACCAGGGCTCGAACCCGCGTCCCCTGCATTAGCAGGCAGACTCTCAACCACTGCGCCACCAGGGAAGCCCAGCAGCAGAACTTTTTAAAAGCCTTTTGAGGGGATGTTGTCTTTCCCTGGAAGAAGAAAATGCAGGATCAGTGACCAGGAGCCTCCCGTATATATGGAATGCCTTCGAGGATCTGCTTTAGTGTAATGCAGAGGAAACTCACTTATATTGTAGATATACATAGCTCAAATAGATTTTATTTAAATGCCTCTTTGTCTGTACAAATTCAACCAAATCAATTCCAGTTCATATTTGTGCAGTAATAATACTATACAGTGTATATTGAGCTTTACCACAGGTCAGGCACTGGTCTAAGCAACTTAAGAAGATTATCACATTAAATTTCCCAAGAAGCCCATGAAGTACTTACTATCACTATTATTCATATTTTACAGATTAGGAACTGAAGCACTAACAGGTAAAGTAAATTCAACAAGATCATATAAAAAGCCGGGATGAACTCAGGACTTGGGACTCCGGGGCCCTTCTCTTGCATTTCCCTGATTCACTCCTGGATCCTGACTCATTCCAGAAATAATATGTCCAGTACCCTCTCTGCTCTAAGGCAGGAAAGTGAATGCACGAAAGTGTTTCAACAATGAGGACTTAAAGCAGGAGTTTCCACTTAGCCCACAGATAGCTGCGAAGTTAAATTAATTACCCTGTTCTAGGATCATTCTGATTAAATACAGTTAAATAAATAATAACCTCTGACTATATTGGGATCATCTCTAAAGGAAAAACCCTGAGACTGGAAGGTGGAAGACAGGGAAAAAGAGGCGGGGCTGGGGGGGCTTAGCACCCTGACATCAGACCTGCAGGAGTGCCCTTTGATGGGGTCCAGGCTTCCCTCCACACCTAAAGCACAGAGCCCTCCTGGCTCAGTTCTGTGAGGGCAGATGCTGTTTGATGCTCCTCTGCAGCACCCAGGGGTTCTTCAGGGGCTTTGCACAACCCAGGGGCTCAAGAACTGTTTTGGGAAGGAGTACTTGAAGGAAGGGGCTTGGGAGCCATGTATCAGGTTAGGACCTTCTAGGCTGATGCAATCTGCTCCATTTTATGCTGGGTAAGACTCAGCAGCAGATGTTGTTTTCTCCTGTGTCACCAGTATCCACTGGAGCCAGAAACCCGTATGTGACACCATAACTAGCCTGTTTTCTTTTTTTTTGGGGGGGGGGGTCAGTGTGGGATTTGATACAGAGACCACCCAGAGGTGTGTATTCTGCTGACAGCAGCCCTGAGACCACCCCCCACCCCCCGTAAGCATGCAATCCGATGGCAGAGGATGTGATTCTTCATTGCCCTTGAAGTCACTTCCAACCTGTTTTGACCATGTGACTGACAGACAAAAACCCAAACAGGTTGAGTGTTGCAGAAAATATGAAATGAGCCTGAAGCCGGTAAATCCATGGACGATTTTTTTTTTCGTAGGCATCTGATAACAAAAGGTCGCCAGCATGACAAACTGCCTGCCTGCAATTCACCTATCTCAAAGTTCTCTTGGCTCTCTTTCTCTGTCTCTCTGTCTCTCTCTCTTTTTTAACCTTGGAAATGGAATATGTGAAAGACAGACTGAACAGTAGCAATCAAAATCCCGAAGGCTAGAGACATTTCTGCCATTCACAGAATTTATGAAAACCCCCCTGTCTGTGGAAGGCTCTCCCAGCTCGAAAGGCTCTGCGTGGCTGGCGAGTTCCCTGCAGCAGCTGGAAGCGGAGCTATAAATAGAGCTGGGCTGGAAGCGCCCTCCGCAGGGGGAGTGGGCGGGAGATCCCCGGCTCTTCCCTCCGCATCAGCCCGCGGCGCGCGCTCTCGGCCGGGAAAGCCTGCTCTGCGGGCTGACGGCGTTAACCCTCGCGACGCCGGGCAACTCCGGGAGGCAGCGGGGAGGACGTGATGGCGAACGGGCTGGGAAGGGAAATGAAGACACGCTTCTCACCTAGTACTGGCAAACCACAATCTGGGATTTCTCTCCCTCCCTCTCTTTCCCCCCAGGCTCTGGTTAACCCTTGAAATTCGGCCTTGAAATACACAAGAGGGAGTTTGTTCCATGACTTAAAAAAAACCAAAAAATTGAGCGGCTGAAATCCAAATCTTTAAATTAAAACCATCCCCAATTTGGTTTGCGGAATAATGTTGGTTGTCATATTTCAGCGTAGGGTTCCCTCGCCCGTGCTGCTTCTGGACAGTTACTTTCCTCCGGAGGGAACTGTCAAACGGGGTGTGTGTGTGTGTGTGTGTGTGTGTCCGTGCCCGTGTGTGTTATTTTTGGCGCATGCACACCGCTCGGTAGCCTCAAGGTCGGCAATACCCTGAGCTTTCTGGGCCCCCGCCTTCCGGGCTGGTCCCTGCCAGCCGAGGACTGGAGAAGGAGGGAGTCCCCAGTCCCAGCAGGGCATCCTGCGAACAGGTTCGGTGTTCAGCAGGGTCGGTGCTGAAGCAGGGACGGGCAAGGGGGAGCTGGGCTCCAGGAAGGTGGACTCGGAAGAGCCGCCAGTGGGCGGCAGGGACCCGGCCCGGCCCCCGCGCGCCCGGGCTCCCCCCGCGGGTGCTCGGAGCCCCGGAGAGGAGGAGCAGGGAGGGGCGCGGTGCTCTCCCCGGCGGCGAGCTGTCACGGAATTTGACACCCGGCAAGGCAGCTGGTCCCTGGCCAGGACTCCTGATCCTTCTCAAATGGAAACACTTTCTCCCAGTGAACCTGGCGGAATTCTCAGTGGCATCTCACCTTGGCCTTGCCTCCTGGCGCATTTAACAGAGGCCGCATTTATCACTTTGAGACAAGGAAGGTTCCAAATGGAGCGGGGCTCTCGGGTGCAGAACAAGGTAAGCTGGAGACTAAGGTGACATTGACTGGGGGGGGGGGGGCGGGAGGGGCACATATTTAACCGGGACCATCCTCCCCCAGGCAAGACGGCGAGATGAAGTTTGCCTTGGGCTTCCCCTCTTCCTGCCCCTCCCCAGGCCTTTCTGCTTTACCTTTTCCCTGCCCCCACTCACGCCTTATAAAGAAGAATTCCCCTGAGTGGGAGGCTGGTGGAGAGACTCCCTTATGTTCTTATTTTCAACATTTTCATGTTCTACACTAGACACAGGTGCCACAGTGTGACCTGAAATTTCCCATCTCTGCTCCTCTTCCACCTTCTCTCCTTTCTCTCTTGCCTGAGTTCCCTGCTCTCCTCTCTCCTGATGCAGCCTACTTTTATTTCTTTGCCCTTCCCCTTTCTAAGTTCCCTTTTCCCTCTTTGCAAATATGGACCAAGATGCAGGGAGGGAGGGGGGAGTGTTGTGACTCTGTGTGTAATGTAGGCCTGGGGTTATAGGGGGTATGGGCTGATGGTCTATGAAGGATCTATTCAGCAAGCATTGTTGAGCGCTTACTCTGTGCTGTTATTCAACGTCTTCATGTGTACGATGACCAGATTCTCATTTTCTCGAGAATAAACTGCTCCCCAGCTTTTCCCTGGGCACCTCTCTGCTTTCCTCTAGGCTGCAGGAATGGGCATCTGTAGGACCAGGGGCTGTAGAACATGTGGAAGAGGAGGAAGCTCCTTAGATCCAAGCTGGTTGGGTGCCTCTGTGCTCTCACGCTATGGAGTAGTAATAACTATAATCACACATTAATCATGATAACCATTTATCGAGCACTTGCTATGTTTATGGTATTCTTCTAAGAACTTTACAAGTATTCACTCATTTAAACCTCATAACAACCCCATGAAGTAAGGACAACTGTTATCTCTTTTTTACACAGGGGACAACTCAGGAACAGAAGATTTAAATAATTTGTTCACGATCACACAGCTATTAAGTGGGGGAGCTGCCATTGAAACTCAGAACATCTGACTCTGGACCACAACTCTTAATCTATTACATAGCTCTGTCATCACATGTTCATCCATCTATTCTGAGATGGAGGAGTGAACAAGGCAACCAGGATCCTTGGAGCTTGTATTTTAGTTGAGGGAAATAGACAATATATTCAGCAAACAGATTGGATAATTTCAGGTAGTGGTAGATGCCACAAAGAAAAGAGAACAGAGTAATGTAATAGGGAGTGGCGACCTTCACATGAAGTGTGGAGAGGGACATTCTCTTTGTGGTATGAACATTCAGGCTGAGACCTTAAAGCTCTGAGGAGAGGAAATACAAATAGCTTGTGAACATATGATAGTTATTACCTTTAGTACTTACGGGAAGGCAAATCGAAGTCACATTGGGTATCCCTTTACACCCATTTAGTTGGCCCCATATTAAAAAGTTTGACAATATCAAGTGATTGAAGAGGATGTGGATCCACAGGACCTTCCAACGTTGCTGGCGGGAGTATAAACTGGCACAGTGACTTTGGGAAACGGTTGGCATTGTATCCTAATTTGAACATTTGTACACCTGTGATCCAGCCCTTTAACTCACTTCTAGATTTATATCTATTAGAACCTCTTGTATATGTTCAACAGGAGACCTGTGTGTGAACATTTGTAACAATCTGGTTCCCAAAAATGAAACCCTGGAAAGAACTTCAATGCCCATCACCAAGGAATAGATGAATAGTGTAATATTGTTATATAGAGGAATATCATACAGCAATCGAAAATGAATAAAATAAGTGACACGTAACAATACGATTGGATATAAGCTATATAATATTAAGTGAAAATTGGCCGAAAGATTACATATAGCATTACATATAACATGACAATCTTTTATAATATTGAAAATTACTATAATAAAAGCCCCTACTACTTAGGAATATATGTAGATACAATAACATTATATAAATAGGAAAGCAAGAGAATGAGAACCTGAGATTTGTACTTGTGGTTACCTTAGATGGGGAGAAGCAGGGCGACCATATGGTTTGTTAGACGTGAGTCAGTGGCAGGGTCTCAGCTGAGTTTTGGCTGGTAGGGCCAGGTGTGCTTATTACATTGTTAAAAATAACTCGTAAATAATGAAATAGGACAGGCCATGCATGGACTAATGAGAGTAAATGATGAACTAAATATTAAGACTAATCCTGTTTTATGTGCTGTGGTCCAGGGTGGAAGGTAGGAAAGAGCATAAGGTAGACACCTCAGTCTGGGAAGGCGAGCTTGATGTTCTTCAGGAAGAGGAAGGCAGCCAGAGTAAGCGTGGGCCAGCAGATCAGAGAAGTAGTCTGGGACCAGATCATGCAGAGCCTTGTAGGTCAAAATAAAGATTGAAGGGTTTTAATCAGGGAAGTGAAATAAAATTGAATTTGAGGTTTTAAAAGGCTGCTCTGGGGCTATGTGGAGAGTAGACAATACGGGAGGGGCACTTGGGAGGCCACTGCAACAGGAGAGGAGAGAAGATGGTGGCGGGGGTGTGACTGTGTTTCTGCAGGTTATTTACTGCATCGGGCACCAGCCTGGAGGTCAAGTGGAGGTCAAAATCTAGCCTGTGCTCCCTTGCCAGCAAATGTCCTGTCACAGGGTTTGAAGGCCTGGAGGGGGGGCATCTTTTTCAAATCTACATGAAGGGCTCTGTGCGCCAGTAGCAGCTCAGGGGTGATCAGGGCTGTGAGAATGGACTTGAAGAGAAGTAGATGGATTCGGGACATACTTTGAAGGTAGAATGAACAGGGCTTGTTGATGGATTTAGATATGGGGGTTAGTAGGGGAAAGAGAGGAGTCAAAAGTGACACCTGGATTTTTTATTTGGCCGTGAGGGTATGGATACTGTTTACAGAGAAGAGGAAGAGCAGAGAAGGGAAGAAAATCATATTTGAGATGTATTAATTTTGAAATGCTGTTAGACAGCCAAGTGTAGATGTCAGGTAGGGAGCTGATTTGAGTCTGACGCTTGAAGGAGAATTTGGGGCAAGAGACTTAAATGTGGAAAGTATAAGCCTGTAGATGGTATAGTCCAAATTCCTCCACTTAAGTTGTCATTGTCAGATTGTGAATTCCTTGGGGGCGGAGAAAGTTTTTAATTTGTCTTAAAATCCCCAGAGGAGGGTAAAGTAGAGTAGGTTATCAGTACATATTGGTTGAGTAGATGACAGAAGGGTGCATCAACAGTACAGACGTGGAGAAATAGACGGGACGTGGAGGAAGTGTCCCAGGTGACTGGACCCTGCCAGTGTCTCAGAGTTGACACTGGGTCCTTTTCCTCCTGAGGCTGAAGCAAGTCTAAGGGTGGTGGCACCCCATTAGGAGGATGTGACCTAGGGGCCTTGGGGCCATTGTCACGTGTGGTATCCAGAGCTATTCAGAGAAACCAAAAATGGCACGGACTAGAGAGTGAAGGCCAGAAGAGCCCTGCGGGTCGGAGAAAGCAGATGAGGAAGCACTGAGCTAGCACAGGCACTCAGCCAAGAATGCAGCAGACCTTGTGGGGTCAGCGACAGGTGAAATCAACAAGAGGAGAGAGGCCCCAGGGGCTGAACGGAAGGATGCAAGGCAGTGGGTACACATGGAGCCACAGGTTCGGTTTAAAGGCCAGTGTATATTGCAGGCATATTTGATAATCACCAGGTAACTGGCTTGGGACCAGCCACAACCTTCTCACCACCCCCAGGCCCACAGGACCTCAGGCTGTGCAGTCCTTTGTGGCATCTCATTTAGAAGATGGTTGCTGAATGTTTTTATCTCCATTATATAAAAAAATTATTTTGCTTCTATTACCATTGTTAGAATCAAACCTTATTTTGAAAGAAATGCCTCCATGCAGGACAACTGATAGACTAGATGGCAGAGAGTATTTTTAATGGTCGATGATTCCACTGTGGGCATAAACGGAGAATAGGTTATAATTCTTCCCTTGGTTTCTTTCAGGAAATGCAACGGAGTACAGTCATTGGCTTTATTTTCCTAACTTTATAAGTTTTAGTTCCCTTTCTTTTTTGATTTTCCGTTTATAACTCTTTGTAATAAATACAAATGAGAAATATAAAATATAAGTAATAAAAGTAAAAGATGGAAAAGAAGGAAAAAAAAAAAAAAAGGTTGCTGAGGCCTTCCCATCCCAGATATGGCATCCCATCCCCCTGCTGGGCCTCCTAAGCAGTACTTCCCCCACAATACCGTCCAGTGCCAGGCTTGAGGGGCTGGCCCTGCACGACTACACTTGGGCCTGACAAGGTTCCCCCAGGTCATCATATTGCATCACTCTGCTGACATCTAGTTCTCCAGCCACCACCCTCGCATGGCAGGTCACATCTCTTTACTTGTCTGTCTCCTTCCCTCAAATGGCACCCCTTGCCTCTGTTCACTGGTGTATCTCTGGTGCCAGCACAGTGGCTGGCTTAGGGGATGTCTGCAGGAATTGTGAAAGGAAGAGAAGGAGGTAGGAGGAAGAATTCCCCTCTTTGCTTGGCTTTAAGTTGATCAGGATGAGACCATCCCATTCTCACTAATGAGAAGCGCACAAGGCCCTCTCTTTCCTTGGACAGCTGGCTACAGTATTGCTTAAGAATGTAAGCTTTGGGATAAAATCGACCTGGAATTCAGTTTGGGCTCTACCTCATACAGCTTGGTGAGGTCACTTCGCTCCTCTCACACACTCAATTTTTTCATATGTCAAATATGGATAATAACAAAACCTCCCTTATGCTGTCAGTGTGAATTTTAAATAAGACAATGATGTGAAGCTTCTAAGCACAGTGCCTGGCATAAAGTAGGGACGCAGTAAAGTTTAGGTATTCTTATTTCCTAAGGCGTTTGATTGTCAATGCCTCCTTTATTGACCAACTTCAAGGAATGCTTCTAATTCTGAGGATTTAGTCTCCTTATCCAGAGGCGCCTGTGCTCTGGCAGTGAGGTAGTAGCCATTTTTGGCAGATGGGGAACGATTCTTGGGCACATGGGCATTTGCTATTTCATTTCTCACATTACACCACATAGTATTCCATTGCACATAATTCATGGCCAGCCAGGAGTCTGAATAACAGTGAGGATTCAGAATTTATTCATTCAACATACCACAAACAGTGACTGAATGTCTTACTATGTAAATGGAGGTTCAGTGATGACTAAGACACAGTCCCTGCTTTCAAGGAAATCACAGTCTAGTTAGGGAGGCAGACAAATAAATACTGACAATTACAGTGTACACATTCAGAGGATCACTTCTGATCCAGACCCCTGACCACAAGATCCCCTGCCCAGTGCTGGGAGGAATGATGTAAACATAGTAATGTTACCGACCTGGGTCCTTGGAATCTTTAATCAATAGAAATTGATAAGAGGCCAGACGAGAAATTCACGCAAGGCTTTATTGAGGCTCCTGCTGCAGCAGGGGGGAGCAAAAACAAGTAACAGGTGCCCTTGCTCGCTCCCCAAGGAGGGCGGGCTGGTTCCTTAAGTGGGGTGAGGGTTAGGGGCGGATCCGTGGGTGGGGCTGGAGGAGTGGCTTAGGTGGTCAGCCCACCCCCTTGGTGGCGCTGTGTGCAGGAATCACACACAGTACTCAGTTCTGCTCTTGGCACCTCAGAAATAGCAGTTGCTTTGTGGCCTTATTGTATCTTATTGTTCATAATTTGCTACGACTGCACATGCCTGCAGTTATTTTTAATCCCTTATAGTTTCTTTGTATTCTATTGCAGGAGGAGACCTTTGTCCAGGAGCAAGCACCCTGGCAAAGGTTCCCGGGTCCCAGCCTATCTCAGTAATAGTGTTGGTCCCTTGTATTTGCACATGTATTTACAGGGTACAAATCAGGTTCACTTTGAAATTTTTCATTTGATTTTCATGACAACTTTATGAGGTAGGTAGAGATTACTACTCATTTTATGAAGGAAATCTAAGACTCCATTGAGCAGATGCATTTACATGAGACAAGCTGTCTTAGGCCATGATCTATCCTTCCAGCCTCTCCTACTCTCCCCGTGCAGGGGTGTGTCTAGCTCACCACCCTTGTGAACCGGGGTTTAGTTTTGATTCTGAGTTTATCCCGTTGGATTTGATGGCCAAGTTTAGCTTCCATGTTGGGACCTTTGCTCTCTGTAAACTTAAACTGACACCTGATCCCATTCGGTCAACTTGGTGCAACCCTTCTGATCTCCAGGACTCCATCTTGGTACTGGCCACTGGCCATTAGGCAAAGACCAGGTGAAGGTCATGACGGCTCCCCTGAGAAAGGGGATAGATGCTAGTTTGATTAACTGCTTGTGCAACTGGAAAGTGAAGGAAGTGGCAGAAGAATCTTTTCATTCCCCAGTTTCACAATGCTGGTTTAGTCAGTTGTATTCCTGGATGTTTCTCCTAAAAAGGGAAAGAATATAGGGGTCACTCGAACCTCCTTAAGAATGGAATGACTTATTTACACTTTCTTAGAGATGTTTTAACTGCAGTTGGTCATTTATGAAATACTTATAAGTCTACAGAATACATCATTGATTAAAATCTGCTTATGGTTATTAACACAAATAATATTTATATATTTAAATTTAATGAGAGAAAGTAAATCTCACAGACTTGTCCTGTGATTATAACATGGGAAAGTGAGTTTTTTGTTGAGAAAATGCGTTTTTCAAATCTACTGTATTTTTCACCTTTGTGAAAGATGTTATTAGGTATTTTTGCTGCCCACAGAATATCTGGGTGGGGCAGCTCAAACGCCTCCTGCCAGGCCTGCAGTGCAGCAAGAGGATGATTTTGACTGTAGTGGTTCAGAAATACTGAAGGAGCAATCTCCTTCCCCAGATTTTTAACCTTACCACGATAACTTTGATTATTTTATGCAGGGGGAAAATTGGTTAAGTGGTCATTTTCTTTGACTTTAAATATGAAGTTTGTGAAACACATGAGAAATAAAAGCCATAATTTATCAAAGGTGAGTTTTCAAAAGGGCTTTTAAAATTCCATTTGCTTCAGTGGATTGGGGATCAAGTTATACGCTAATTGATTGGTAAAGAAATACTACTAGAATTTTTGTTCTGTATTCAGGGAGACTGGTCTGAATTCGTAGAAGGTCTGAATTACAGTGTGTCTGAGTGCTTTAAGAAATATCTTTGTTTTACTTTCAGTTCATGCAGTAATAGTACCAACAGAGTGTTTTGGACGAGAGCCTCTTCTTTCATGTATGGATAAAATTCATACGCAGTTATTAAAATCAGTTGAATATAAACAGGTAAGTCCTTCAACAAATCTGGTTTTGTTTTAAAGTGGTTGACATTTTAGGGTATTAATTTGCTTGGCAGAACTCGTCATTGTTCCTAGGTAACTTCAGCCCAAGCTGGTTCAAAAAATCCTACTTTCTAAATTACTGAAACCTGAATGATTTTTACTATAAATTCAAATTGAAAACCAAGCATCCAGTCCCAGATAAAGCTTGATTTTCTGCTTAACTTTAAGGGAAAGATTTTTTTTTTTCCTTTCAGGTTAGAGCAAAAATTACCACCTGAATTGTACTGACGGTTGTGATGTGCTCTGGAGGAGATGGGCCTGGCCAACTTCAGACAGCTGTGCTCAGCACGTCCTTCATTCCAGGCTCCAGCCTCCATTGTTAATATAACAATTTTTTATACAGCCTCTCAGATAAATGGCTGGCAAAAACTATGCCAAAAATGATGATTATCATGGTTATGTCCGAAGATGCTGGCTGCCTTTGGTCAAGGCATCTCTGGCCAATTAACATTGAATCTTCCTGCTGTGCTTTTTATACTTTTTACAGCAAAACAGAAACCTGATCTTGCCTCATGTGGAAGGGTAGAGATAGATGGAGATGAGAGCACGGCAGGCCAGACCAGTGCTTCTCAAATTCATGTTTTTCAAAACACAGATTTCTAGGCCCTAATCGCAGATATTCTGACTCTGTTAGAATTTCCCCAGATTTCCATTTCTAACAAGCTCTCTCAGGTGATGGTGATATTACCGGTCCGTGGACCACACTCAGGCAGCTCTGGCCTAGGTGATTAATTTTGAGGAAACTTAGGTATTAACAGTGGGAATGCATTTCAGAAACGAAGCTCACTAGAACATGACCTGTCCTGCAGAGGGAGGGAAGGCAATGCTAGGGTGACCAACTGTCCAGTTGGACTCAAGAGTGTCCTGGTTTTAGCACTGAAAGTCTTGTGTCCCAGGAAACTATTCAGTCCCAGGCAAACTTGAAGACTGGTCATTCTACAAGGCAGACTGGCTTATCATGGCAGCTTTTATTGTGCTTTGAAGTGATGGGCGTTTGGTTTAAATTTTAAACCCAAGAAAGAACACTGAGCATGCTGTGAAATGACACGTAATCACGTGTAACTGATGACTTGCCAGTTAGAATCTTCAGCTTTTCTAAATCTCTTTTCTCACAAGTGGTGGTGGATTGGAGGTTCCCAAACTTGTGTGCACACTAGAATCACCCAGGGAGCTTAAAAAAAAAAGAAAGGGAGGCCCGTGTTCCACCCTCTCCGGCATCGTGAATTAATTGGTTTAAGGTGTGCACTGGGCTCTGATCGTTTTAAAAGGCCCCCAGATGATTCCAATCTGCAGGCCAGTCTGGGAATTACCCTGATAGAGAGTCTCCAAAGATGGCCGCCAGCAATACCTCCTTCTTTCTGCACATATGCCGTTTGCCCTGAGGTAGGTCTGTTTTCTGCCTGTTGAGTCATCCTGCCTTTGTGACTTGCTTTGAACAATGAAATTTAATGACTTTGAATTCTGGGGCTTGTGGCCTGGTAGCTTTTGTTTCCTCCCTCTTGGAAGCCAGCCTCCTTGTGAGAGGTCTGACTATTCTGAATCCACACTGCTGTGAGGAAACCCCGGCTTGCCTTGGGGAGAGCAAGCCACTGTGTGAAGGAGGAGCTGGGCACGTATATGTGAGTGAAACTTTCTTAGACCTTGTAGCCCGACCCGGCTAACAGCTGAATTTGACCAAGTGAGTGACCCCGGTTGGTGTCACCAGTATCAGAACTATGCAGGCAAGCCCCCCCTCATCTTTGCCTTAAGTCATTTCATTTTGGGTGGTTGGTTTTGGAACAATATACTGCTGAAACACAAGTGTATTCCTTGCACTTATTGGTAATAATAATGCAAAGGGGGCATTTTGGAAGACCCCATATGAATGAGGAATGATTTATTCGCCATCCAGATCAAAGTGCAATGCAAACGCAAACCGTATTGCTGAATATTTGAAGGGGAAATTATTATTAATTATATTCATAAAATTATTAGTGGTGGTGACAAAGAGATTTCACTGTTGTTAACATAGTAGCCTCAACTACGCCTTCTGTTGGGTCCTCTAGAAAGCCGAGCCCAAGGCATTGCTCAGAGTGCTATCAGCTGATTTGGGCTGTGCAACTCAGAGAGTAAGGGTGATAAGGCAAGAGAGAGTGTGGTGTGATTCAGTGTAATGCCGTGTATTGCCACGCTAGCTACTGCTTAACAAGGAGCTGTGCTGAGACACACTGTGTCACTCTGTACTGTCTTACTTGGCATTTGGGGCTTCCCTGGAACGGTTGCAGAAAAGAACGATACCTTGGTGTAGTGAATGGAAGAGGAAGAGAAAGAGGAACTTAGCTTCCCAGTTCCCTCTCACTTCACTTCTCACTGATGCAGTTTTACTCCATGAGAAGCTAACTCTCAGTACTCCTGCCTCTCTGTGGCTGCTCAGGAATCTGGGCACCATGCTACACAGTACGTTATTTTCCCCAAGTCCGAAAGTGGAGGCGCCGCACCTGTGTGTGGGTCAGGTGCTCACCGAGAGAGACAGAGATGAGGAGAGGTTGAGGGAATCTGAGAAGGTGCATAATGTTCCTGTGTGGGTTTTGTTTGTTTGCTTGTTCATTGGATTTTACTAAAAACATACTATGAGGTATCTGTCTTTGATACTGGTTTTGCAAATTACGTTCTGAGGCTGAGATGGCCCATTAGTCTAGATCGCCATCGTGCTTTTACCCATGTGCTCAGTGTCGATTCCAACATAAATGCAATATTAGTCCTGACCGGTCTTTTCCCTTCCAATAATCTTACCAAACACAGCCATCTCCCTGGACATTTGCAAAAGTCAAATCCAAGGATTTGGTTTTTATTTTACTGTTTTGCACGGCCCGGTCTTTTCTTGATAGAATGGAGTGTGCGTGCCTTCTAGCCTTGAGAGAAGCAGGACGCCAATGAGCTATCACTTCTGAACATCCATCCTTTTTGACAAGCTGTTAAGTCTTTTCCTAGTCAGGTCCTTTCCGAAACGGGGAAAGCGATAAAGAGCAAAAACATGCCATATTTAGTTATTTCATGAGGCTAGGGAGTTCCTAAACATCAGGGGCTTTATATGACTGATAGCATTATATTTTGTAACCCGGTCCCACTCTAGTTGTAGGAACCATTATGTAGGGAATCAAAAGTCTATTTAACACATTGAAGGGTTTATTGTTCAGTGTATGATTTTGGGGGAGAAAATTGTTTCCACTAGTTTCTCATCAATTTGCTGATGAGATTTTTCTTTTTAATTGTCTCACGTGTATAAGCAGTGAAGGTCATCTAACTTCAAAAAGGTAATAACCTCCCCTCCTATTTCCCATGACCGAGGTGATTGACTGTGCTGATATCTGGTCATCAATTTTTCTTCCCTACTTGGGGCACAGAGAGGTAGACTTCCTCTCATTTTTATAGAAATATTCCTGAGAAATAAGCATGGGAAGACTCATATGCCATAGATCAAGATAAAAAAATTGTAAAACACCTCATGCCTTTGTTCCCTCCCCATGTTGCGAAGTCCTAAGCCTGTGGTATCATTGTTTTCCAGTGACAATTCTTAGGTTCACCTTATTCTCAAATGAAGGAGATTTGGCATGCAGTTAATGTCCAGCAGGTCCCTGCTTCCTGCGAGGATGGATTTTGTAAATGTTCCCCTGAACAGGTGGTAGATCTTTGGACCTAATTGTTGCTCTTGAATGGAAGGTATACCCCATATGTGGAGATACAGACGTGTTGTTTTATTTAAGACTCTTAAGTAAATGAAAGAAGTCCAAACTGGCTCAAAAAAAAAAAGGAAATTCATTGGCTCATGTAAGACAGAGGGTACAGGTGGGACCAACTGTATCCACGATTCAAACAATGATATCATAAAGAACTCTTTCTTTCTCTCATTTTATCTCTAACTCTTGATTCTTTTTTTTTTTTTGTCTACAATGGCGTTGTTCTCAGGCACTCTTTTCCCTAGTGGCTCCAGGCCAGGCACCAACAGATCTAAGCTTTACCTCTAAAGCTTAGCTTTGTTTAAAAAAAAATTCTAGGATTGAGTTTAAAAGGACACGCTATGTTCAGATTTGGGAGGAATCTGAGAACAGAAGAGAGGTGATTCCCCAGGGGAAATTCAAGATGCTGTACCAGAAAAATGGAAAAGGATGCCAGTCTGGCAAAAACAACAAATACCCATTTCTTTGGGAAAGGGGCCCACTACCTCCTAGCTAAGAGACTTCAGCTTTAAGAACTCATATGCCTTGTTTTGTCAGTTATCTGAAAATGGACTCAAGTTTCAAGAGTAGACTCACATTGACTGAGCCCAGAGAGACTGATGTATAAACCGAATGCCAATTTATTAGTTCACAGCCAGGACATGCAAACAACCTTAAATGCCAGTGTTGACAGAGCAGTCCATTTTCTCCCTGTAGAAAAATCACAAGGAAAGCCCATCATAAGAAATCTGCTAAATAAGGCTGGATCAGAACAAGAGGAGATAGTGTAATTGCCCACAGTAGGATCTGCCCTGGGAACCAGAGAACAGGAGTTCCCAGGGACAGAGCAGCATTGTTCCTGGATGGTATATGGAGAGTCTCTATGAAATATTGATGCTTTGGACTTTGCTTTTGGCCTGTATTTATCAAAGTGTATCCCCAGCCACCTCATTAGAACTACCAGGGAGCTTGATAACATGCAGGTTTCTGGTCTCGCCCAGACCTGCTTAATTGGAATTGATGAAATGAACCTACATTTCAACAACCTTCTGGTTTTGTCTCTGTAGTATGAGAGTTTCTCCTCTTAGCTAATCAAACCCTCTTCACACAGTCTTTATTCTAACAGGATATAAATGATCAGCTTTCTGCTTAATAAATTATTAAACATTTTCATTTTGACTACCCATCATAGTGCTCAGTTTAAGGTATTTTTAGATTCACTTTAATTATAAAATTCTGATTAGAAAGTAATAATGTAGAATGTTGGGAAAGAGTGGAAATATATAATGCATTTAGTAAAATCATCTGTACTTTGATTATCATTTCTTGTCTTTCTTTTTTTGTGTGTGGGTGTCCATATCCTATTCCTCCCAAACAGGTCTGAGTATATTGTATATAGCATTTGATTCCTGCTTTATTTACTGCAATTTAATTTGAGAGCACCTTCATACTGTTACTCTTTGCTTACATGACATTAATGGCTATTCTCAAAATTTTCATTCATCTATTTTATAGACGGAATTTTATTCCTACAGATCCTTAATCATAGATATTATGTGTAGTTTTTACAAATGTGGAAGAATGAGATGTTGTTTTACTTTAAAATTAAACGGGTAGAATCACATTTATTTTACAAACAAAAGGTAACTTTTTGTAGGAGGGAGATTTTTAGATATGCTTTTAATAAGGGAATACTATAACAAAGTCACAGAGGTCATGGTTGATGGTTAATTGTCACAAGATTGTTAAGTACATTTAACCTCCTGTTATTGAAATTGTTTATAAGTTTAATCGAAGAAAACCTAACTTTTACATGAACTATTCTAATGAATGTTTTTTCTCTAACAAATATACTTAGCCTCAGAGCCAGTTGTCCTTGGAAGATAACTATTAAATACATCTCTGAACATTACATGCAAGATTTTGCCTCTTTTAGAAGACAGATTTGTGCAGAAACTCAACTTTAGCTTTTAAGATAGAGAAGAAATATGGATTTAACACAAAATTTATGACCACATAAAAATTTTATGGCTATATGTGGTCTGCAGTCATAGCAGACTCTACTGATTCACTGTTCCAGGTCAGCTTAGCCCTGCCTGCACCCTGGGCCTCAGATTTGCAGCCAGTGTTTATTCACACTGTTTCCATGGGTGAAAGCTCAGGCTGCTGTCACTTCTTCTGTCACACATTCCAGGGTCCCCACATACAGCACAAACTGACAAGGAGAGACTTCAGAGGCTCTGCCTTCCCACATGCTGCTGGAGGGGACGGTGACAATCCAGGATGGTGGAGGGGTGGGATTTAATGCATAACAAAATGGGCTTTGACCAAAGAGAGAGAGGAGAGAAAACGCCTGTGGATAAACTGTTTGCCTTTCTCCTCCTACCTGCAGACTATTCTAAGATGCAGGAGTCTATACCCCCCATGTGGAGATGACATGCAGGCTGGCACGGCCAACTTTGTCCGTGGTGGAGCCCCGTTACATGCTCCCTTGTGTTTGCTCTCCTTATTTTCCTGCCTAACTCTGCTTCCCCAAGATTACATCTCACTGCCACCACCCTCACCAGGAAAATTTGCATGCAGTCTATTGTCTCTCAGCTTTTTATGGTAATGCATAAACTAGTAATTTCCTCCTTGAAAGCACTTGGGCCAACACCCTCTCTCCAGTTTTTAAATTAAATACCGTTGAAGATGAAAAACCTTCAACTATAGATTTCCAAGACTTTTAAACCATTTAGTAGGATTCATGGCAATATTATTTTTGTTCGTTAAGATTCTGAGGCCAGCCTTATTTTCCTTTTCCCTAAATCTTATGGGTCTCCACACTAGCCACATATATCACCAGCAGTATAATTTTCCAGTTACAGAATGAAAATCTCAAAATCATTGCAGATTGTTCTGGAATGCCAGAACCTGATTCCCCAGCCCTGCCTCTGGAGGTCTTAAGTTGCTTTCTGGCTCAGCCCTGAGTGACCTTCTCCTGTATCCACCATTGTGGATGCCAATCCTATCACAGTTGTCATTCCCTCACCAGTTCATCTCAGCTAAAGGTCAGAGGTGTAGCAAAGGGAGTTCGAGTGATCATGGGTGTGCCACAAGATACCAGTAAGAGAAAGTTTTGTTATAATTTTACGCTAAATAACTAGATTTATTGAGTTTGATTTATTGAGAGTATGAATACATCCTACTTTACCATTTATTCATTTCTGAGTGAATTCTGGGGAGGCAACTCAAACATTTTAATTATACCCAGATGCCTTTTATTTTCACTGTGTCACTGCTAAATTTAGTAGAACAGTGATCGGACTAGGCTCCCCTTCCTTAATAGTGTGCATATCTGCTCTTTTCTCTATCCCTGCCTTCCTCTGATAGTTTAAGCTGTCATTAATTATCTCTATCTCGGACTCTAGCAATTATCTCCTGATGGGTCTTCCTGCCAGTATCGCCAGCTTCCCGTCTCTGGGGCGTAATGCCACCACGACCTCTTTTGGAATGAAATCTGGTCGTGCAGGCTTCTGTTTCAACCTTTCAAATGTTCCCTTGGCTTCTGTCCTAACTCACCAGCATGGGATACAAGGCCTCTCATGGGTTCACTTCTGCTACTCTCTAGCCTTCTCTTTCACTGCTCAACCAGCATGATTTTCATGTTTCAGCTGCACTTCATTACTTATTATTTACCCAATGAGCTCTGCCTTCACCTATGCTTTATCTTTCTTGTCTTCCTCTATTTGGTAATGCCCACTCTTCCTTCCAGAGCTAGTCTTAGAAAATTTCCTCAGAGGAGATGCTAGGCTGCTTCTTAAAGGGGCCAGTTAGCAAGTTAACTGAGAGCTAACTTGATGAAGTTCCCACAAACCAGGAACTAACACTTGTTTCTGCAGGTCCTGAAACTTGTATTTTGCCAGTGTCCTCAGCAATTAACAGTATCCTCAGAACTGGTGCAGACTAATCAAACTCATGGAGACGAAGCTTTCAGCCCTGGTGATAATTCATCAGGTTTGTTTGTCAATTATAACTACAGAGGATTGTGATGCTATACTATGTGTCCCTGAGTGAGACGGACCAGGGTTCGTGGTCACTAGCGTGTGACGTTGGGCAGGGTACCAGACCTCTCTAAACGTCGGTGTATTTACATGTAGGATTGTGGGAATGATACTTTTTATTTCTGAGGAGTGTGAGGAATTAATGCCTTTTTCTAAATTCCAGCCATTCATACGGAATTTAATGAGATTTTCCAGGTTCAAAGACTCAGTCAAGGGTAGATGCAGGTTTGGAACTCAAGCAGTTTGGCTCCAAAGTCCATGTGCATCACCACCTGTCCTAAATAGTTTTCTTAAATTAACTACTTTTTTTAACATTAACTTCATGCAAGGTAATGATTTTTTTTTTGAAATCATAAGGTTTGATGCACTAGCTGTATACATATAATGTGTGTGTATTATATATATTACATATGTAAAAATAATTGGTTGCAAACAATAGTATCGACTCTAGCTAGTTTAAACAGGAAGAACTTTTATTAAAGGATGTTAGATAGCTCCCAGAATTTCTGGAAGGCCCAGAGAATCAGCCTTGGGAATAATCATCTAGGATACTGGCGCTAAGAAGCACACAACCAGGAGACATATGCCAAACCACTGAGAAACACCATTTAACAGAAACAACATTGCTTCATGACAGCTGCCCCTGAAGGACATTCACCACCCTCAACCTTGTCAGGAAATCTGAACTTCCACTCTGGGCTGAAAAAATCACATTGTTCATTCCCACACTGACATTTTGTGAAGATGTGTCTGAAAAAACTTAGGTCACATGCTTGCACCAGGGCTGCAGGGGATTCCAGGGAATGCTGTTGAGTTCTCTGACCTCTATAGTAGAGAAAGGCAACTACCAGGAGACTGAAATAGGAGTTAAGTCAAAATACAGAGTCTGCCACACACATTAAAATAAAGTTCATTGGTATGTCACCTGAAATCTTCATAGATAGAAAGTGTATGTGTTGAATTTGGAAAGAAAAATGAAGGAATGTTTCCATGGTGTTGGGTACGCAAAGCTCTCAATAAGTGATGGTACAGGTGGTGTTATTGCTGTTCTTCTCTTTGAGCTCCAGCATCTTCTCAGGGCAGCACCAGAAGGCACTGTCAGATTCTCCTTCTTATATTCATACTCATAAGTGATAGCATGTGAGGTAGAATGATGTAGTGGTGAAGCACATGAACTTTGGAGCCCAAGTGCTTGGGTTCCAATCCTGGATCTCCCGTTGGCTGGCTCTTTGAACTTGGACAGTTTAATTAACTTCTCTGTGCCTCTGGTTCACTCATCGGTATCATGGAGGTAACTATTCATATCTCGTATGGTAGCAACAAAGATGAATAAGTTAATATTTTCAAAGTATTTAAATCAGTGCTTAAAAATAAGAGCTATATAAAAAAAAATAAGAGCTATATAAATGTTAGATAAATTACATGCTGCTAATAATGTCTATTTTCAGATAATTGGGACAGTTTTAATCCCCTGCCTGCCGTCTTATATGCAGATGATGCACAGTGACCATTGTTTAGTCACAGTGACTTTTCTCTGGTCACTCAACTTCTGTTATAGTTTTAGATGCGTTGGCTCTCCAATATACCTTTTTTTACATATGAAATCCAAGACTGTGGTAATTTCTCTGCTCCCTTAGTCAGTGTCTTTTTTCTATTCTTTTGCACGCTGGGTAGCACTGATCTTACTGGAATATTCTCACCAGTTGTACCCCAGAGGTTTGGTCTGAGGAGTACAGCAGTCTCTCTGTGGCAGACCCAAGGGTAAGCATGTGGGATGTCTTTAACTGGCTTGATCACATTGGCCATCGTTCATTTTCAAAATGTCTTTACCTTTGAGTAACTTCTCATCTGCTTATTCTCTTGACACATTCACTCTCCCCCTGTAAATCTGCATTCCAGACTTTATCCTGATTGTTCAATTAGCATAGACTTCACTGATGGCTCCTTGTTAGTATTACTGCTGTTATAATAACCTTTTTAGAACCTGGTTCAGTGTGGATTCAAACGAGGCTTACCATTTACAGTCCCACAAGCCTGATAACACCCCAAGTCTAAAGTTTCTGTCTACCCTTATCTCCCCCTCTCCCCATTGCCACCATCTCCTCTGTAGAAAATAGGCATATGTGTTAGCTGAACATCACATTTAAGACTCTGCACTCCTTATATTTGCCTTTGAGTTCCCTTGAGAGCAGGCCCGAAGGTCTATTCAGCGTTGTGTTCCTATTTTCTGGCACTGTGCCTGACTCACAGTAGATGTTCAAAAACTTTTAAAAACGAGTAACTTGAATAGTACATACAGATGAAGCTATTTCAGCATAAAAAGAAAACATTAGTGAGTATTAACCTCAGTGATGGAAAATAAGCTACAATTAATACTTGCTTTAGCAAACAATTACAAAATCAGACAAAATATAGTTCCTTCACTTTGTACAATATAATGTAGGGTTTCATCTGAATATATTCTGGTGGTAAGAGGAATCGTTTTCCTCTCAAGTTTCTCAGGATGGGATTCTAAGGATAATATCAACAACTTTCAGAATTCTGCCTGGGTTTTATTAGGACTTCTACTCACGGTCCATATTTTATTCTTTGAGGAAAAATTGTCTATTTAAAAAAATTTCCTCAATGATTTTTTTTTCTGTGGGGATCTAAGAAAGGAATTTTTATTGAGCTCTGATTGACATATAACATTATGTTGGTTTCAGGTGTACAACATAATAATTTGATATTTGTACATATTGTGAAATGATAGTCACGCTGTCCAGTTAACATCTGTCACCTCACGATGACGTTTTTCTTGTGATAAGAACTTCTGCTCTCTTAGCAACTTCCAAATAGACAATACAGCATTATTAACTTTAGTCACCGTCCTATATGTTATATCCCATGACTTATTTATTTTTTAACTGGAAGTTTATACCTTTGACCCCCTTCATCCATTTCACCCACCATATCCCCTGCCTCTCGAGAACCTGTTCTTGATTCTATGAATTTGGTTTTTTGTTTGTTTTTAATTTTTTTTAAATTCCACGTAAGTGAGATCATATGGTATTTGACTTTCTGACCTACTTCACTTAGCATAATGCCCCGAAGGTCCATTCGTGTTGTCACAAATGGCAAGATTTCCTTCTTTTTTATGGCTGAATAATATTTTAGTGTATGTTTTCTTTATCCATTCATCCGTTGATGGACACTTACGTTGCTTCCATATCTTGGCTATTGTACATAATGCTGCAGTAAACAGGGTGGTGCGCATATCTTTTCAAGTTAGTGTTTTCATTTCCTTCAGATAAATACCCAGAAGTGGAATTGCTGTACCATATGGCAGTTCTGTTTTTAACTTTTTTGGGGGAACATCCATACTGTTGTCCATGGAGGCTGCATCAACTTAGATTCCCACCAACAGTGCACAGAGTTTCCTTTTCTCCAAACCCTCAGCAACACTTGCTATTTGTTGTCTTTTTGATGCTAGCCATTCTGGCAGGTATGAGGTGATATGTCATTGTGGTTTTGATTTGCATTTTCCTGATGATTAGTGATGTTGAGCATCTTTTCATGTACCTGTTGGCCATCTGTATGTCTTCCTTGGAAAATGGAGGAACTTTAAACTGATTAGCAAAGCTAGGTACAATTCATGTTCTCTGGGCTTCCGAGTTGTTGGAACCTGTCTTGAGAGCAGGCATGCTCTACCAAAATATCTCTTACTGTGTTATCTAAAATTTCGTCAACAGAGCTAATCTCTCATGAGTTTTAAAGGCTGTGGTATATGAGAGAGAGAGAGAAGGAAAGGGAGGATCTTTAAGGTAGCCTATTAAAAATGAAAACTTCCACAAGGAGACAAATACTGTAAGTTGTTACTAAAAATAGCCACAAGAAAATCTCTACAATTTGTGCAGTTAAAATAGAGAGGAAAACATCAAGAAGAACATTTGAAAGGATAGACAGATCGGGCCGAAAGTGGACTTTGCTTGTTTCAAACCTGTTGAGGACCAGCTTTTGTGGATTTTTTTTTTTTTTTTTTTAAAGTCCTTCAATCAGTTATTTATTTATTTATTTATTTATTTATTTATTTATGGCTGTGTTGGGTCCTCGTTTCTGCGCGAGGGCTTTCTCCAGTTGCGGCAAGCAGGGGCTACTCCTCATCGCGGTGCGCGGGCCTTACACTATCGCGGCCTCTCTTGTTGCGGAGCACAGGCTCCAGACGAACAGGCTCCAGACGCGCAGGCTCAGTAATTGTGGCTCACGGGCCCAGTTGCTCCGCGGCATGTGGGATCTTCCCAGACCAGGGCTCGAACCCGCGTCCCCTGCATTAGCAGGCAGACTCTCAACCACTGCGCCACCAGGGAAGCCCATGTGGATTTTTAAAGAAAGTTGTTAGGAACAGTGACACTGGCCCATGTCTTCAGCCCCTCTGCACGCTGTTCCGGTCCTGTGTGGTCAAGCAAGCTTCCTCTGAAGTATTATCTAAGTGAGAGGCTGGTTCCCTGTAAGAGGAAATTGACTCAGAATTTTTTTCAACTGCCCAAAGAAATTAATGTCCTCAGAAGGAGCTTGAGGACACTGTCAGAATTAAAAAGAACTTGGTGACAATCTAACAATGAAAAGTCACTTTTAAACCTTCAGAGGAGCCAGACTCTATGGAAATTTTAAGGAATCCATTGGAGGTTGTTTAAAATGCAAAATTCACTTTAATTTTGAAAATGAATTGAAGTTCTTGAACTGTATTCCTTGTAAAAGTTACTGGTTTGCATCCCACTGAACCCCAAGATACAGGAAGGCTGGTTCATTTCTTCTCTCCCATCCTCCTTCCTTCCTGTCTCTATTGTATCTGAACCCTTAGCACAGTGCCTAGTTAATTGGTAAGAAATAGGAATTAAACGAGTTACTGTCAAATGAAACTGGTACAATGCTCAGTTTAATTGCCAGACACAGATTGGAGACTGGAAAAAGTGGTATACGTTATATAGCCACGCACATGAGAGATTTAAAAATTCTAACTGGCTGTGATTTCTCATGAATTTCTTAAAGGTGTCATTGAGGGACTTGCCTGAAGGCATGAGCTCAGAGTTGGATTTCAGAAGTGCAAGAATAATATGAGATACGGAAGCAAACCATCCATGAGGAATTCCTGACATTTGCATTTCCATGTATAACTTTGGATGGAGTCCTAAAGGATAAGTGAGGTTTATAATTTGTAAAAAAAAATAAATTCTCCAATTCCTCTTTGATCTGCAAGCTCACAAATTTCATTTATTATTGAAATTTTCTGTAAAATATGCTGCTGAGTAAAATGCAAGAATAATTTCACTTATTTACTTGGCAATATGAATTTGGGAATAAAAATAAGGTCACATTGACAGGCACAAATCTGTATTTCTCTTTGTGGTAGGTTGTGTGAATGGCCACAAATCCTTTCCCTCCTTCCACTCATACACGTAGAATGTGACATTAGAAATCCTTTTATCAAGAGGTAGAACCCATGTCCTTACCCCTTCGATCAGGGTTGGCCATGTGACTTGCTTTAGCCAGTGGGGCATTAGCAGATATGCCTCAAGCAGAGTTTTGAAAAATGCTTGCATGTTGGCCTTGTGTTTCGCAGCCCTGGGGACCCGTGTGAAGAAGCCTAGGCTACCCTAGTGGGTGATGACAGGACACACAGAGCAGCTGGCAGGTAGAAGCAGAGCCACTTAGCTCACCATGGGTGCATGATTTAGCCCACGTGGGGCAAGCAGAAGAAGCATCCCACTGTGCCCAGCCTAAATTCTGAGCTAGATAAATAGTTGTTTTAAGCCACTCAGTTTGGAATGGTCTGTTATTCAGCAGTAGATAACTAATACACCCTGGTAGTGCTGTGCAGGAATTCCACCCTTTCTTAAATTCCTCCTCAATAGTTCTAGGGGTCCCCAGTGGATATCGCTGATGTTCTTTGAGGTATAATACTCTTGGCCGCTATGAGTCACCGACGTTCCTCCTCTTTGACTCAGGGTCCCTGTGGTGCTGGTGTCTTTGGTGGTGGTCAGTGCCCAAAGGGGCAGTTCTGCTGGTGACACTGGAGATGACAGCCCTCCTGGCATCTACCAGAGATGCCCACACTGTAATGTGCAATCCAACTCATGTTGGGACCTCTGCTGTTTCATAATTAGGACAAAGGGAGAGGGATAATTAGGACAAAATCATAAAAGATGTGTGATTTGAGAGCTGGAGGGACCTTAGAGATTATCTATTCCAACTTCTCATTTTATAAAAGAGGATCCTTGCACAGAGAACTTTATCACTGGCCCAAGGTCCCATATATGAATGCCAGATCTGGGACCAGAACAGAAATCTTTTCATTCCAAATCTAGGGATTATTTCCATTCATTTAAATCAGTTTTGCTTTTCTTATACCATTTAAGATTTTCCAAAAGAATGTAGGTTTTGGGAGAACTTACCAAGAGTGATAAGTAAAAATTCTGAGGCGTGATGAATTATCCCTAGGAAATACTTTGATTGTAATGGGAGACAGATACCCATTTTCCCTTTCAGATTTGTGTCAGCCTGTTTAAATGGCTGTTTCATTTGAGAAGTGCTTTGGAGATGGAGCTATAGTTTAAGCAGGCTTGGTGATATTTGGAGACCTAAGCAGCTTCCCCCAGCCAATCAGGGTCGCATGCAGTTGGAGTGGTGCGCTCTATGGAAACTCACGCCACTACTCGCGGTGTCTGCCTTAGCTCAGACACTGATTCCACACTGGAGCACACTTGGTCCATATGGGGGGCCTCAGAACCACCTCCACATTACTGAGACCTCAGGTGGGAGTAAGGCTCAGTACAGCAGAGAGAGGTCTGGAGTGCCGACAGCCATGGTTGCCAGACTGGATCCTATGTTGTGGGGATTCTAGTGCACTGCAGGGGCAGCAGAACTTAGAGGATGCAGGACACTAAAAGTGCTAGGGCGTTCATATCCCAGTATCACACCGTAGAGGTCCCCCCCCACCCCCCCCCCGAGCCCCTGGATCCTAAGGGCCTGCAGCGCTTCTCTCTGTTCAGGTGACAGATGGCCCATTTGAGGCATTCCCTTTCACCTTCACTAAGAGCATCGTGACCGGCTTTTGCTTGCAAAGCTTGAGAAGCCTCGGAGAAGTTGGGGGTTGGAGCCCCTGAGGGAGGGTACACATCTGTGTTCTCGGGAAGGCTTCAAGCCGGCCCGGTGCTGGAGCGGTCAGGCAATCACTTTGAGGTATCGTCAAAAAAGTGCTGCCAGACACAAAGCAGGTGTGTGAACACGGGAGAACACAACCGTCCTCCAACCAGCGGGAGGCTTCCCTGTGGCCAGGATCAGAGGAGGGTCTGGCAGAGGCACGCTGCTCTCCTCACCGGCCACTCTGTGCCATCAGGAATGGCGATCAGGAGAGACATTATTTACTTAGACAAACGTATTTGTCTTTGATGTATTTTTAAAATATTCCCAAGCCTTTCTTTCTGGGCATACTCTTTTATCTCTGATATTGGTTTAATAATGCTGCTTCCAATAAGGAAAAGAAATATGACCTGAGGAAAGTGATCTGTGTATTTACAGTACAGATCTGAGGAGACCATTCATTGTGCGAATGTAGCACAGGAAAATTAGGGCAGTCTAGTTATAACATTTCAATTTCAAGCTTCTGATGGGGATTAAAAAGTGATTAAAAGGGATTTTAAAAAATAATGGAAAATACCTTAAGGGTCTCGCTTTAAATTGGAAATCCAAATTGAGAATCACGTCAATGATTTAAGGTAAATTAGAATACGGAACACATGGGCCCTACAAAGCCATGACCTTGGTGGTGAATTGAGAATGGGCTCTGACCCATCCCTGTCCTGTTGACATGTGAACTAGTGGAGCTTTGTTTCTTGGCTTGATTTCCTTTCCATACATGTTAATTCATGTATTTGCTCTTTTTTTTTTTTTTTGAAGGTTTTTTTGATGTGGACCATTTTTAAAGTCTTTATTGAATTTGTTACAATATTGCTTCTGTTTTATGTTTTGGTTTTTTGGCTGCGGGGCGTGTGGGATCTTAACTCCCCGACCAGGGATCGAACCCACACCCCCTGCACTGGGAGGCGAAGTCTTAATCACTGGACCACCAAGGTGGTCCCCATGTTTTTGCTCTTTATTCAGTGCCTAATTGGGGCTATCCCTGAGCTAGTCGCTAGCAAGGTTTTTACACAGGCTGTTAGGAGTTTGGGTATATTTGAGGCTGGGGGTAGTAAGAAAGTATGAGTCTCTAAGAAGAAAGGACACAACCCAGTCTCCTTTCCCCATGCCCCGCACCCCGATAAGGACAAATGATAAGCAGGTCATCAGACAATTGTGCAACTTTCTCTGACAACCAAGTGGAAAGAGATCAATTACCAAGGGGATGAGGTTTTATGAAAGAGAAGGTAGTTGAGCCTTACAGGCTGCTGAAAGGTGAAGATGGATATATCTTTTCTAAAAGGGTGTTTAGAGGCCTAGAGGAATCTTTAGAAAGTGGCTTGCTATTTGTTGTGGCTTCTGAAGCATGGGCAAGAAAATGTAGGGTCGAGCTCTATTGCCAGAGGTTTGGGACTCCAAATCAGGAATTAGGACTTGATACCTCATTCCCTATTCCCACTGCCAACAGAGAACTTGCTCACATCACATGCAGGTGAGGTATTTATCAAAATTATTAGCAAGAAAGAATATGACATTTTTTGGTATATGTCTATCAACCTTATGATCTGACATCAGAAATTTACATGAAAGTTCCCTTGGCATTGTGGAGATTTGGATTAGGACTTGATTTTTATAGCCCGAGTATAATCCTACTTTCGTACTACCCCCAGCTTCAAATATAACCAAACTCCTAACAGCCTGTGTAAAAACCTTGGCAGAGGCATCCATTCACTAAGTTTCTGGGTGAGGTCAAGGACTCTCTCTATTAAGTTGTTTATTTCTACTTCATGATTAAGGGGAAAAGTATTTTAAGAATTTTTGCATTTCCACCTGGCAGAATTTTAAACGTAGTCTCATAAAAATTTCAAATCCAAAATCAGTCATTCAAAAATATAACAGACATGCAGTGAATATAATACAGCACTATTAGCCGTGATAAAATACAAATCAGTTACTCCACTAGTAAGTTGTAAAATATAATCGGAATCAAGTTAAGCTCTTTCTAAATTAAGCAGCATGGCAGAGTGGAAATAGCACGGGCACGACTAGTTGCACATTTATGTTCTGATTTTGCTATCAAGGGAATCCTAGCCACATAAAAAGAGTTGGGAGTTTTTTCATCTGTTTTCTGAAAGAATTGATATAAGATCTTCTATATATGTTTGACAGGATATTCTAGTGAAGCCTTCCACGGGCCTGTGGATATCTGTGTGAGAAGGTTTTTATTTACACGATCAATTTCTTTAGACAGGGGACTATTTAGATCATAAGGTTCTTTTGTGTAAGTTTTGAGTCTTCCATGGAATTTGTCCGGTTTATCTATTTTGATAAATTTATTGATATAAAATTATTTGTAATATAGTCCCTTATAGTCTGTATGATTCTGTAGGAGCCCAAGTGATTGTTTCTTTTATTTTTGATTAGTCTATCTAGAAGTTTATTTTTTGAAAAACAATTTTGCATTTCATTGACTTTTTTCATTATTTCGTACTCCTTCGATATGTTGCTTGGATCTTTATTGTATCTCCTTTCTACTTACTTTGTGTTCAATTAGTCTTTTTGGCGTTTTGAGAGAGAAGCTTACATCATTAATTTTAGACACTTTTTTTTCTTTCCTGAATAAGGGTTTGAAGCTGTGTATATTTCCCTCTAAGCCCTGCTTTACAAGCCCTGCTTGTAAGTTTTGAAATTTGTGTTTTTATTTTCATTTAGTTCAGAATATTTTCTAATTTCCCTTATTTCCTTGTTGACCTATTTTTGGAAGTAGGTTTTTGAAAATTAGTAGACTATTTTTAGAATAATTTTAGGTTTACAGAAAATTGAGCAGAAAAGAGTTCCCATACACCCACTCTCTCCCTTGTTCATAGTTTCCCCTGTTATTAACATCTTATTTTAGTGTGGTACATTTGTTACAATTGATGAACCAATAGTGATACATTATTATTAACTAAAGTACATATTTTACATTAGGATTCCCTCTTATACTTTTATAGTTCTGTGGGTTTTGACAAATGCATAATGTCCTATGTCCACCATTACAGTATCGTACAGAATAGTTTCACTGCCCTAAAAATCCCTTGTGCTTCCCTGATTCATCCCTCTCTCTCCACTCCAGTCCCTGGCAACCACTTAATATTTTTCTTGTTTCCATAGTTTTGCTTTTTCCAGAATGTTGGAATCATACAGTATGCAGCTTTTTCAGATTGGCTTCTTTCTCTTAGTAATATGCATTTAAGGTTCCTCCGTGTCTTTTCCTGGCTTGATAGCTCGTTTCCTTTTATTGCTGAATAATATTCCATCGTGTGGATCTACCAGTCTGTTTATCCTCTCACCTTTTGAAGGAGATCTTGGTTGCTTCCGATTTGGGGCAATTATGAATAAAACTGCACATAGAACATTTCATATGCAGGTTTTTGTGTGGATATGTTTTCAAATCAGTTGGGTAAATATCTAGGTTCGTGACTGCCGGATCATATAATACGACTATGCTCAGTTTTGAAAACAAACGAACAGAGAACACCAAACAGTCTTCCAAAGTGGCTGTGGCATTTTGCATTCTCACCAGCAGTGAATGAGAACTGTTCTTGCTTCACAGCCTTGTTAGCATATGGTATTGTCCGTTTTTCATTTTAGCCAATCTTAGAGGTATGTAGCGGTATCTCATTGTTGCTTTAATTTGCAGTTCCCTAATGACGTGTGATGTGGAGCTTCTTTTTGTACGCTTATTTTCCATCTGTGTATCTTCTCTGGTGAGGTGTTTATTTAGATCTTTTGCTCGTTTTCATATTTCTTTTCCTTATCATTGAGTTTTAAGAGTCTTTGTATATTGTACTTACAGATCCTTTATGAGATACGTGTTATGCAAATATTTTCCCTGAGCCTGTGGCTTATCTTTATATTCTCTTAACAGTGTCATTCACAGGGCAGACATTTTTAACTTTAATTAGGCCCTACTTACCGATGTTTTTTCTCTCATGCGTCCTGCTTTAGGTATTTCTCTAAAAATTATGAAACCCAAGGTCCCCTAGGTTTTCTCTTATGTTTTAGAAATTTTCTAATTTTGTGTTTTACATTTAAGCCTGTGGTCCATTTTGAGTTAATTTCTGCGACAGGTATAAAGTCTGTGTCTAGATTAATTTTTTCTTAATGTGGCTGGCCAGTTGTTCTGGCACCATTTGTTGAAAACATTAAGCTTTCTCTATTGAATTGCCTTTGCGCCCTTGTCAACAATCAATTGACTTTGTGTGGATATATTTCTGGGCTTTCTATTCTGTTCCACTGATACCTGTGCCTATTCTTTATCCAATACCACGCTGTCTTGATTACTGTAGGTTAATAGTTAAGTCTTAAAGTCACTTGTGTCCATTCTTCAACTTTGTTCTTTTTCTTCAGTATTGGCTCTTCTGGGTCTTTTCCCTTTTCACATAAACTTTAGAATCAGTTTATTGATTTCCACCAAATAGATTGCTGAGATTTTGATTGGGATTGTGGGAGGAGCTTCAAGTTGGGAAGAGCTGACATCTTAATAATGATGAATCTACAAATCCATGCACATGAAATCTCTCTCCATTTATTTAGATCTTCTTTCATTGCTTTTCATTGGAGTTCTATAGTTTTCTCCATAGAGATCCTGTATATATTTTACTAGACTTATGCTTATGTATTTCATTTTTGGGTGATGCTATTATAAATGGTATTATGTTTTAATTTCAAATCCCAATTGCTTATTTCTGGTATATATATAAAAGCAATTGACTTTTATATATTAACCTTGTATCCTCAATTTTACTGTAATCCCAGATTTTGAAAATTGATTTCCAGTTAAATTCTGTTATGTAAGAGAACACACTCTAAAATTTCAATCCTTCTAAATTTATTGAGACATGTTTTATAACCCGGCATATGATAAAACTTGGTAAATGTTCCAGGTGTACTTGAAAATAATTTTATTTTGCAGTTCTTGAGTAGATTGTTCTATAAATGTCATTAAGTCTGTTGGTTGATAGTGTGTCTTTTTCTTTTTTTAAAGTCTTCTTTATCTTACTCAATTTTATCTTCTACCATTTGCTGAAAAAGTATTATTGAGACCTATCACAATAATTATTGATAATTAGCTTGTGCTTACTGGGACGTAATGTGTGTTAAACCACTGTCTTAGATAACAGAGTAATTGAAGAATTTGTTTAAGAAAGCTTCTAGAATTTTTCAGTCCTCTTATGTATTTTAAGTACAAATCAGGGATATAAATATGTTTCTTTAAATGTTTCTTAATACCTTTATTGTTTTATAATATTTTCCTTGTGAGGTTGGAGGTTGAATGGATATTTATTCTCATGGTTGGGTCTAAGGAAAAACTGAGGGGCTTGAATCAGTAGATTCCCTTAATTAAATGGGAAAAGCTGAATTTTGGAACGTGAACTATGCTGTGCTGTCGCTTCAGGTATCTTTTCATGTATTTAGAGCAAAGGCAATTTCATAGATTTTTTAATGATCTAAAATCTGAGAGGTGGTATGTCTTATAGTGCTATATAAGTTGATGGGTAAAGATTCAGGAAAATCTTTACAGTTTTACAGTGGTCAATAAGCCTTAAGAGTGAGAAGAAAAATATCAGGATACTTTGATTGTCTTAAGTTTCTCTATGGCACACCCAAATATCACAACAATGAGGTAAAGTTTCCAGGAAAAAATGCATCAGGACATGTATAACCTAAGGAGGAGAACTGGTTTTATTGCTGCAGAGAGCAGCCATGGATAATTATCTAAAATTGGAAGGCTGGATAAATCGTCACAGCTTTATGTATCCTACAGGAAAGACTGCATCTGTAACCATTGCTGTACATGTTGCCTCCTCTTATTAAATTTCTTCAGTGAAGAAAGGTTATAATTTTAATCATATTCTTGTTCAACCTTCTATCAGAAGGAATTCTTCCCCTAGTCAGACTGGAACAAGTATTGTGATACTTTAGACCTCAAATCTTAAGATAAATTGAGAACCAGCAGCCAATCACCATAGTGAGGCACTGTGACAAAATCTAAAAAAATGGTCTCATAATATTTTTTCTCTTTATACTATACTTAGTATATCTTTATAGTTATGAATTTCAGGGGGATCCAAATATAAATTGGATAAGGACATTTGAATAGAGCTTTATGGTTTGTAAAATATTTTCCCCATTATTTTAATCCTCATATTACCACCCTGAGAAAGATAGTGTAGAGGTCTATGATACTTATGGTTTTCTCTGCTCAGCACTTTTTCCAATTTCTTTTCTTCTGATACCAATAACCATCTTCCAGCTTCCTTAGGGAAATCCCTGCCCTGCTAACATGGTTCCAAGGAAGGCTGTTAATCACAGTCTCCTCTGTAACTGTCCCTTGGCTACAGTGTGTGGTCCATCAGAATTGCCACCTTAACATTCCTGTTCACAGTGACTGGTTAAGAAATTGTATGTGATTCTAAAGGGCCTTACACGAGCTCTCCCTGGTACTTTACTGCTGAAATGGAAATAGAGAAAATGTCTTCTTGCTTTTGGGCTCGTGTTACTAGATGGATACAAATTTGGAGATGCTTTGAAAATCCAAGCTGTCTAGAATAAGAGAGAATGGGGTTAACATGGTGAGATGAGAATGGATGAAATAAAAAGATAAGAATTACTCAATGCATTGAACCCCTGGATCCAGCCATATTTGACCATGTTTCATGAGCGAATAAATTCCTTTTTTTCTTAAGGTAATTTAAGATGGTTTGTTTAAGATGGTTTACTTAGTTAATTCAGGCTGCTATAACAAAGTACCATAGTCTGGGTGACTTCTAAACAGCAGAAATCTATTTCTCAGATTTCTGGAGGCTAGAAAACTGAAATCAGTGTGTCAGCATGGTTGAGTTCTGATGACAACCCTCCTCTAGGCTGTAGACTGTTGACTTCTTCTGTACCCTCACATAGCAGAGAGAAAAAACAAGCTTTGGTAACTCTTATAAGGGCACTGATGTCATACATGAGGGCTTCACCCTTATGTCCTCATCTAGTCCAAAGGGTCCACCTCCAAATGCCATCACAGAGGGGAGTAGGGTTTCAACGTGTGAATTTGCGGGGGTGATACAAACATTCAGTTCATGACAATAGATTTTTCTATTTGCAACCTAAAGAATTTTCCCCATTACAGATACTTTTGCAACATTTCACAGATGAAAAGCTGAGGTTCAGTAACTAATCTATATGTAAAGTGGGGAGACTTGAATAAAGTTTATTCTCATTTCAACTAACCATTCTGTCTGCCAATTACCAGGCTGCTTAAGAATAAAAATCCTGTGGTGGTTTTTGTTGTTGTTGTTGTTGTGTGTGTGTGTGTGTGTGTGTGTGTGTGTGTGTGTGTGTGTGTCTGACCATTTTTGTTCCCTAAAGAAAGTTTGCTGATCTGACTGTATAAGCTCTTCTGCTCACACCCTAGTAGAGGGATGACGTCTGTGTGGCTCCCTGGCTCTGCCGTGATACTCTTTGCCTGTCCTGCCGCCTCAAGACCAGATTCCCATGCTCCAGGTCTTCCTCTCCAAATAGATTATCTAATGAACCACATCCACTAGGCCTGAATCACTTGGAATCTGATTCTGATCTGATCCATCCAAGCTGACCATTCTATCTTAGAATGGGTCTCCACAATTGCACTCTTTCCAAAGACAGGTGAAGTAGATAGGTGAGTAGTAGATAGGTGAAGGTAAAAGAAAGGATTCTTCCTATTTGTTTCAATCTGTATTGGCTGGCTTACCTGCCTTAGACAGTCCCCTACCACCCCTGTGAGCCCAAATGGCAGAAAACTGAGCTTAAACTTGAGAAAAAATACTTCCACATTTTGTGAACAAGAAAAGAAAAGAAAAGGAACAAGTAATATGATTCTTTAAAGGTTAAATACAGTAACACCTCCCAATTCAGCTTTGCCAGAGAAAGAGCAGCTCCATAAGTGAATTTTAAAGAAACACTTTAAGCATCAAAAACTTTATAAAAACCTATTTTGAACATTATAAGGTTGAAATCTTTCTAAGATCGATTGCACACACCCCTGCTTTGCTTTTTGAATCACACCACTCCTAATATAAACTATTTCCTTAGAGACCTAGGGGTCTTGTTGTTTCTGGATGACCACCCAGTAGAGTACTCTGTGCTTTTTTATAATTCCATCCTGTTTTTTAATGTATTTTCAAATGCTAATTCTTTCTACTAACTGCTCCTTTTGATGGCTGTTAATATGTTCTTTGCCGTTGCTTTAAATCTTCTGTCTTATTTTATACATACTCTGCATGACACATGCCTCCCACCCTCTCTCACAGAGTAGAGGGTGAAGAATTTGTGGCAGTTTTTTCTCTCGTAACATGCAGATAACTCTTCCGTTTACATCTGTTGTTTCCAGGCAGGCTTGGACACAAAGCATCACTGGGTCCAAGGGAGAGAGAGGAAGCAGAACTTGGCCAAAGACCTACTTAATAATTGGCATCTTGCTGACCACTTGTGAGGTTGTCAGCACTATGCCTTATCTCATTTAAACCTCACAACAAGGCTTAGAGCAAGATTTTCCAGGCATTGTACTAAGTGCTTTACATATATTATCTCCCCTAGTGATCAAAACATCTCTATGTATCTCACAGGAGGAAGGTAACTTGGAGGTAAAACAGAGCACAAACTTTGACCTAGGCACACTGGATCCTGGGGCGACTTGGCAACATGATAGAATTACAAATTCTATCCTAAAAGCTTCTATTTAACACGTTTCATTTCGCAGGGTCACAAAGCAAGTGGCAGAACTGAGATACAATTCTGATTTTTTTTTCCCCCCAGATGTCATGCTCTTAACCACGATCCACGTGGCCTTAATTCCTTATCTGCACCTCCTACTTTGTTTCTCTGCTTAGTGCATCAGGCTTCCTTTAGGGCTTGGTTTGCCTAACTCCTGTCTCTTCCTCCCTGGGCTGAAATTCTTCTCCCCATATATTCTACTTATCTGTACACTTATGTCACCAATAATTCCTATATGGCTTCTGAATTGGGCCCTGTACATGCACCTGCTGTATCCTTTCCACAGAGTGCTTAAAATAGATCATTTAAATCTACATTTATATGAGTGAGTCTGTCTTTTATTAAGCACATCAACACTACATGTCTCTGAAAATGGGCTATATTAGTATATATCTGGTCTATGGAAAATGCACACATGGATTTTCAGACCCCTTGCCTTAACTTGACGGTCTCCTGGGTCTGGAGTCCAAAGGTTGAGATCACTGCTTTGGAGCAGCATAATGTAATGGCAGAGAGCCAGGCCCAGGGGCCAAACAGACTTGGGTTCAAACCATGACTTTGCAACCCCAGAGGTTCCATGATCTTGGTCATGAGTCTCAACCACCACCCAAAAAGACTACCTTTTTCTGAGGCCTCGTTGTCCCATTTAGATGAGATCAGGCATTTAAAGTACTTAGGCGGCATCCTATTCCTGCATGGGAGTCCATGGTTTGAAAGTTAAAAGACATAAAACAGAGAATGATAAACCAACTTTGATCATGGCACACTGGATCCTGGGCTGATTTGGTAACACAATCTGGAATTACAAGTTGTGTTACGTAATGAAATCGAAATAAGGACTTACACTGTCCAGTTGATAAAGAGACTTGTAACCAAGTTATATAGTGATAAGCCATACTTCACAGGGTCATTCTATGGGGTATCATTCCCTTCCCACCTCTTTGTCAGGGGCTGTTGTTCAGAATTCAGAAGACCTGGACCTTCATACCTTTCTCATTTCCCCCAGATGTGGACGGTATCACTGTAACCTCAGGACAGTCTCTCTCTCCCTCCTGGTACTGCCAAGCTCTGTCTCTTCCCACAGACCTTCTCCTTTCCCTCCTTCTACGTCCCCACCTGACTCCCAGTTCTCCTGAGAGCCAAGGCTTCTATCACAAATGCCAGGAAGCCCTTGCAGGCTATTTCTGTTTGGAACTCTGTACAGACCTATACCAGGAGTGGGGAGAAGATGATGTGCAGTGTGCTTGATGGGGAAGGGAACATGGAAATGGAAGGTAGAGAAATTCCCCCTAACTTAGTATATGCATAGAAGTATTATTGAACCTCTCTACTGGGCTAATGTGTGTCAGCCCTAGTGAAAGGTGAGGTGGAGGATTCAGAGCCCTGCAGGCTTCATTCTTCCTCAGCAGGAAGTCCCTAAGACTCTGCCACAGAAACTCTAGGGGTCCACCAAGCAGAATGAAAACCATAGATATGAAAGAAAAAAAGCTCAGACAGAACTTTATGTTTAACCCTTCAGAGGATAACCCAAAATAATGGCTACTGAAGCAAGAATACTTTCTGTACCATATCCCATTTTGTCATTCCATGACCCTAATGAAGCAGGTTCTGCTGTTACTTCCATTTTATAGATGAGGAAACAGACTCAGACAGACCAAGTAACTGGCCCAGAATTACCCAGCTAGTAAGTAGATGAGCAGAGATTTGAACACATGTCTCTCTGACTCTGTGCTCTGACATTTATATCTCTTGCTATAGAGGGATCCTGAATGTATTAATTCTAAAGGGTAGACCTAGTCTAACGGTTAGACTTGATAAAAAATTCTTTTGACAATAGACTTTTAAGGAAGCTTTTTTCCCTAGGTGACATTACAGGTTAAATATTGGTGCTACCTTAGTTTTCACGTGGTGGGAAGTAGCTATGGTTGGGCAGGTGGTTCCCACAGAGTTCAGTCAATTTCAGTCTGTTTGGATTACAAACTATCTGACCTGTAAATGAGTTCCAGCATTTCAGAGGAGAATAAAAGCAAAGAGTGTTGCAATATCTGTGACAATTCATTAGCACTGCTGGAAAGTTGTGTCCTATTGTTGGTGAGTCACAAGTGTCACTTGTGTTTGTGTAACATTCATCCATGCTTCATGGATAAAGCAGATGAAGTACCCCATCCATTTCAAGTATTGGAATACAAACTCTTTAATTAGAACCTCTCTTCTGCCTTAAGCTCTGGGTCTGGCCACCAGCTGCACCCAGATTTGTCAAGTGAGTCACCTTTGTCAAGTGCCTTGTCTTCCTCCTCGCTGGTTCCTCCTCTCGATTTTATGCTAATTGGTCTCCAGTGCCCTAGGCTTCCTCCAACTTCCTGTATTAGTTTCTTTTTGCTACTGTAACAAAGTACCATCAATTTAGGGGCTTAAAATGACACAAGTTTATTATGTTACAGTTCTGGAGTTCAGAAGTCCAAAAAGAGTTTTACAGAGATAAAAGCAAGCTAATGGAAGGGCTGATTTCTTCTGGATGATCTAGGGGAGAATCCATTTTCTTGCCTTTCCCAGCTTCTAGAAGCTGTCTTCATGCCTTGGCTTGTCACCTTTTCTCCCTCTGCTTCATTACTGGGCCTTCTCTGGCTGACTTTCCTGCCTCCCTCTTTTAAGGACCCTTGCGATTACATTGGACCCACTTGAATAATTTCCCCATCTCAAGGTCCTTAATTTAATCACAACTTCAAGCCCCTTTTTACGTGTAAGATAATATTCATAGGTTCCAGGGATTATGAAGTGTCCACATACCTTAGGAGGCCATTGTTCTGTCTACCATACCTCCTTCTTATGAAGGGCTTCTCAAAGAAAAGAAATATTCTGTGGTGTCATGAACATGATGTGAAACTTGGAGCAGGGATTAGACTCCAGTCTTGAATCTGACATTATGCCCATTGTCAGGCCATGAACAAAGCACTTCACTTCTCCGATAAAATTGTGTGATTGAGGTCTTCGATTAATTCACTGATGTCTCTCTTAGCTATAAAATTCCATACTTGACAAATTTATTTATATTAAAATATAAATGACTTGAAGCAATTTTACTGTGGATTAGGCTTTTCTCCAAAGGATTGACTTTAGTCTAAAAATAATAGTTCAACAAATTTGATGTGAGAATGATTTTCTTTAGGCAAAGAGACATATTTACTACTGGAAGCACACCACATAGTCCACCAAGTTCTTCCTTCAATATCAAGGCCTGTTCAACTTGGGACCAGTCATATACATGAACATGTAGACCAAGGTTTTTCAGTGTGGTCCATGGGTCATCTGCAATCATATCACCTGGGACACTTGTTAAAAAGGGATAGTTCAGGGCCCCAGCCCAGACCTATATTATAAGGGCTGGTAAGTGACATATAGTGAATGGCTTAAAGTGAATAATTTGGACAATAAAGTTTGAGAATTACTATAATGTAAACATAGTTACTGGTTACAGCTTGTAACGTTACAAAAATCACAAATTGTTAGACTGAAAAAGGTTATCCCACTCCCTTTTCCCACCTTCATATTCATTTTGCAGATAAGAAACCTGAGACTTAGAGGAGTGAAATTTCTTGCCCAGGTCCCAACAACTACTTTGAGGCAGAGTCAAGACTCCAAATGAAGTCTTCAGGCATCACGTTCAGAGCTCATTAACAGTTGAGCTATTTAAATTTTTCTTCTGAAAAAAAATATGGTGACCAGATTAATTTTCTTTCAACGCAGTAATCCCTCCTTTTCAAAAGTAAAAAGATACTTAGTCAAAAAGACTGTCTCTAGAATGACTAATCATCATTTTTTAATTGGTGTCTATTCTTGATGTTAGACATCCTTACACAAAAAAGATTTATCTTAACATATGTTTAAAATATTGATTTATAAAACATTAAAACAATATTCAAGTAAGTCACTAAATATTTGTATGCTTTAAAATGTAAAATACCATAATTAAAATGTGCTCCTTTGATATTAACTCCATAGGAATATGAGATGTTCCATGCATTACTTCACAAATTACAATCTATTATTTTATCTCTATTCCTAATTGAAACATCCCTATAAATCTTATAGGCCACAAGTAAATGAAATTAGTTATTTATAGGCAGTGGATGAAAATAGAGTAGAAAGGAATGAGACATTGATGAGTATAATTTTAATGTAGCTTTGACTTTGAACCATATTAATGTTTTACATATTCCAAAAGGAAAAATGAATTTAAAAGGATGGAGAAAACTCCTAAAGTGAATTGACTTTAAATATTTATCAACTTTATAACCACAAAGAGGAAAAAAATAGTCCAAGTAACTTTTATATGTAGTTCTTTAACTTTATTCATTTAGTGGGATATATTCTAAGAGCAAAATTTGTTGCAAGTGGTGTGGGTGTAGTATTGCTGAATTTTGTGTATTAAAGGACTCATCAAAAAAGTTAATATATTGTTCTTGGAAACCAATATTCTCACTGTGGAGGAGGAAAAATAAAATATGGAATGAGAAAAGAAGAGGAGGAATTTTCTCTTTGGATGTATCAGTATGAATATATATAATAAATATGTATATTGCATGTGTGTGTGTGTGTGTGTGTGTGTGTGTGTATGTATGTGTTCTGTGCACCTAAAGGGCCTAGTAGCAATGAGCCCTTGATGGCACTGAGATATCTAGAGCCCAGTCCTTGGTTCCTAAATGAAAAGAACTAGGACTCCTTGCAGAAATTAAGGATTCTGGTATGGAAGAAGTATAAATTAAGCTTAAAGTAAGAAGTGCCCCAAAACTGATATAGAGATGTCAAATGATTCAGGAAAGGACTTCTACTGGCCAAATTTGGACAATTTGAATATTAAAAGAATAGTTACAAAAATAAATTATTAAATACTTAATGAAAAGAATCTATAAGTCCATAGTGATACAAAATTTTACGTATATGCATAATTATAAATATATCAACCTTTTAGATCTTTTTCAAAATGTACAATTTCTTTTATTATATATATAGGCATATGTATCTACTTCTACTAAGTACTTCAATAAATATCTTTCACTATTATTACTATAACTTGTATTTCATTTGATTGTACAGTAAAATTGAATTGCCTATGTATTCTAAACTGAGTATTTGTGTGTGTAAGTTTTGTGTATATAATTTGGCAGTTTTTGTAATTTATACTGGGATCTATTTTGTAAGTGTTATGAATAGTTGTAGAATTTTAGAATTGGAAGGATTTTAGGGAATATTTGGTTTAATATTCATTAATCCCACAAAAATGTATTAAGACTTTGACATGACAGCATTATAGTAGAGCTGGTGCAGGTTGTATCCTATACATCTCTAGATGTCACCATTCACATGATGGTTTATGGAATGGCACCACTTGTGTTTCACTTTGTGCTTTGCAAACCACATTTGTTTGCAACACCTTGGTTCCTTGAGATAAAATAGTGAAAAAGACAAAACAGTCCCGGACTTCTGAAACTTCTCGGTCTAGAGGAGAAAATACACATATAAATAGGCAAATGTACAGCTGATAAAGACAACATGACAGATTTCTGTGGGAGATCATAGGAGGGGCAACTACCTCATATCTGGAGGATGAGGGGAGGTTTCCTAAGAAAATGTTTCATTTACGCTGAGGTCTGAATGAAAAAGACAGGCTAAAGAAAGCAAAGGAAGGGGGAAAAGATGGAGGAAGATTGTTCAGGCCAACTTAATTGCAAGTTCTTGAAGGTGAAGAGAGAGGCTAGTGCTCAGGGAGTAGAAATAGTCCTGCCGAAGAAACACAGAAATGGTCCGAAAAACTAGAGGCTGCAAGAGGTTAAGTGAGTTGCATAGTGTCACCTACCCTATCTTCTCTTCTGATTCATTAATGAACACATTAAGCTACAGCAGATTTATTCATCACAAGTACAAATATATACCCTGGGAAATGCTCTGCCAGCAGCTATGCTACAATGTGACCTCAGGTAAATCACCACACTAGACCAGAGCTTGTCAGTTGCAGAGGGCAGTAGCTATGTCCTTCTCATCTTCACACACCCACAGGATCCATTGATTGGTTGCCCGCAGTTCACCTTCAGAGATGTTTTGGTTGTTGTAGTCTCCATCAATATACATAACTGAAATTTAAATAATTATTACAGAAACATGTTTGATCTAGATATGACATACCTGCATATGCAAAACAAAAACTAAAAGCAAAACAGAGAACCTAAGAGCAAAAGCATACCATTTTCTCTGACAGGGTCCTGTTTGCTAGTCCTGTTTGCTTCTGTTCTGGTATGCTTCCTGTTAGCAGTCAATACAAATTGTCTGTAAGGCAAACAAAATTGCATTGATAAAATGACATGAGTCCATCTTGAGAATCTTAAAAAAATCGAGATAAATTGTATTCCCATTTATAACAATGCTTATGAAATACTCCTTTCATCGAATCAGATTATCTTGTAATTTTATTTTAAAACATCAAATATATTTCACATTAATTTGGCTGTTGAAATATCAGGGTAGAGGAGGAGCTTCAAGATGGTGGAAGAGTAAGACGCGGAGATCACCTTCCTCCCCACAAATACATCAGAAATACATCTACATGTGGAACAACTCCTACAGAACACCTACTGAACGCTGGCAGAAGAACTCATACCTCCCAAAAGTCTGAGCCGTGTGGATGACAGGCTCTTGGTGCTCCAGCCAGGTGTTAGGGCTGTGCCTCTGAGGTGGGAGAGCCAACTTCAGGACACTGGTCCACAAGAGACCACCCAGTTCCACATAATATCAAATGGTGAAAATCTCCCAGAGATCTTCATCTCAACGCCAAGACCCAGCTCCACTCAATGACCAGCAAGTTACAGTGCTGGACACCCTATGCCAAACAACTAGCAAGACATGAACAAAACCCCTTCCATTAGAGAGGCTGCCTAAAGTCATAATAAGGCCACAGACACCCCAAAACACACCACAAGACGTGGACCTGCCCAACAGAAAGAAAAGATCCAGCCTCCTCCACCAAAACACAGGCACTAGTCCCGTCCACCAGGAAGCCTACACAGCCCACTGAACCAAACTTAGCCACTGGGGACAGACACCAAAAACAACAGGAACTACGACCTTCAGCCTATGAAAAAGAGACCCCAAACACAGTAAGTTAAGAAAATGAGAAGACAGAGAAGCACACAGCAGATGAAGGAGCAAGGCAAAAACCCACCAGACCTAACAAATGAAAAGGAAATAGGCAGTCTATCTGAAAAAGAATTCAGAATAATAGTAAAGATGATCCAAAATATTGGAAATAGAATGGAGAAAATACAAGAAACGTTTAACAAGGATAGAAGAACTAAAGAGCAAACAAACAGTGATGAACAATACAATAGATGAAATCAAAAATTCTCTAGAAGTGATCAATAGCAGAATAACTGAGGCAGAAGATCGGATGAGTGACCTGCAAGATAAAATAGTGGAAATAACTACTACAGAGCAGAATAAAGAAAAAAGAATGAAAAGAACTGAGGACAGTCTCAGAGACCTCTGGGACAACATTAAACGCACCAACATTTGAATTCTGGGGTCCCAGAAGAAGAAGAGAAAAAAAGAGGGACTGAGAAAATATTTGAAGATATTATAGTTGAAAAGTTCCCTAATATGGGAAAGGAAATAGATAATCAAGTCCTGGAAGCACAGAGAGTCCCATACAGGATAATTCCAAGGGGAAACATGCCAAGACACATATTAATCAAACTATCAAAAATTAAATATAAAGAAAACATATTAAAAGCAGCAAGGGAAAAACAACAAATAACACTCAAGGGAATCCCCATAAGGTTAACAGCTGATCTTGCAAAAAATATTTGCAAATGAAGCAAGTGACAAAGCATTAATCTCCAAAATATACACTCAGCTCATGCAGCTCAATATCAAGAAGACAAACAACCCAATCCAAAAATGGGCAGAAGACCTAAATAGACATTTCTCTGAAGAAGATATACAGATTGCCAACAAACACATGAAAGAATGCTCAACATCATTAATCATTAGAGAAATGCAAATCAAAACTGCAATGAGATATCATCTCACACCGGTCAGAATGGCCGTCATCAAAAAATCTAGAAACAATAAATGCTGGAGAGGGTGTGGAGGAAAGGGAACACTCTTGCACTGTTGGTGGGAATGTAAATTGATACAGCCACTATGGAGAACAGTATGGAGGTTCCTTAAAAAACTACAAATAGAACTACCGTACGACCCAGCAATCCCACTACTGGGCATATACCCTGAGAAAACCGTAATTCAAAAAGAGTCATGTACCAAAATGTTCATTGCAGCTCTATTTACAATAGCCAGGACATGGAAGCAACCTAAGTGTCCATCGATAGATGAATTGATAAAGAAGATGTGGCATATATATACAATGGCATATTAGTCAGCCATAAAATGAAACGAAATTTAGTTATTTGTAGTGAGGTGGATGGACCTAGGGTCTGTCATACAGAGTGAAGTAAGTCAGAAAGAGAAAAACAAATACAGTATGCTAACACATATATATGGAATCTAAAAAAAAAAAAAAGGTCATGAAGAACCTAGGGGCAAGATGGGAATAAAGACGCTGACCTACTAGAGAATGGACTTGAGGATACAGGGAGGGGGAAGGGTAAGCTGGGAGAAAGTGAGAGAGTGGTATGGACATATATACACTACCAAACGTAAAATAGATAACTAGTGGGAAGCAGCCGCATAGCATAAGGAGATCAGCTCGTTGCTTTGTGACCACCTAGAGGGGTGGGATAGGGAGGGTGGGAGGGAGGGAGAGGCAAGAGGGAAGAGATATGGGGACATATGTATATGTATAACTGATTCACTTTGTTATAAAACAGAAACTAGCACACCTTTGTAAAGCAATTATACTCCAATAAAGATGTTTTAAAAAAATATATCAGGGTAATTTGTTGCTAATGGGCTATCTTAGTTGCTTTCTTTTTTTATTAGGTTAGTGAAATTTTCAGGATTTAAAGTTAGTCCTGAAGGAAGTTCATGAATATCTAAATGAGTCCTCAGTCCTCAGCTGGTTTTGCTTGGCAATGTATATTTAGTCCCTTTGTCTGAGTTAGTTAACATTTCAAAATCTTCCTTTAGCTATGTTATCGTTTTTTGTTTTGGTTTGTCTAAGAGATTTTATATTATTTCTGTCTGTCAAATATGATCATTCATCTTTTATTTTTCCAAAGCTGTTATTGTGTTTATAGTGTAGTTATTTAATCTGTGTTTTTCTTTTGAACTGACCATGCTGCTGAAATATATTATTAGTTCTAATCTTTGTTTCTGAACATTTCACTATGAAAAACTTCAAACATATGGAAAAGTTGAAAGCATTTTTCAGTGGACATCCATGTACCCAACCTCTAGTTTCTACTGTTAATAGTTTACCATGCCTGCTAATCCTTTTCATTTGATATTTTAAAAGTTAATTTTCTTGGATTATCTAGATAAGCAAGTATTATACAAATAATTTTCTCCTACTTATCAATATTATACCTCTTCTTTTCTGGCTTAATTCAAGAAATGCTTTATAATTAATAGCTACTGTTGACTTGTTCCTATGAGTAAAAAGAATATGCCCAATAATTTATTGTTCAGTGTAATATTGATGATGATTTGGCTTAGATGTTCTTTTTCATATTAAGGAAGTGTTGTTATTCATAGAATAACATGATTTCTTCATCAGGATTAGAGGTTGAATTTCTTCGAATAACTTTGGACATTTATTGATAATCATTGCTTCTTTGATTTTTCTGGTTGACTTATTAATTGATTTTATTCACTACTTTATGAAATATTTATTAAAATCCTATTTTGTCTCAGGCACTGTGCTTGGCACTAAATATACTTGTAGGGATAAAAACTCCAAAGGTCCTGAATCCTACCTTCTTGGGGATTAGAGTCTAGTAGATTATGTATGTTAAGTTGTGATAATAGATGTCCTACTATTAAAACATCCTGTAATTAATTGAGTAACAGCTACTTGGTCTTAGATTTTTACTCTTTCAATATATGGATGAGTTAGAGTTTCTAATACTTCATTGAGGATCTTTGCATTTTTAATTTACAAGTAGATTTGTTAGTAACTTTTGTTTCGATTTGTTTTTTAAAGAATTTTATAATTTAATTAATTAATTTATTTATTTTTGGCTGTGTTGGGTCTTCGTCTCTGTGCGAGGGCTCTCTCTAGTTGTGGCAAGCGGGGGCCACTCTTCATCGCGGTGCGTGGGCCTCTCACTATCGCGGCGCCTCTTGTTGCGGAGCACAGGCTCCAGATGCGCAGGCTCAGTAGTTGTGGCTCACGGGCTTAGTTGCTCCCTGGCATGTGGGATCTTCCCATACCAGGGCTCGAACCCGTGTTCCCTGCATTGGCAGGCAGACCCTCAACCACTGCGCCACCAGGGAAGCCCCTCAATTTGTTTTTAAGCTGAGTTTGCCGAATTCTCACACACAGGTTGTGCTTGCTTTATAATTTGTCTATCTTTTTCTATGACCTGGAAATTTGCATGACATAGCATGAGAATTATCTTTTCCTTAATGATTTGAAAAAATCTGTCCAGGCAAACTTCTAGGTTAATTCTTTTTAATTCAATTTAATTTGTTTTCCCACAAATTCACGAATTTCACTTTAGATTTCTCCATTTGCTATTCAGGGTCTTTTGTGTTTCCATACAAATTTTAAAAGTGCTTTTCTACCTCTGTAAAAAAAAAAAAAAAATCCATTAGAATCTTCATAGAGATTTCATTGAATCTATAGGTGGCTTTGGTAGTATTACCATTTTAACAATATGAATTCTTCCAATCCATGAACATGAGATACTTTTCCATTTATTTGTTTCTTTGATTTCTTTCATCATTGTCTTGAAGCTTTCCAAGTAGAGATCTTTTACCTCCTTAGTTAAATTTATTCTTAAATATTTTATTGTTTTTGATGCTATTGTAAATGTGTTCTTTTTTTATTTTTCAGAAAATTTGTTTTTAGTGTATAGAAATTCTGATTTTTTATGTTATTTTTGTATTCTGCAAGTCTGCTGAATTCATTGATTAGATCTAACAGATTTTTGTTGTTATTGTTGAGTCTTTAAGATTTTTTTTATATAAAATAATGTCATGTGCAAATAGAGACAATTTTACTACTTTCTTTCCAATTCTGATACCTTTTATTACTTTTTCTTGCCTAATTACTCTAGCTAGGACTTCCAGTACTATATTGAACAGGAGTGATGAGCACTCTTATCTTTTTCCTCATCTTAGAGGAAAAGCTTTCAACTTTCACCACTGAGCATAACGTTAGCTGTGGGTTTGTCGTAGATAGCCTTTACTATGTTGAGATATGTTCCTTCTATGCCTAATTTAAGAGTTTCTATCAAGACTGGATGTTGAATTTTGTCAAATGCTTTTTCTATGTCTATTGAGATGACCATATGATTCTTTTCTTTCATTCTATTAATGTGATTTATCACATTGATTATTTTGTATATGTTGAACTCTACTTGCATTTTAGGGATAAATCCCACTTGATCATGGCAAATGATCCTCTTAGTGTGCTGCTGAATTCAGTCTGCTAGTATTTTATTGAGGATTTTTGCATCTATATTCATCAGGGATATTGGTCTGTAGTTTTCTTTTCTAGTAGTGTCCTTTGCTGGTTTTGGTATCAGGATAATGCTGGCCTTGTAAAATGTGTTTGGGAGTGTTCCCTCCTCTTCGATTTTTTGGGAAAAGTTTGAGAAGGACTGGTGTTAATTCTTCTTTAAATGTTTGGTAAAGTTCACCAGTGAAACCGTCTGGTTCTGGGCTTTTCTTTGTTGGAGGTTTTTGACTACTGATTCAATCTCTACTAGTAATAGTGTATTCAAATTTTCTATTTCTTTTTGATTCAGTCTTGGTTAGTTATATGTTTCTAAGAACCTTTCCATTTCACATTGAGTTGCATAGAATATTTTCTTAAGATTTTTATTATTAAGTCTCCATTAGTGATTCTATCTCCTTTTTCATTTTTAATTTGTAATATTTGTAAAATTGAAGTTCCGTCTCCTTCTACACGAGATAAATGCTATATCCTTATGAGGAGACTGGTGATACATTTTAAATAACCTCCTAAGAGTATACATAATATGATTCCCTTTATCTGTTGACAGTGTCAAAGTTTGTAGAAAAAGAGTAGGGGCTAGGAAATGTCTTTCCCTTTAATTTTATACTTTTCAGTACTGCTTTAGTTTTTTACTATAGGCATTAGTTTCTATTTTATAAAAAGTAAATGAGTTCACTGAATAACAGGATAATGCTTTTTCACGATCATAGGCCATAGTACTTTCTTTATACTTTTCTGTATTTTAATAATTTTAGCAAATTTTATTTTAAATTTTAACTATTTTTAAAATTTAATATCTTTATTAGACTACAATTGCTTTACAATGTTGTGTTAGTTTCTGCTGTACAACAAAGTGAATCAGCTATATGTACACATGTATCTCCATATCCCCTCCCTCTTGAGCCTCCCTCCCACCCTCCCTATCCCACCCTTCTAGGTTGTCACAAGCATCGAGCTGATCTTCCTGTGCTATGCAACAGCTTCCCACTAGCCATCCACTTTACATTTGTTAGTGTATATACGTCAACGCTACTCTCTCACTTCGTCCCAGCTTCCCCTTCCCCTACTGTGTTCTCAAGTCTGTTCTCTACATCTGCATCTTTATTCCTGCCCTGCCACTAGGTTCATCAGTACCGTTTTTTTTTTATATTCCATATATGTGTGTTAGCATACAGTATTTGTTTTTCTCTTTCTTACTTACTTCATTCTGTATGACAGGCTCTAGGTCCATCTACTTCATTACAAATAACTTAGTTTCGTTCCTTTTTATGGCTGAGTAATATTCCATTGTATATATGTGCCACATCTTCTTTATCCATTCATTTGTCGATGGACATTTAGGTTGCTTCTGTGTCCTGGCTATTGTGAATGGTGCTGCAATGAACTATTTTTAAATCCAGAAGGAAAAAAACATAATAAATTAGGATAGTGGCTAACAGAAACATCTAGATTTATGAGTATATTCCTCTGTATCCACTTTGTGATAATACCAATCCTTGTGGGTCAAAGAGAAGAGTGGAATTAGAAGTATGGTTGCCAATGAATTCTTCTCCAGAATGAAAAGAAACTGTTACAGAGGTTTGCGGTCTCAAGAAATCATTTCATTCCTTTTGTTGCTCTATCTCCTAGAAATGTAGGAATGAATTCTTAGAGACTGGCAGTTTAGAACTCTGAAGGTCAAATATAGACTTAATCTTCAGAATGAAAAAAAGTAATTTTTTTTCTTGAATCAAATGAAGGTTTCCCATAGAACAGAGAAAAATAAGACTCTTGGGAAAGCAATTGTATCTACTTTGTAATAAATTATAAACAGGTGATTAAAGGTCAAGGCACGGTTTCTCTCTCAATTTCTACAGTGTTAGGGACAAAATGTACAAACGTCTGGGAGCAGTACCATGTAACTCTTGATCTTAAGAATCATTTCTGGATTAGTTTGCTGTTTATGCCTATGCTCTTCCTTTTTAAAGTATGTCCTCTGGCAAGGGAAACATATAAATATAGTGGCAATATAGCTCAGTAGTAGGTGGAAGATAAAGGAGTTGTGACCATTTTTTTAGGGCAGTGGTCCATAAACCTTAGTAGGTATTAAAATCCCTAGAAAGCTTGTTAAAACACAGATTTCTGGGCCTCATCCCCAGAGGTTCTGATTGAGTAGCTCTGGGTGGGGCCTTACAGGTTCTTCAGTGATGTTGATGTTGGGGGTCTGGAGACCACACTTGAAGAATTAAGCCTCCATAAAGGCCCTAAACCACCAGCTGGGGACCTTGATTAATAGATTATGGTTTGGCCCTTCTTTCTCTGGTATATTATTTTAAACCTTTAATAAGACCCAAACCACTGATTCTCAAACATTAGTGACAATAGGAATAAGTGACCTGAGGAATTGTTGAGTTTTAGGTTCCCAGGGCCTATCTCCATGGCACTGGGAGGAGCCCAAGCTTTTGAACTCATAGTTAGCATCATAGATGTTTTGATGCAGTGGTCCAGGGACCATGGTTTAATTAAAAACTACATTGCTGACATATTTAGAGGTTGCTATTTCTTAACATCTTGCTCTAAACATTAACCCCTAATGTCAGTAGCACTTAGTTAAAGACTGATGATGATGATATATGAATAAAGAATAGCAATTTTATTAAGAAAAGGAAGATTTGAAGTGAATGTTACTCTCTGCTATCCTCACTTGGTAAAACCTAGCTAATTATTTTCTACATTCCTGTCCCAAAACATCACTGTACAGCTGGTAGCCTTGCCAGAATTAAAACCACAGTGTCCTAGAAAGCATCAAATTTATATGGCTTGCCTTGCAAGATCAAATTTGTAGAGAAAATACAACTTAGAAGGTATGGGAAGGTAGAAGAAACAAAATAGAAGAAAAATATAACACCATTTCTATGTATATATGTGGACATAGATGTAGAGAATCAATATAAAAATAAGAAATAGAATCCATCTCCGAGGACCACAGAGCCAATGTTGAGACTTTCTCTTATTTTATCAAGCAAATATTTCAAAAGTGTGAGTTGAAAATAAATATTTAACTTAGTTCCTTTCAGTACAATGAATCTTTAAAACCACAGTGTTTTAGGCCTTTCCTTTAAAACATCAGTGGTCTGATGGTCAAAATTCAAAATTGGAGCTAAGTCAACACAAAATAAACAATAGTAAGAAAAATAAAATAAGTTGACTCAGCCACAATTTTGTGAAAATTAATTTAATCATTTCTAAGCTTAATAGCACAGTTGTCAAGTACAGGAGTAACCTTCTGTTTGTGCCATTTGGTATTTAGTTATTCCATTCATGGAGTAACTTGCCACAAACTCCCTGAGACAAGGTGGGGATGGTGGAAATTGCTTTAATGACAATTCTTTTCTCCAAAGTAGTTGTTTGATCATTCATTCTCCTGGGCAATATTGAGATTCATATGTTGGTTTGAAAATGGAAGATTGATTCTGCTAACATTCTAGGTATTTGACAACACATCAGTAATATGTATCTGGCCTCTGGGATGATTTATACTTCTGTTTTGGTGTGTGTTTTAATTGAAGTATAATATACTACTGCACAAAACTTAGGTTTTTATATATGTAGAATCAGTGTAACCACCACTCATATGATGAAAGGGAATATTAACAGTTTCAGGGGGGCTCCTCCTTGTTCCCTCCAGTCAGCAACCCCCGTAAAAGGAATCACTATTCTGAGAACTTCTATCAGCATGGATTAGTTTGTCTGTTTTAGAACTTAATATAAATGGAATGATAAAAAGTGGACTCTATTTGCCCTTTTAGCTCAAGGTTAATTCTGTGAGATTTATACCTGTTGTTTCACGTTGCAATACTTTGTTCTCTTTCATCACCATGTAATATTCCATTGTTTGAATTTTACAATTTACCCATTCTACAGTTCATGAACTTTTAGGTTGTTTTTAGTTTTTCTGTATTAGAAAGAGTGCTGTAATAAGCATTCTCCTACAAGTGCTTTTTTGTACATATACATTCATTGATGTAGAGTATATATCTGAGAGTAGAATTGCTGGATCATAGGATTTACATATATACAGCTTTAGTCTATACTGAATTTTCCAAAAAGTTTTCCGAAGTGGTTATATGAATTTCAAAATTGTTATATTAATTTAAAATCATAACAGCAATATATGAGAGTTGTTGGTGCTCCACATTCTTACAAACACTTGGTATTTTTGTGTTTATTTTAAACCATTTTGGCAGATGCATAACACATCATATTGTTATTTTAAATTACCCTGATGACTAATGAAATTAAGTATCTTTATATTTGTTTATTGGTCATTTGAATATCTTTTTGGGGGTGAAATTCCTGTTCCATACTTTTACTCGTTAAAAAAATAGCTTGCCTGCTTTCTCTTACTGATTTACAATATATCTTTATATGTTCTGTGAGTCTTCATTCAGATATATGTATTGAAAGCACCTTCCACTCCATGGTTTATCTTCCTATTCTCTTAATAGTAACTTTTCATGAACAGAAGTTTTATATTTTAATGAAGTCCAATTTATCAACCTTTTTATTTATGCTTGATGTTCTTTCTGTCTTGTTTAAGAAATCTTTGGCAATTGTAAGGTCATGGTGATACCCTTCTGTGTAATTTTTTACAAGCTTTAAAGTTTTACCTTTCACATTTAAATCTTCAGTCCATCCAGAACTGATTTTTATGTATAAAGTCTAAGGGCCAAGATATTTTTTCCTCCCGTGTATGTATCGAAATAATCTAGCACCATTTATTAGGAAAACTATTATTTCCCACTGCACTGTAATGGCATCTTTGTTATGAAGTAGGTAACCATACATGTGGAGGCTTCAGAACTCTGTTTTGTTCTAATGGTCTATTTGTCTATTCTTATGCCAATGACACAGTGTTTCAAGTTTGTTCTCCTTTAAGATCTCCTTTCCTAGTGTTCATATTTTGTGTTATTTGCATTTTAGAATGAGCTTGCCAATTTCCACCCAAAATAAAACTGCCAGAATTTTGATTGGGATTGCATTCAATGTATATATCAAGTTGGGATCAATTAAAAACAACAATATTGAGTCTTCCCATCCTTGAATATAATAGAATATAAAACTACATTTATCTAGGTCTTTTGCTTCTCTTGGTGATGTTTTGCAGTATTATTGGTTCCATTTCTTTCATTAGATTCATTACAAAGTATTTAATGATATTTAAAGCTATTAGACATGGTATTGTTTTGAGATTTTATTTTCTAATTTGGTATATAGACTATCCAGTAGCCTTACTCAAGGTTAATTTGTATCTTGTCACATCATTTACAAATATTGATAATTTTATATCTTGGTTTCCAATCTTTATACCTTTCATTTCTTTTTCTAGGTAAGCTCTCCAGGGCAGTATTGAATAGACCTGGTTTTAGCAGACCTTCTTGTTGTGAATATGGTAGTAAGGGAAAACTCAAAGGGAAAGATTTTTATATTCCACCAGTAAGATGTTTTCTATTTGTTTGTTTGTTAGCAACACTTTGTTAGATTTGTGGTTTGCCTCTATTCGTAGTTTGCTAAGAGCTCTTTTCCAGATGGAAGAGATTGTTAATTTCATCCATATTGTTGAATTTATCTCCATAAAATTGTTCACAGTGTCTCTTGTCTTTTTAATTAAGGCAAAATGTGTGCACAGTGAACTGTACGGAACTTAAGTTTATAATTTGGCAGGTTTTGCCCATGTATTCAAAAACATTATCAAGATTTAGAATATTTTCATTACACTAAAAAATTCCCTTGGGCCCTCTTGAAATCAATTTCCAACACATTTTTTTTACTTCTTTAAAAGATTAGTTTTTCCTTTTCTTGAACTTGACATGAAAGGAATAATTATATTTTTGGGAGGGGCATTCTGGTTTCTGTGTCTCAACATAATGTTTGTGAGATTCATCCATGTTGTTGCATGTATCAGTAGTTTATTATTTTTTATTGTTGAGCAATATGCCATTGAATGAATAGGCCAAAATTTATTTATCAATTCTATCAATTGACAGTTGGGTTAGTTTCACTTTGGGGCTTTTGTAGTTAAATCTTCAATCAGCAATCTTCTAAATGTCTTAGAAATCTTACAAAATATTTTGTGGACATTTGTGTTCATTCTCTTGGGTAAATGGGAGTGGAACTGCTGGATCACAAGGTAGGAAGGTAGGTGTACATTTAAAGTTATAAGAAATTGTCAAAGAGTTTTCCAAAATGGTTTATTTATCTTACACTCTCATCAGCAGTAGATGGGAGTTGCAGTTGCTTCACATCCTCATCAATGTTTGTTTTTTTCACTTAGCACTTTACAACCCTGGAATAGTTCAATCTCCTTGTAGTTTTAATTTGCATTTCCCTCAGGCTAGTGATATTGAGCTCCATTTCCTGTGCTTTCTGGCTACTTGCTTATTTTCTTTTTTGTAGTGTCTGTTCAAGGTTTTTGACCATTTTAAAAACTGAGTTTATCATTTCATTGTTGACTTGTAGAGTTCTTAATATATTCTGGATAAGTTCTTTGTTACATATATACACTGTAAATATTTTCTCCCAGTGTCTGGCTTGCCTTATTTTGAAATAAACATTTTTATTTGAAAATAAATTTAGATTTACAGAGACATTGCAAAGATAGTACAGTTTCCATATACCCCACCTTCAATTGCCCATTATTAATATCTTACATTAGTATGGTACATTTGTCATGATTAATGAACCAATACTGATATGGTATCATTAACTAAAGTCCATATGTTACTCATATTCTCTTAGTTTTTACGTAATGTCTTTTTTTCTGCTCCAGATCTCATCCAAGATATCATATTACATTTAGTTGCTGTGTATCCTTAGGCTTCTCTTGGCTGTGACAGTTTCTCAGAATTTTTCACGTTTTGATGCCTTTGATAGTTTGGAGGAGTACTGGTCCAATACACAAGTAGGCTGTCCCTCTATTGGAATTTCTTTTTTATGATTTAGACTGTGGTTATGGGCTTTTGGGAGGAGGACCACAGAGGTAAAGTGCCCATCTTAACATCTCATATCAAAGGTACGTTCTATTAACATGACTTATTGTTGATGTTAGTCTTAATCACCTGACTTAAGGTGCTGCTTGTCAGGTTTCTCCACTGTAAAGTTATTCTTTTTCCTCTTTTTCATACCATACTCATTGGAAGAAAGTTACTGTGTCAGATCACACTTCAAGGAATGTAAAGTTATGCTCCATCTCCTTAAGGGCAGAGTAACTACATAAATTATTTGGAATTCTCTGCACAGGTGGTTTGTCGATTGTCATTTATTCATTGATTGAGTTATATCAGGATAGCCTCCTGTATGTTTATTGTATCCTTTGGGTTATAATCCAATACTACTTTATTTATGTTTTGCTCAAGTTATTCCAACTTTGGACATTGAGCACTCCTTCAGTTGCTTCCTGTGTCTCTTTAATATACTCCCATTATGTGGTATTCATTGTTATTGTTATTTGTTTGTTGTTTAGCAGTTCCTTACTTCCTGGCATCATAAGATGCTCTAGGCTCATCTTGTATGTTTCCAGCTCCACGCCTAGAATCTCCATGTCTCCAGGGAGCCCTGGTTCTTTTTATTGGAGAATGTAATTAGAAACCTATAGCTGGTGTTAGTTATGTTATTGCTATCAGATTGTCATTGCTTTTAGGTCTTGTTAGCTGACAAAGCAATATAATATGTGTATGTATATGAACCCATAAATATATACATATCTAGATAACCAGCTGTATCTGTATTACGCTAAATATGAGTTCATTCCGATGCATCTAACTGTAATTCTAACATGGATCATTCTAGGCTTTTCTTCTTGCCTTTCTGTGATCTCCCACTTAACCAGTGAGAAACTTGGACCCCATCATCAGCTATCCATTTACTTACGTGTTTGATTCCAGTATACATGAATAGTGGTTTCAGAATTGTTCACCTATACCCTTAACTAGAGGACAGTGTTTATGTGTAGTTCCTTTTATCTTCAGTCTTACAGAGTCTACTCATTTCCAAAGTTACTTAGGTCTGTACCTTCTTGCCCTAACTCCCACAGTTTTATGTATTTGTAAAGCAGATTCTTTTGTCACAATCTGCATTCCATTCTGGGATTCCCTGAACTCCTAAATGATGTTTTGAAATTTACGTACATTAAAATTCACTCTTTCTCCTGTAAAATTCTATGGGTCTTGACAAATGTATACTATCATATACACACCATTACAGTATAATATGGTATAGTTGAATTGCACTAAAAAAAAATCCCTTATGCTTCACTTATACACCCCTCACTCCAAATCTCCACCAATCACTGATCTGTTTACCATCCCAGTTTTATGTTTGTGATAATGTTCTACAAATGGAATTATACAGTGTAGCCTTTTAAGACTGACTTCTTTCAATTATCAATATGCAGTTAAGAACCTCCCATGTCTTTGAATGAGTTGATATTTCATTCCTTTTTTAAAATCACTGAATAGTATTTTACTGCATGGATGTATCAGAGCTTGTTTATCCATTCCCCTATTGAAGAATATCAGCTCCTTGCTGCCTGTTAGCTGAAGGCTTCCCTGAGTTCTTTGCCATGTAGGCTACCCCATAGGGCAGTTTACTCACTCAAAGCCAGCAATGGATAGAATCAATGGAGAAAGTCATCTGCCGAGAAGGAAGTTACAGTCTTATATAACATAATCAAGGAAATAACTTCTCATCCACTTTGCCTTTTTCTCCTGCTTAGAAAAAATTCACAGGTCCTGCCAACACTCAGGGCGAGGAGATTACACAAGGACATGGGATATCAGGAGGTGGGGATAACTGGGACCATCTTAGAGTCTGTCCATCGCAACTAGTTTCAGAGATAATCACATCTCTTCTCCAGTGAAGCACATCTTTTTTTATCTTCTTAGCCGTAACACCCTAGAGAGTAATGATACAACTGAATATGGCCAAATAAATGCAATGGGGCAGGACAAATAGGGAGGGATCAGGGTTTGTAATTAGACTTGTCCATTCATGTGGAGCAGAGACTCTCAGGAAGAAGAATTTGAATAGTAGACAACCAGCTGATAACAGTCCAATTGCAGTCCAAGAAGGGGTCCAAAACTGGGCCTCCTTGATACCCCGACAGAGCACAGGGGTAGAGAATCCAGGCAGATGCTCACCATATGGGGACTTGTCAGCAGCTAGCATGTCCCGTTAAGGTGTGGGATTTCTAGCAGTACCCCAGCTCCTGGACTTGTAGGAACATGAGGAAGGAACCAGTACTGGACGAGATATCAAAATAAAGACAAGGGTCTAAGAAATAACAATTGTGCACAAATTGTTAGAACTGGGGCAGAAACTTCAGTAGAGGGCTTGGGATAAGAAATATAGATCTCATACCTAAGTTACAAGGTCAAGACAAGCTCAGCTGAATTCTGGAGTGCTTAAGATTCCTAAGTCCTTCAATTTCTCCTGCCCTTAGGCAGGATTGAGTCTGGAAATTGGAATGGAAGTAAACCTGCAGTTATAAGGAGAAGGAGCTCTAGAAACAGAAAGCCTTGTGGGATCAGTTGTCAGGTGACTCTGAGGCCTCAGGGAGCTTGCAGCATAAGCAGCCTCCCTTTACAGCTTCCTTTTTCTCTCTTTGATTTACCATCTCCAGGGCCTAAGGACATTTCTATTTTAAGCATTCTTTCAAATAGTGGAATAAAAGGCCTTGTACCTTAGTGTTAGAATTTCAACTATTCTGGGAATGATAGAAGAGTTCCACAGGAAAGTGATATCCTGAATCTATATCTTTCTGAAATCATACCTACAGAGGGCTACTGACCCTTCAATGAAAAGTCATCTGTCCATTCACGCCCTGAACAGTTATTTGTGGAGCACCTGTTGGTGCTCCGAACTGTGTTAGTGCTGGAATAAAATTGTGAGAAAAGTGCACATTATTTCTGCCTTCAAGATTATTTAGTCTAGTGAGGTGTCAGACTTATCAGTGATTCACCCACACATAGTAAAGTTAGGGCACTAGTTAGGGCACAGAAAAGGAGACATATGACGTCCTAGTCGTGGGTCATAGTAGAGGAATGGGCTTGATCATGAAGAGTCTTTTATGCCAGGTTAAGGATTTTATTGTTTTTCCTAAAACATCACGATGGAAGAGGCATATTTTAGTTTTAAAAGATCACTTTGCGTACAGTCTAGAATGGATTGAAAAATTAACACAATGTTGTAAATCAACTATACTTCAATAAAATAATTTAAAAAAAAAAGAATAAACTGAAGAGGGGGCAAGAGTGAGTTCAGGGAGATCAGTAGGATGGATATTGCAGTAAAAGATAATGTAGCTTGGGCTAGAGTGGAGCTACTGGAAACAGAAAACAAATGTGAAAGATACTTTAGGAGGTATAAACAGCAGGACTTACTGGAATAGTGCTTTCTGGTTTGTGCAACTGGATGGATGGGTAGTTCCAGTCCCTGAGACAGACATCACTGGAAGAGGCCCATGTATTTTAGTGAAGGAGAATTTAGGAGCAGTTCATGAGTTAGGGTTTAGATATGAGGATTTTGAGAGGCATTTGAAATGTCCAAAAGGGAATGTCGGGTGGCAGTTGCTAGATGGGTCTAGAACTCAGAGTAAAGGCTATAGGTAATTCTGATAATATTTGTCAATTTCTGGGCATGGATGATTTTACCCAGAGAAAGGCGTAGTATGAGAAATATAAAGAAACAAAGGAAAAAAATGGACCAGAATGACATATACACTTTAAAAAAGCTTCTGGACCCCATGGGCTTTGGCAAAAACACATTGATGTAATTTGATTTTTTTCCACTGATTATTTACGGTGACTTTGGGCCTGGAACATTCCTCTGTAAATATACAAACTGAATAAAGCAGTTAATCTCAAAGGACTGTAAATTTAAAGAGCATTTTTAATATTATAAACCTAATTAAAAGCTGAAAATGCAAATGAGTATGTGGATGGAGAAAGAGGAAGTATCTATATTAAATTGGGTTTTTTTTCCAGACTGAATTAAAATAATTTCTGAAAAGATGAGTGATACCAGTTTTGTGCCTGGAAGCGAGAGCATATTACTTCCCACTGTGTATGTCTGTACATGGTAATGGCATCTCTCTCCATCCCTCTCCATCCTTAGTTCAGAGAAAATAATGCCTCTTATTGGATAATTTTTTAATACCTGGAAACTTGGAAGGCAGAACTTAATCAGTTAGCCAATGTCTGAATTACTTGATGTTTTGACTTCAAATTCTGAGACAGGAATGCACTTACTAAGGAGGGAGAGGGAATCGGAACTCAGCAAGGACTCAGCAAGCAGACAGGAACCTTATGAAACCACTGAAGACAGTCTCCTTGGGGAATTTCATAAAGGTTGAAAGAAGTTTTGGTTTCTCTGCTTTAAAGGTCTCTAAATAGGACCATTTTATTATGCTTATTTGGGAGATTCTCAATATCTAATCAGCCTGAAGTTCCTTCTCATGTCTCGCCCAACTCTTTCTTGCTGCCCTTAAAGGCATTTCTTCTTACGCAGAATGACCAGCAGCTGCCTAGAATCTTTCATTTAATAATTCTTCATATAAGTAAGGAGATTAATGGAGTCAGCTCTTAGCCTCATCATCTGAGTTAAAGTCACCAATCAAAGGAACAGTATGCAATTACATACTTCACGTGGGGGAGAAAAAATAAAAGATACCTAGACAAGCAATACTGAAACTCACAAGGTGAAACAACTCCAGCCATGCAACCCTTTTCTTAAAAGAAGTCCCTTTTCCAAGTCTTTAGTATATATGTTTTGTCTTCTGGTTTTTCTGTTAATTTTTTGGATTAGAAATAGATATGCAGAAGGACAGTTCTGTGTATGAAAAGTTAAAATGATGCAGACCCTTCCTGTTGCCCTGGACTACATTGGTGGAATTCATTTGCTTGTTTAGCAGATGCTTATCCAGCCCCTAGTCTATGCCAGGCACTGTTAAAGGTTCTAAGGATACAGCTGAGAAAGTAAAACAAACAATTGAAACGTGCTTTCCATCATGGACCATGAATAAAATGGAATGATTGTAGGGGTGATTCTAGACATTGGAAACTGGATTATTCCTTGCTAATCTCATCTTCAGTTAACCATCACTATTGTTGGTTTTATAATCAATCACTCAAACAACATTCATTGAGTGTCCACTCATGCTAGGCATTGGGCTCTCATGGAGCTTGGAATTTAGCTGAGAAGAAGAAGCCAAAACACAGATCGTTACATGACAACCTAAGGCAACCAAAAGATTTTGCAAGACAACACAGGATTAACAGCAGAATGGGTGACTAGGATTCTGAGGAGGTATTTGCTAAATTATGTCATAAAGTATTTTTTCCCTTCACAATGCATAATGTAAAAATAATTTGATGTCTGCCTGCATTCCTATCAACTAATAGAATCTCTGTGGTAACATGATGTGAAGTTCTAATTCTCCTTCATTGTGGGACTCTCTTTACTCTGAATCAATTTAGTAATATGTCAGGCTTTCATTAAATTCACTGAACCTAGTGATTATTCCATATGGTTAAGCTTATTAAATGTATGCTTCCAACCAGCAAAATGTGGACAATAATCTAGATGTTCCAGGACACGTCAAACTTTTCTAATTTATGCAAATAATCCTTTTCTTTGTTAACTTTCCTTTTAAACAAACCAACCATTTGTCAATAGTAAAATGCTTTTACTATTCCTCAGGCCATGGCTGGCATTGGGCAAATTATAAAGACAACAAATTAACATTGTTTGCTGTGGGTTAGCTCCTGGGAGCCTTGCATGAAGGCATCTGAATATATAAGGCTGATGATAAAGCCCTTGTGAAAAACATACCCAATCACCTGGTTAACTTTCATCATCCTTTATGGAAGATGACACTGATGCTGATGTTACTATGGAAATGCTAGATTCTCTTTGTAACTGGTGTTGGTAACCAGACTTCCAAAATTTTGCTGCCTTGTTTGAATCATGGTAAGCTATTGCTTGAGAAATGGCCATTCTGGGTGATTTGGGAAATGTTGGTACATTGAGGAGAAAAAAAAAAAAAAGTTGTGACTAAAAGTGAAGAAGATTATAGTAGACAACCTTTTCGGTGGGGTGTCACCCAACTGATGAGCCCACACTCTCTTTTGGTGTTTGATCCTATTTTTTTGAGTACTGGGCCACCCAAATTTGTATTAATCTAAGCCCCTACACTCATGGCAATAGCTGCTTGATCCAGTGGTAGAAAAATATGTGCTTGTTGGAATCTTTTTCTTGGTCTTTTGGAACTGGGTACGTGTTTGCATGAGAATGGGACTGTAACAACAAAACTTAGGAGCTATGGGGTACCATATTCTGCCATGTGAATGAAGGAATGGAGAATGCAGATCTGTGGAGATGGAGAGGAATGAAGCAGAAGGCAGAGAACAGAGGAGATAAGGGACAGTCTTATTGGTTCCATTTCCTTCCAGGGGAAGTGGCTGTGAAATGATCACTAAGAGCCAAGATAGAAAGTCAGTCTTCCCCCAAGTCAGGAAATCAGTGGGGTCATTGCCAGAGGAAGGGAGAATTAATATTAGGGAAAGAAAATGATGGATTTTTCTCTGTAGTCAGAGAGGCAAAGGGAAAGTTTTTCAACGATGGAACTTTTCTGGTGATCTGATGAAAGTGACCCACAATTACAAGAGGAGTCATTGTAAAATTTGGATTTTAAAAGCATTTTTTAAATGTAAAGGATGGGTAAATCATTATTTTCTTTATCTCCATTAGTGTTGATTTCATGATCATTTGACCAGGGTTAGGTTGAAATTTGGCTCATATAGTGTATGAAGAAAGGGTCCACTGAGAAATGGTATCAGAAGAGTGTTGCTATTTACCTACTTGCTCAAATGCTTTAGGAGACAGTTTAGTGATATCTATTACTTCATGCAAATATAGCTAATGATTATAAATGCACTTTTATGGCCCACTCTGAAACTTAAAACAACATTTAGCAATTCAAACTTATAGGTGGTATCACCTGAGTTACTTGAATTTGGTAAATTTCTACTTGGGCTTCATCCATTTTTTTATTCTCTGGAAAGTTTTAGTGAAACTGAGTCCTCCTTAAACAAAGTTCTTCTGCCAAGTTATGATTAGCCTCTCTGTCCAAAACATTCTTCTTTTTTGTCCTGCACCTGTTCCCCTCAAGTCTGAGGAGAATCAAGGAAAAGAGGGGTTTGAAACCTTACAGGGCCCTCCTGGGTACAAAAGCCCCCCCCACCATGTCCCCCATTTCTTGTTTGTAGAAAAAAAAAAAAAAGGCTTTAGTCTCTTAGGTCTTTCCTGAGTTCATGTGCCTGATGCACAGTGAGGCCAAACAAACCCAAACATTGGAGTTTGGAGCAGAGAAAGGTTTATTGCAAGGGCCAAGCAAGGAGAATGGGCAGCTTGTGCTCGAAAGACCCTAAGTCCCTGATGGCTTTCAGGTAAGGGTTTTTAAAGACTGTGTTAGGGGGGAGGGTCGTAAGGTGTGTGATGTTTCTGGACTCTCGACTTGCTGGTTCCAACCAGTCTGGGGTCTACGTGATTGTGGTCAGTATATAGTCACCATCCCCCACCCGGGTGGGGGTCTTAATTTCTGTAGAACAACTCAAAGTTGTGTATCAGATTGTTATGTATATCCCTTCAGGAGGAACTAGAAGTCCTGTGACTCTGTTGTCCTGATCATTAACTGCTTGAGTCTGCTCTTTGGAACTTGGGGAAGGCCTAGGAGACTGAAGCCGGTTTTTTTTGTTTTTTGTTTTTTTATTCTGGAAACAAGAAAAAGGGTCCTGCCCAGATTTAGCAGGCAACTTTGGTTTGAACAAGTGTCAGTTTATTTGTGCTACTTCAAGAATTATTCTTGGATTTTAGAGATGAGGACATGTCCTCATCTTTTGCTTTCCTGGACAATTACTCACCAGGAAATGGTTGGTTTGATTCATCATAAAATTGCTGTCTGCTTCCATGAGTATGAGAGGTCCTACAAGGAGAAGGGCAGGCAACTCTTGTTTGATAATAGTCTCTTTTTGCCTTCTCTGCTTGTAAAAAGGCTAGGAGGGTTCTGTGACCTTCACAATGGTAGACATTCAGCCTGAGAAACAAGGGGAATAGAAAGAATGAGCACATAGAGCCAAGAGAGGAATTTAACTTCTCTTGATTTGTATAGGAGAGATCAGGACATGACTAAGCATATTGGGGAGGCTTGCTTAAAAGTAGCCTCAGAGCTGCACACCTAGGACTCAACTGGAGGCTTTCTAACCTGGTCACTTTTATACCTACACTGGCTGTGGCTACTCTGACAACCTCAGGAGCCATTTGAACAAGGCCTGAGCAGGGCATCCTGCATCTTATCCATTCTCCTACCTAACCCACTCCAACTGCTCTGGCAATCCTCTGAATGCCTCAGCCTTTCTTCTTCTTATAGTAAACATGGTGAGGGTCGACAGCTTAGTCCCTAACACTTGGGAGTAACAAGCACCAGTGCCTGGGATACTATTTCTTCTATAACAGCAAAATGCTCTTGGGGGACAACAACCTGCCTGTGAGATGACTGGACAGCAGTGACGCACTTAAGCCCGTGAGGGTGTTTGTGAGTATGTGTGGACCCAGGCATCCAGAAAAGAGACAAACTTGGGGGCCTGGATGAAATTAGACTTCACCTGTCCTGAAAGGGGTGAGAACATTGAGAGAAGTCACTGTGAAGAGGAAGGGAAGCTTTCTGGGTGGGAAGAACCACATGAACCATAACTGAGAATAGCAACATTATTAATATTCACTGAGCCCTCATATTGTACAAGGCACTGTGCCACATGTTTGTCATGTGTTACATCATTTCATCTCCACAGATAGGTACTGTTATCACGAAAGAAGGAAGGAAGCTCAGGGAGGAAAGAAGCTCAGGGAGGTGAACTGGCCTGCCTGAAGTCACAAAGGTAGTAAGTGGTGCAAAGAGGATGAAAGGCCGGTCCTGCATTGTATCATATATAGCTGGCTTGCATTCATAGGCTTTAGCTGGCACAACTGTACAGCTGTGGAACTAGAGAGCTGCTAAAAAGAAGGGCTTACTCTGTAGAGTTTCCCCACCCAGGTAAAAAGGAAAGTCATTGACTCATGATTTCCAGGAACCCTAGTGCTCTGGTGAGTTACTTGGAATTCATTCCCCACCACCTTCCCCAAACAATCACAGCACATCAGCACACCAAGAGTAACACTCAGATGTACACATGCACACTTATTATGCTGGAAACATTGATATGTGAAGCAAAGTTGTCCATATATACCTACTGTATAACCTTGTTCTGTAAAGCAAAATCCAAACCACGTTTTCCAGGCTCTGGATGACGGCATCCTTCTCACTTTCCCACACTTGGGAACATCTGGCTGTGCATCTCTCAGGCCCCCTCTGTTTTCTGCCTCTATGCCTTGAGCATTCTAATCTCCCCTCTTGGAACACCCTTCCTCCTCCTCTATGCCTGGTCACATCTCCCTTTTTTCCAAGCTCAATTGAAGATCTGCATGTTCTAAAAAGCTCTCAGTGTGGACCTCTAGTCCACACTGACATCTCCCTTGCCCTCTCCAGTCCTTTTGAATGACATACAATACTTTTTTTTCCAGTTTTTGAGAAGAGCAGAAATTGTCTTTGAAGTCTGTAGAGCTCCCAAAAGGCTTCAACCTGAAGCAAAAAGATTGTAGCCTAAATGCGCTATTTAGGTGGTCACGCTAAGGGAGAGAGTGGGGCAGGTTTACTGTCTCCTCATGTCTGGTACAGGGTTTGAGGACAGTTGAGCTGCTGGAGATAATCATCATACGCCATCAGGAGATGGAAAGTCACCAAGAGCGCACACACACACACACACACACACACACACACACACACACAGGCAAAATTGTTTATTTACTCAGGAGTGTATAAGGAATCCATGGCAGGGAAGGTCAAAAGTACCTCTTCTAAAATGGACTTCATTTAGGGTAGTACTACAGTCTTTGACCATTCATTAGCCAGGGAATTCTAGATTTTTAAAAGAAATCCCCAAACATTATAGAAATGGACCTGTTTTCTGAGGTTTCATTAACTTACACTTAAGTTCATTTTTCATGTGGAAAGTAAGCTTCAGGCTTCAATATGATGAATTGTTTCCTTCTGTGTGACAGTGGTGGAGGAAGTTAATTTACTGCTGCTGCAGTCATCTTGGTTTCTTCCTCTTTTATTCTGGGGCCGTTGTGATTAATAGGATTACACTGGAGTGATCACAGCTGCCTATTTGTTTATCCCATCACTGACGTCAGTGCCGATGCTCTTATTTCAGGATTCTCTTGGTTTTGAGACCTAGTTTGTCACGTTCATAATGTAATAACCTTTTGCTGTATCATCACCCCCATGGAATGTTGAACCGAGCTAAGTGAACTCTCAGAGTCATTCATGTTATGCGAATTTGGGTCATTTATTTGGAAAGTATTCATTGAGCACTGGTGGTGAGCAATATCTTACACGGTGCCAAGGAAATCAGGCCACTGCACTGGATGCAGTTGGGGGAGGCCACTTTATACTTTGGGAACCCAGTTAGTGGTAGAAAGTGAGTGCTAGGGTGCAGAGGTGGAGGTGAAATAGCAAGTGAATGATACCTCACTTGGCTTTGGTCTCATCAATAATGAAGTAAATAGTAAATTAGACTAAATGATAATTATTTTCCATATTCAGATTGTGAGACATCTTGCCATTTTGTGGAGTGTCAAGAAATACAGACATATTAATTAAATTTAGTTTAACATATACTAGGAGATATAAGTTATATGTGTGTGTACATTACATGATTCAGGACATGGCATATTTAAAAGTATGAGTTACTGTGTCTGGGAACAATACTACCCTTAGACTTGGGCAAGTGAGGCCCCGCCTCAGGACCCATGCCTCAGGTGCCCTGTGCCTTGACTGTACTTTCCTTGAAATGTTCTAAATCCCCGTCAGATGCCTGGCACTGTCCTGGGAGCTTTTAGTGCTATCTAGCCAGAATACCCTGAGCCTGGATTGGGACATGAGTGAGCCCCAGTCTCATTTTCTCCCATGTGGAGTATCTGTAGCCTTCCACCTCATATGATGGGTTGACCAGATATCCTGAGGCACTATGAAACTTGCACTTATGGTATCATACCAGGGCTCCCTGGCTAGGCTCATATAAGTGGGCCCTGGTTCCAGAAGGGTAGCCTGGTGAGCTGATCATTCCTCCTAGCCAGTGCAGAATTTTTTTGTGAACTCACACAAGATTGGACTGTCAGAATGAAGCTCACATCATCATTTTGAGAAACTTTCACACATGTTGAACATAGGACAAGTTTAGGGCCCTGGGATACCTGTAGTCCACCAGTATCTCTTGGGCTTGAGCTATGTATAGGGACCCATGGATTGGCTCTTGCTTGTCCATGTGATGGCTGAAGGGTCACCTCCATTCCTCCTACACATGAGTACAGCAGGTTTGGAGGCAGGTATTCTTTACCCTGATCCCCTCCTGCTGGCACCCGTGAAGTTTCCCCATCTCCTCCGTAGGTTCTACACCACATATTGGGTTGCCCCTGGTGGGCAACTGTGCCTATATCCTCTCAGGTATTTTGAGATTGTTGCTCTGTAGTGCCAATGAACCCTTCCACATGATGTCCTCTCTTGCCTTTGATCAATATGGTGGTGTCATGCTCTCCCAGGTTGCTGGACAAGGGAGAGGCCTTCCTTGCCCTAGTGTGGATGCCCCTTTTATCTTTCCCACGTGTGGCAGTGTGTGAAAGACAAGGGTGAGGTCAACACTGAGAAGAATCACATTCTAGGGATGCTGTGCTTATGTCTTAAAGAGTTCAGAGAAGAAACAGGATTGGAGGATGTTTTCTTTATGTCATACAATTCTGTACAGTAAATTTAACATGACCAGAAAACAAATTGTCATTTGCATTTCCCTGTGTCTTTTATGTAAGACTTGCATTTGTGGATATTGTGAGTGAAGCACAATAAAAATTATTGTAAGAGTCATCAGAAGCCAGTATTCATGGGCAGCACGAAGGGTGATGTAGTGTCAGGAGTAATGATGTATCCAGCATTAAATAAATGAAAGTAGGGAACTGCAGAGGCAAGAAGACCTACATTTTTCCAATATAAACAGGTTCTGAAGAGCCATGGCACAGTGAGTAATAATAGCATTGCTACCTTTTTTATCACTGTGGGTGATATGATATTAGCCAAGAATGATGCATATGGCAATAAAGAACATGAATTGATGATTCCTGGACCCAAACAAGAAAAGCTGGTACCTGGACACTAAGAAACTTCACATGAACTGATTGGAAAATAAACCAATATGTATCTCTACCCATTATTCTATCTCTTCATCAAAAAATCATTATACCTTAGCTGAGCCCATAATTCTGTTTTACATCTTAAAAATAAACTTTCTAGTGCTAGAGAAGGGTGCCAAAAATTTTTTTGCCAAGGGCCCCTCACACTCTAGGGATGGCCCCTTGGGAAGGGTATTTATTGGTGGTACACAGGAAACAAGCCCTCTGCACTGCCCATTGGAGGATTTGTGTTGAGCTTAGACTCAAAGCTGGAATTTATCCTCCCCAATAAAAAGGAGAGAAAGAAGAAGCACCCTACTTCTTGACAGGGAGAGGAAAAAAAAAGTGAGAAAAGTTGGGGGCAAGGAAGAGAAGCCTGTTGGGATGCAGACATAGAAAGAGAAATTGCCCCTGGGGTGAGGAGTTACTGGCAACAGATATTAAGAATGTTGGAGGAAAGTAAACTCTTTTAAATGGAAGATGAAGTTCCTGTATTTTAAAATACATATGTATTTGGAGACACAGCATTGTCTCCATTTTCTGCAACTAGTAATTAAGAACTTTTGAGGACGTGTCCATTCATTGCAGGGCAGGCTTATGTGACAGAACAACTGAGAGATGTGGTTAAGGATTGCTTAAAATGGACACTGCAACACAAAGATAAATTCAGATTATAAATGAACTAGGCAGCACTCTTATTAATTGAGGCCATGTTTTCTTTGTCCAGAGATCTGTTATATCTCTAATTCACTGTAATTTTCCAAGTAATTGTTGACAGATTCTTTAATCACATTTTCAAGCTCTTGTTATTTTGTTCGCTGTTCCTCTATGCTTGGAGATCTGCATATATTCAAAGAAAGCAGATGGCATTCTTAGCACAGCCTCATCTATAATAAGATGAGTTCCAATACTTAGAGTTACACTGTCTTAATGGTTTTTTTCAATTCAAATTAAAGGTTCCCTCATGTTGTTTTAGGCCTTTTTCTTTTTTGTCTTTGGTTTCTAGACACTTACAGATTCACGCCACTCTGCTGTGTTTCTCCTAGTCTATGTGCTCCTACTTCCTTTAATAAATACCTGTAAAATGTTGCCCCCTCAGGGATTCCCTGTGAAGCCACACTGGTTTCTTGATATTTTTTACATGTTCTTACTAATCAGAATTTTGGCTACACCAGGTCTTGTCAGTCACAAAGCTGCCTGTTCAAATCGTCTGATCCTTAACTGCATTCTTTCCTTCCCAAGTTTTTGCAATAGACGTGTTGAAAAGTCTGTATGTTGGTAATCAAGGTGTCACAAACACCACGTGCATATTGTAGTTTGCAAAATACATACTGTGGGTATATATTTCATTGAATTCCCTCATTTCCTATCAGTTTGATCAGCTAAGATGCTTGCCATAAAAAAAGACAATATTGAGGCAAGACGGTAAGTAGATTGAAATTACCAAAGGTATAACTTCATAAAGTTATTGGACATTCAAATAAAAGTAAAAGATAATGACCTTCAAATGACTCTTCATAAAAGAAGTTTTCCCCCAAGATCACAAATAATTCTTGAATAATGGTAACTTTTTTTCAGAAACCCAGAAAAGAAAAATCACAGAACAAACTTAAATGACTATCAGTTTAAAACAAGTAGGTACAGTTATAGGTCAACATATATAAACTCCATCATAATCACAATTCAAAAACCTACAATAGATACACAAAAACTAGAGAGAAAGGAACACAAACATACCACTAAGGAAAGTTATCAAATCACAAGAGAAGAGACTAAAAGAAGAGAAGAACTACAAAAGGAACCAGAAAATAAATAACAAAATGACAGCAAGCACATAACTATCAATAATCACTTTAAATGTCAATAGATTAAATGCTCCAATTAAAAGACATAGCCTGGCTGATTGGATAAAAACAAGCAAGACCCATCTATATGCTACCTACAAGAGACTCACTTAGGGACTAAAGAAACACACAGACTGAAAGTGAGAGGGTGGAAAAAGATATTTCATGCAAACAGAAATGAAAAGAAAGCTGGGGTAGCAATACTCATATGAGATCAAGTAGACTTTAAAACAAAGCCTATAATAAAAGATAAAGAAGGGCATTATATAATGGTAAAGGAACCAATACAAGAAGAGGATACAACATTTATAAACATATGTACCTAATATGGGAGCCCTAAATATATAAAACAAATATTAATAGACGTATAGGGAGAAATTGACAATAATACATTAATAGTGGAGGACTTTAACCCCTCATTTACATCAATGGACAGATCATCCAGATGGAAAATCAATAAGGAAACTTAAATGACACATTAAACCAGTTGGGCCTTATATTAATTTACAGGACATTCCATCCAAAAGCAGCAGAGTACACATTCCAGGATAGATCACATGTTAGGCTGCAAAACATGTCTCAATAAATTTAAGAAAATTGAAATCATATCAAACATTTTTTCCAACCATAATGGTATGAAACTAGAAGTTAATTATAGGAAGAAAAATGGGAAAAACGAAAACATGGAGACTAAACAACATACTACAGAAAAAAAACAATGGGTCAATGAAGACACCAAAGAGGAAATCGTAACATACCTTGAGATAAATGAAAATAAAAACACAACTTTCCAAAGTTTATGAGACACAGGAAAAGCAGTTCTAAGAGGGAACTTTTAAGTGATACAGGCCTACCTCAAGAAACAACAACAAAAAAATCAAATAAACAACCTAACCTACCATCTGATGGAATTATAAAAAGAACAACAAAGCCCAAAGTCAGCAGAAGGAAGGAAATAATTAAGATCAGAACAGAGATAAATAAAATAGAAACCTAAAAATGGTAGAAAAGATCAGTGAAACCAAGAGCTGTTTTTTTTAAAAGATAAAATTGATAAGACTATAGCCAGACTAATTAAGAAAAAAAGAGAGAGGACCCTAATAAAATAAGAAATGAAAGGAGAAATTAAAACTGATATCACAGAAGTACAAACACTAATAAAAGAATACAACAAACAGTTATATGCCAACAAATTGGACAATCTAGAAGAAACAGATAAATTCCTAGAAATACCCAAGCTTCCAAGACTGAACCAGGAGGAAGCAAATAATCTGAATAGACCGATTAGTAGTATTGAATCAGTAATCAGAAAACTCTCAACAAATAAAAGTTGAGGACTGGAAGGCTTCACTGGGGAATACTACCAAACATGTAAAGGAGAGCTAATACCTATTTTTCTCAAACTATTCCTAAAAGTTGAAGAGGAGGGAACACTCCCAAATTCATTCTACAAGGCCACCGTTACCCTGATCACAAAACCAGGTAAAGTCACTACAAAAGGCCAATATCTCTGATGAATATGGATGCAAAAATCCTCAATAAAATATTAGCAAACTGAACTTAACAATATATAAAAAGGATCATACACCAGGATCAAGTGGGATTTATTCCAGGGATGCAAGGATAGTTCAATATCTGCAAATCAATCAATGTGATACACTAAATTAACAAAAAGAAGTAAAAAAAAAATCACATGATCATCTCAATATATGCAGAAAAAAAGCATTTGACAAAATTCAAAATCCATTCATGATAAAAACTCTGAACAAAGTGGATATAGAGGGTACATATTGCAACATAATAAAGGCCATATGACAAACGCACAGCTAACATCAAACTGAATGGTGAAAACTGAAAGCTTTTCCTCTAAGATCAGGAACAAGACAAGGATGTCCACTCTTGCCACTTCTATTTTGCATAGTATTGGACGTCCTAGCCACAGCAATCAGACAATAAAAAGAAAGAAAAGGCATCCAAATTGGAAGGAAAGAAGTAAAACTCACTATTTGCAGGTATCATGAGACTATATATATAAAATCCTAAAGTCTCTACAAATAAACTATTAGAAGTAATCAAAGAATTCAGTAAAGTTGCAGGATACAAGATTAATATATAGAAATCTGTTGCTTTTTCTATACACTAATCATGAACTATCAGAAAAAGAAGGCAAGAAAACAATCCTGTTTAAAATTGCATCAAAAAGAATAAAATACCTAGGAATAATCTTAACCAAGGAGGTGAAAGACCTATACTCTGAAAACTGTAAGACACTGATGCAGGAACTTGAAGATGATTCAAAGAAATGGAAAGATACCCTATGTTCCTGGATTGGAAGAATTATTGTTAAAATGTCCATACTACCCAAAGCAATCTACAGATTTAGTGCAACCTATTAAAATGCCCATGGATTTTTTGGGTTTCTTTTTTACAGAACTAGAATAAATATACCTAAAATTTGTGTGAAACCACAAAGACCCCACATTGCCAAACGAATCCTGAGAAAAAAGATCAAAGCTGGAGGTATCGTGATACCTCACTTCAGACTATACTACAAAGCTACAGTCATCAAAACGTCATGGTACTGGCATGAAAATGGACACATAGATTAATGAAACAGGATAGAGAACCCAGAAATAAACCCACAGGCATATAGTCAATTAATCTATGACAAAGGTGGCAAAATATATGAGGAGGAAAAGACAATCTCCTTAATAAGTGGTGTTGGAAAAACTGGCCAGCTACATGTAAAAGGATGAAATTAGAACATTTTCTCACACCATATACAAAAATAAACTCAAAGTGGATTCAAGACCTTAATGTAAGACCAGTAACCATAAAACTCCTAGAAGTAAATGTAGGCAGTATACTATTTAACATAAGTCTTATCAATATTTTTTGGATCTGTATCCTCAGGTAAGGATAACAAAAACAAAAATAAACAAATGAGACCTAATTAAACTTAAAAGCTTTTGCACAGCAAAGGAAACCATCAACAAAATGAAAAGACAGCCTACTGAATGAGAGAACACATTTGCAAATGATATGTCTGACAAGGAGTTAATATCCAAAATATATAAAGTGTGCACACAACTCAATATCAAAAAAACCCAACTCAATTGAAAAATTGACATTTTTCCAAAGACGATATACAGATCAAAAAACAGGCACATGAAATGATGCTGAACAGCACTAATCATCAGGGAAATGCAAATCAAAACCACAATGATACATCACCTCACACCTGTCAGAATGGCTATCATCAAAGAGATAACAAACAATAAATGCTGGAGAGGGTGTGGGGAAAAGGAAACCCTCTTGCACTGTTGGTGGAAATGTAAATTGGTGCAGCCACTATGGAGAACAGTGTGGAGGTTCCTTAAAAAACAAAATAAAACTACCATATGATCCAGCAATTCCAATTCTGGGTTTATGTCTGAAGAAAATGAAAACATTAATTCAAAAAGATACACACAATCCAATGTTCACCACAGCATTATCAAATGTTCACCACAGCATTATTTACAATAGCCGAAATATGGAAGCAATGTAAGTGTCCATCAACCGATGAATGGATAAAGAAGAAACACACACACACACACACACACACACAGACACACGCACAGGAATACTACTCAGCCATAAAAAAAAAGAATGAAATTTTGCCATTTGTGACAACATGGATGGACCTGAAAGGTATTATCCTTAGTGATGTAAGTCAGAGAATGACAAATAATGTATATTTTCACTTGTATGTGGAATCTTAAAAATGAAATGAGTGAATAGAACATAACAGAAACAGATTCAGATATAGAAAGCAAACTAGTGGTTACCAGTGGAGAGAGGGGTTGGGAGAGAGGCAAGTTAAGGGAAGGGGATTAAGAGGTACAAACTACTGGTGTAAAATAAAAAGGCACAAGGATGTAATGTACAGCACAGGGACTACAGCCAATAGTTTTTAATAACTTTGAGTATAACCTATAAAAATATTGAATCACTGTGTTGTACATCTGAAACTAATATAACATTGTAAATCAACTATATGTCAATTAAAAAAAAAAAAAGCATGATCCTCTGCCCCCCTGAAATTTACTGTGGACAGTGAAGTAAGGGACATTGTGGGTGCCATTGGAGAATATCTTGGATTAGCCAAAAAGTTCGTTTGGGTTTTTCAGAAGATGTTATGGAAAAACCCGAACGAACTTTTTGGCCAACCCAATAGATTATTACAAGGAGAAACTGTAACCTCAAATAACTCCCCTGTCCCACCCACAGTTACCTGTGGGACCTCATCTCCTATTATTCTCCACCTTGCTCTCTCTGCCCCAGTCACAGTGGCCTCCTCCCTGATCCTTAGCAAACACTCTCGCTTAGGGATTCTGCAATCACTGTTTCCCATATTTTGGATATCCTTCTCCCAGAAGCCTGCATAGCTTGACTGCTTACTTCCTTTCAGTCTCTTCAGCGCAATGTGGCTTTTCTCCCCTGGTGGCATTTCTTCCCCAAAATGTCACACACCTCCAACACACACACAATTTCTATTTGTTTTCTCCGTTTCATTTTTCTCCTCAGCATTATCACATCTATTATCATAAATATTTCATTTATCTAGTTATTTACCTTTCTGCTTCACGAGCTGTAAGCTTTGGACGATGAAGATTTTTTTTTTCTGTTCTGATTACTGCTGTATCCCCAGCACTAGAATAGTACCTGGGACGTAATGGGCCCTCAATAGATATTTGTTGAATGAATAAATGAGACTTCAACGAAAAGGGGCAATTGGTTACCTAGAATTTTGCTGTAATCTATTTATACTGGAGAAATAGTGTCTTAATAGAATATGTTAACCTCAGGGATTTGTTATTTTTAAAAAAACCCAAATCAAAGTTTTGTACCCTCATCATAGATATTAGGCAAACGAACAACAAACAGCTGTTAGCTACCTCTTTAAAAGTCATGCTAAGTGATCTGGCACCTTTCTCGGGAGAATGGGACCACTTTCCATTATGTTGTCTCAGGATCTCAGCTGCAATCGAGGTAGATATTTCCATTTTTATATCCTGTTACATTAGGATTAATGTATTTTAAAATTCATTCTACATTACTAGCTGTAAACTGAATGAAACAGTGAAAATGAAATTGTAGACACTATTGCTTTCCAAATATATTTTGAAATAAATAGGAAAGATGTTTGTTTCTGTTCCCTATGCCTTCTACTCTACAGCTTCCTGGAAAGGGAGGGACTCACATGTTTGATGGTTTCTCTGTTTCTCTGAATTTGCCTCATAATCAGCTGCAGAGTCTTGAAGTCAACCCAGAGTCTGCTTGGCTCATCTTAATAGCAATTGCCTTTGTTGAACAATTATCATGTGCTGGCTCTGGTTTTAAGCCCGTTATGCATAATGACTAGTAAGTCATACATGAATCCTGTGAGTTAGGAAATACTATCACCCAACTCTTCAAACAGGATTCTGAGGTTCAGAGAGTTTAAATCACTTGTTCAAGTCACAGATCCATTAAGCAGAGCCAGGGCAGACTCCAAACTGCAGTGGAAAAGGTACCATATTATGAGCCACAGTATCTGGTTCAAATCCTACTTCTGCATCTATCTATGCCTGTGGACGTGAGGAGATATTTATAACTTCCCAGAACATCAGGGCCACGTCTGTTAGTGAGAGATTTGAGAGGTGGGCTAAAATGAACAATTCAAGTGTGTTTAAACCTAGTTAGAAATGTTTGTTTGATATGTGGACTGAGTAATCCAGATATAGTTTTTGGTGACTTACTAATTAAAATTCAGGACTTTTAAAATATAGAGTTCCCACTATAGAAAATGAAAAATGATTGTATCAGTTTCCTAAAGCTGCCATGACAAAGTATTGATACCACAAACTGGGTGGCTTAAAACAACAGTTTATTGTCTCACTGTTTTGGGGTCTAAGATCAAGGTACTGGCAGGGCCATTCTCCCTCTGAAACCTGTAGCAGAATCCTTCCTTGTCTCTCCAAGCTTCTAGTGGCCCCAGGCATTCCTTGGCTTATACCTGCATCACTTCTGTCCTCTATCTTCCTCTGGCCTTTCCCCCTGGATCTCATCACATCGTCCTCCCCTGTGTGTGTCTGTCTCTGTATACAAATTTCCCCAAATTTTATAAGGATAGCAGTCATACTGGATTAGGGTCTATTCTAATTACTTATTTTAACTTGTGTAAAGATCCTATTTCCAAATAAGGTCACATCCTGTGGCACTGGGGGTTACAATTTCAACATTTCTTTTAAAGAGACACAATTTAACCTATAACAGTGATTCTATTGACATGTTCTCTTTGGGACTCATGTCAAGTTTAGGCCTTGGTGCTTTGTTTAGAGTCTGCCTGCTTTCCCTCAAAGGGATGCTTAACATTAAATCTATCTGGATTCCTTACTAAGGTTACTTTCTGTCTAATACTTAAAAATAGAAAATCAAATGAAAAAGTCTCAAAGACAGTTCTAGTAAATCTAAATTTTATTTGAACTTTCTTAAGTTCATTGATTTCCCCCAAGTCTATTCCAGATACAGAGTAATACTTAATTTCCCTCCCTCGGTAAAGTAACACTGTGTGATTTTCTAGTTAAAAAGTGTCTTTGATTGTGCTATGCTACGTGTATTAGGCAGGGTCCTAGCTGAAAACAGCTGGCACATGCAAAGTGAGATAATTCAAGGAGGATTTAATAAATGATAATCTACAATGGTGTGGGTTTGGTGTCCTGGGCTAACAATAGCAGATCAGTTACCACCACTAGATCCGAGGGAAGGAGATGAGCAGTTAATGGAAAGAGTAGCAATAACCTTTGATTGGGGGACCTGGGATAGAGCAAGGAAAACAGGTACCCTAACCTTACTCTCTTAGGTTCTTTCCTAACCTCTGCTGTGGCTCTCCATTAGCCAAGCCCAACTGGAATCCAGAGTAAAAGAGAACCTTATGATGTAGTCCATACATGTCAGGTCAGCACAGAGGTTGGAGAAAGATGGAGAGCAGATATGAGTGCATTAGAAGATGTCTAGCACAGCTAGACCCTTCTGCCTCTCAAGTATCCACTCTTTTTCCTTCCTCTGGTTGAAAACCTAACAAAGGTGTTGCAAGAAATTCCCTCAACTATCTTAATTAGGGATGATGGCAATGGTCATTCTCTTACCTAAACATTAGATGCCACTGATGCTCTTCATATAAGATAGCAAGAAGAAAAAGGGAAAGAGGGCTAGAGATACAATTTAGTGATGTAAAACATAGCTGCTAAACTCCCTGATTTGGTAGGTGGTTACACAAAGTTCTTCCTTACTAATCATAGCTGTCTTTTTCTACCATCCATTTCATGTTCCTCTTACCTCTGCTACAAACTCAGCTGGATGATGTTCTTTATCTAGTTGGTGACCCAATTCTTTATTCCTGTAGGATCTGAGTTTTCAGTGGTCTTATTTATGTTAGATCACGGTGGTTTCTCACTAACCACTACTATTGGACAAGGAGAAACTCAGAGATGACCCAGTGAATTCCCTGGGTTTCACACGTAGTCCTCCATTTTATGGTAGTAACCCAATAATCATGGCCCGTGTGGAGACCTGCTTCTCTGACTGTTGGCTTGGTGGCATGAGGGACCCAAAATGATTGGGGGGGGCGTTCTGTTTCCACTTTGTTTTCCATAACTTGGTTTGCAGGTAGAATCATTGCTTCTGTGGACCCTAGGACCTCCAAATGTATCAAGCCCAAAGTTTTTCAAGAAGGTTAATAGATATGATTGTGAGAGTAGTCATTCTCACCTCCACTCTTGTTCACAGCCCCATTCATTCTGGCAGGAGTTGGAGGGGAGACAGCACTAAATATCAGCTGTTGATTTATGGCATATATATCGTAAATCATGTGGGACATCCCCCTGGCCTTGCTGACCAGCTCCTGCCATCATTTAAGAATGCAAGGTTGTTGCTACTTACAATTTTGTTATTTTTCTGATATCAAGTTTAATAAATATGTTCTTTAAATTTGTTTTACATGCTATACATATTTTTTTCTTTTGTTTTACATTTATGTAAATAGCTCTAATTTTTTTCTGTTTATTTATCCTTGATGGGTGTAGATTTACTCAGATCTATAGTCTCTTTAAGAATAGAGTGGTATATTTTCCTTAGCTTTCTTTCCTGGTTACTTAGGTGCTAGTAGAACTTAAGCAGGATGAGAAAATGTGAGCTCATGCAATTATTTAATTCATTCAGGAAATTGAGGACCGTGGGAGGAAATAGAGGCTTTAGATCTGCCTGTTGGAGCTACTCAAATAGGATCCAGCGTTCTCTTTCTTGTCTACCAAACTCTGACTCTACTGCTCAGTTCCAGTGGATTAGCATCCTGTAATTCTGCTTCTTTGACTATATACCATACTGTTTTGCCATCTCAGCTTTGTAGATTTACTGCCACTTCTGACTTGCAGAGGTGGATGTAGATTTAGTCTGTTTCTGGGCCTACGGTCCACCTGGATCCCCTTATCTGGCTTTGCTTCTCTTCATCTCTACCCACTACGTAAGAAAGCTATATACTTTCCAGCATTTGCCTTTCACAGTCCAGAACTTACACAATCCATGCAGGTATATTAACCAATGTATACTTGGTTATACGTTTATAACCAAGTATAAATGCAGAGAACCTCAATTCCCTGCATGTGAGAGACAAACGCCGTGTGTGTGTGTGTATGTGTGTGTGTGTGTGTGTGTGTGTGTGTGTGTATATATATATATATATATATATATATATATATACAGGTTTTCATATAAGTCCATGTATAACAGTCATTCAAAAAAGCCCAGTGCTTTCAGGGAGATCAGCTCGGTGCTTTGTGACCACCTAGTGGGGTGGGATAGGGAGGATGGGAGGGAGACGCAAAGAGGGAGGAGATATGGGGATATAGGTATATGTATAGCTGATTCACTTTGTTTTACAGCAGAAACTAACACACCATTGTAAAGCAATTATACTCCAATAAAGATGTTAAAAAATTTTTTTTTAGATTTATTTTAAAAAGCAACAACAACAACAAAAATCTCAGTGCTTTGATCTGACTACTCTAGTTGCCTTGAATAGGTCAGTGAGTTTGGCCTCAGTCTGGGATAAGCTTCAGACTATGGCAAGTGAGTGACTTTAATTTTCTGGGTCAAAAATAAAACTGTGAACATCTGGAAATAAATGGAAAAACCTATATGGTTTCCCAAGCAGGATTCTTACAATGACATATTTAAATCCTGTCCAATGTACTTTACTTTTCTCTTTACAAAATTAATGAACTAGGTATGGCTAATACATGCAAAATTCTTAATGTCTAGTATCTTGATTTTTAGAGAAGCATAGACTCTAATGTTTCATTATTATTTCGAATTGTCTTGATGGAGCCTGGCAACATAGATTGAAATGGCTAAAAGACCATAAATAAAGCATAATGATAAACAGCAAAGCTTCACATTCAGTGCCATAAAAATTAGTCTTAGATAAGTTCTTGTTTAATATCTTAATTTATAATTTATTACGCAGGAGAAATGGCTTGCTAAAGAAATTCACACAAGCTGGCATATTTTGCATCACAAAAAGTCTAAGAATTGACCATAATTGTTGAAGGTCATACTTAGCTCATTATGATCAGACTGTTCTAAAAGATGCATAAACACTGATGATCTATTGAAAGGGACCTTTTACACACCCTGATCTAAGCGGGAAAGTAAGATTCTTTTTTTCATATTCCCTTGATGCCTGGTACTGATTAGGATATTTCAAAACCAGACAAACTAAAAAAAAATAAAAACACTTCGTGGTTTGACTACCTTTACCTAAATTTAAGAAGAATAATTGATGAACTTCTATCTCATGTGTGCATTATTTGGAGTCTGATAATTATCTCAGTCTTTTATTTATAATCGATTCCAATTAGACTTTTTAAAATTTCTGGGATAGATTCCTCTATCATTATTTTAGAGCCACTAGAGATATAACGTAACCTTGACAGTAGACTAATACAGCCCAAGGTATTTTATTTTTATAATTCTTTTTGTACCATGTGATTTATCTGCCATTTTACTTTTCAAATACCTTCTTGAACATTATGATTGTAATAGGAATAGGAATTTTACTTTGTGCAGGCACTGACTAGATTTGATTTGCTATTTTGGTTGTAATTATTGATGTTCCTTGTAACTACTTGTTTGTGGAATAAAGGTTGGGGGCACTCAACTCCACACGTTGTCTGGACTGTTAACAACCCTGTACCACAGAGAAATCCAGGAAAGCAAGTGCTACACTGCTCACTTCTCTGTGAGCCTTGGTTATTGAGACACGAGTCCCACAGCTTCCACAGGGGCTGTTAGAGTTTTCATCCTCTTGGTGACCTCTCTGGTGTCGCTTTGTGATCTCTGAAATCTGACGCAGGATTAGCTAAACAAAACTCAGATCTTTATATGGGGAATTAGATTGTAAATAAGTGAAGATCTTACCAGATATAGGAAAAAACAAATGTTTAACATTAATACCGTATTTATTCAGGTTGTCAACACCTACCCTCATTATATGCATCTTTACCCTGTGAGGAGTCTATTGGTATCTTATTGATGGTTAAAAATGCATGTTGATTGTATTTTGTTTTTATCATCGCACAAGGAGGTAGCCAATATATTTCCAGTTTGTCATTACACAGAAGCAGTTTCTCTAATCTGCTCATTTTGACTCCATTTGAGGATTATAACTGCCTAATTATACAACTTTATTGCCCCTGTCCCATATTGGCTGGATGTAATCCATAAGGAGGTCTTTGCTCACACTTCCATATGGCAAGGGAGCCATATGTATGCTGCTCACAGTTTGCTAAACTCCTCTTGAGATACTCTTTTACCAGCCTCTCTTCCCACCCAGTGCTGGAAGAGGCTCAGGGCTGAGCCCTCCTCTTTGCTCCTCTTTCTCCAGGCTAGTTACCCTACCCTGGGATGGAATTTTTCTTACCATCTTATACAGCAGAAATTTCATATCCTATGGGTTTACAGTAAAACCATATGCTCAGTCCTCTTAGCTTTGTTTCTTAATATTTATGAGGAAATTTTTTCATCTAGAGACCTTTTTTTCTCTTTTAAGTATATGGTTCTTGTCATTGAAAGCTTGACTTTTCAGCTGTTTTTTTCTGAAATGGGCTCCAAGACCCTATTTTGCAATACTTTTCCTTTGCACTCCAGCCATGGTAGTCCTAATCTTCCTGAAAGCAATGAGTGTCTCTTGCTGCATAGAGGGAAAGCCAAAAGCAAGGAAATGTGAAAAAGTAAAGTACAATATTCAATGTTTCCCTACCCTGGAATAGTGGGAAAAGCATGGAATTTGAAGATTTCTGGTTAAAGATAGGCCATGAACACATTTAGTTAACACACATGAATGTACTTTCCAAATTATTGCCTAAAACCCCAGGAAAAAAAAAAGTAGAAGGATTTTTTTTTAAGGTATAAGATAGAGATGGAGTAGAGAGGCAAGAACGTCAGTAATATTTTAGAAATAATAAAAAGATTTTGTGGATCTGAGAGAGCTGACTCTTAAGCCATCATAGAGAAACACTTAATGTACCTTGATTTGCACAGCAAAGCCCGAATATGCTAAAGAACTGGTAGCCCCAGATACCTCAGCAAGTGAGGGAGAAGGTGGGGCTAAATCAAGAGGGTTGGCTGAAAGATCCTTAAAGAAGCAATTTCCCCCTTTCATCCAACACTGCCCCTACTCCACCCCAACAGAAAGTCGGAGATTTTTCTCTGTAGATAATAAAGCATATTTTTCTCAGTAGATAATAAACCAGGTGTTGCTGAACTGGGCACATGTAAGAAAAGAGAACCAAACTGAAACAGGGGTATTAAATGAAAGGTTACACCTGAATATTAAGGCCTCCCCACCCCTGTCCTCTCTTCCCACTGTGCTTCCAAAAGTCGAGTAATTAGAAGACTATTTTCTGGGATTTCCAACAAGCCTAAGAGAAAATATTTAAAGATACTGCCACTCAGCCATAAAAAAAGAATGAAATAATGCCACTTGCAGCAGCATGAATGCAACTAGAGATTATAATACTAAGTGAAGTAAGTCAGAAAGAGAAAGACATATACCATATGATATCACTTATATGTGTAATCTAAAATATGACACAAATGAACCTATCTATGAAACAGAAACAAAATCAGGGACATAGAGAATAGACTTGTGGTTGCCAAGGGAGAGGGATGGAGTGGGAGTCTGGGATTAGCAGATGCAAACTATTACATATAGAATTGTAAACAACAAGGTCTTACTGTATAGGCACAGAGAACTATATTCAATATCCTGTGATACACCATAATGGAAAACAATATGAAAAAGAATGTATATATATGTACAACTGAGTCACTCTGTTGTACAGCAGTAATTAACACAACATTATAATTCAACTATTCTTCAATAAAAAGCAAATTTAAAAAAAGATACTGAGAACAGGGTTTCTTAAATGAAAAAGGCTAGCCAGATTCCTGTATGGAAAGACCATGGTCGAGTGGCCCACAGAATTTTCAGTCAGTGTTTCGGATATAAGTGGATAGGTAACAATGAACACATAGTCAATGAAGTGTCTAACATGGAAGAGATTAAAGCAAACAAAACAGAGACTTATCATGAAAATGAAGGCTTCAAAAAATTAATCATTAATCTTCTCAGAAAAACGATTGTATCTGTGAAACAAGAACAAGGACAAGATCCATTTTTAAAGGAATATTCAGAGAAAAACTCTTGGAAATTAATATATACATATGGAAAATTGAAAAGAGAAGTAAGTTTAGAAATTCAGTAGTGAAGATTCAACATCTGAATAATAAAACTTCCAGAAAGAGAGAACAAAGAAAATGGAAGGAAGGAAAATATTAGCGAATTAATTCCAGAAAAATCCCTGAAGTTGAAGAAATGAATTTCCAGATTGAAGGGGCTGATAGAGTTCCCAGAACAATAGATAATAATAGACTCAGACCAAGGCATAGCATCATGAAACAGAACTCCGGAGAGAAACAGGAGATCCTAGAAGCATCAAGAGGGGTGGGGTGGTGATTGTAACATATAAAAGATCAGAAATCAGAGCATCCTTGGAGTTCCTCGCAGCAGCACTGAAAGTAGGAAGACAGTGGAGTGAAGACTTCCAAATTTCGAGGGTAAACAAAGTTCAACCTAAAGTTGTATACTCAGCAGAACCATCAGTTATGTATGAAGGAAGTCTAAAATATCTTTGGAGATGCAAAGCCTCAAAAACTTAAGTCCTAAAAACTCTTTCTTGGGAAGCTGCAAGAGGAGTTTCTTCACTAAAATAAGAGAATACATGAAGAAAGAGGAATTAATGGGATTCAGGGAATAAGGAATTCAACTCAAGGAAGAGATGAAGAGAATACTCAAGTTGATTGTGAAAAGAATGCATAGAATGAGGACTGTGTCCAGTATAGAGGGCAAGCATCTCAGAGTGAAGCAGGTCGGAGAGCTTTGGGAGAAATGTCTCCAATAAAGGAAACATTAAAAAAAAAAAAAAAAAGCCTGATGTATTTAGATACATTGAAAGATTTAGAGAATAGGAGAAGAGTTTATAAACACGTTAACGTTAAGCACGTGGGGAACTACAAGTTATTAAATCTGAAGAAAACAAGTTGTGCAAGAAATCAAATTCCTACTTAGCTACAAATATTAAATAGACATAATAATGTCAACCCTGAATACAGTATATTACTATTTGAAAAGGATGGAAGAGGAGGGCAGTATGGAAGTGGTGGACATATGGAAATAGTAAAAGAGTGGTTGATTCTCCTCTTTCATTGTGGAAAGCCGACAGTTAATCTGTCCCCTCGCCTGCCCCTCCTGCCCTCCGCAATCAAGTGGTACACTGTAAACAGGAGTATTTAGTGATGTGGAGGTAAATACCAAAAGAAACAGCTCAAAGACTTATAAGCAGTTAACTATGGGCAGCTGGAAATGGTGGAAAGTAGACTAATGATTTTCATAATAAGCCCTTTAGAACAATGTAATATCAATACTTAAAACTGTGTCTATCATTGATTAAAACAAACTTGATTGGAAACAGAAAGAAACAGCATGGGATTAGAACTAAAATTATTTTCCAATCACAAGTCTCTTTTTTTACTGTGTGACTTAATCTCTCTGAGCCCCCCTTTCTTCAACAAGGAAAGTCATGACTAAACGAGATAATTTATGTAAAGCATTAATTATAGTAAGTGCTAGCCATAAGTAAGCTTTAGTAAATGGCAGGCATTAAACTCCTATTTATATAAGCCTCTAAGCCTCTGTGGAGGAAACTTAGGGTTATCAAGATTCAATAACTTTTCCAGTCGCACAGCTACAAAACATAACAGCCACATTTGCCTGAGAGAGTCTGAGCTCTGAGCCCACATTTTGCTACCACACTGCTTTCTCTTTCCTACTTTTCCTTGTAGGTAGAAACTACTTCTGTTATCTTTATTCCAAACAGTGCCAGATTCATAATAGACATTTAATATTTGAATTAATGTTATTACACTGTGATGATAACCCATTCTAATTTACATAATAGAGATAAAAATATCTTCAAAGTATACTACACTTTATTTTAAAAAATAAATAATAGTCAACCCATCCCAAGCTTGTTAATATATGTCAGAAATTTTGTTTTTTAAATTCTGTGGCAATTCTTCTTCAGGAAGGCTTCCATAGTGTTCGTGCCCTTATTCCCCAGTTTCTTTCCTGGGCACACGGGAGTCCTTCATACACACACCACAGATGGGAACATAGAATAGATACTGTATACACAATTTTGTGTTGACTTGAAATAAACCAATTGCATAGATATTATCCTGGATGAGAAAGTTGTCAAGAAGGACCTAAGAGTAGATTAAATAATCCTTTGCATAGCATCATGAAGCCTAAATAAAATATGATAGTTTGTTTTATGTATAGAAATAATATGACATAGGACAGGGTGGTAATAATTCTTAACTAATTCTTGGAGACATGCAGCATGCTAAGTACTATTAAGTTCTCATCTCCTCATTAACTCTAGAAATCTAGAAGGGATCAGAAAAGGACAAGAATGATAAGGAGCTGGCAAAATGATTTATGAGAAAAGATTAAGATAATTAAACAAGAAAAACTTGGATGAATAGTGATGAAGAAATGTAATAATACTGCATATCTGGAAAATGAGAATACTAGAAAAAAATTGGGGAGAAACAGTAGGATGAGTAATTATAATGACAGTACATTTAAGTTTGCTGTTTTTAAATCAATTGCTATAAAGGGTATGTGGAAACATTGAAGAATATTTTATTTTATTTTTTTAAACATCTTTATCGAAGTATAATTGCCTTACAATGGTGTGTTAGCTTCTGCTTTATAACAAAGTGAATCAGTTATACACATACAATATGTTCCCATATCTCTTCCCTCTTGCATCTCCCACCCTCCCCATCCCACCCCTCTAGGTGGTCACAAAGCACCGAGCTGATCTCCCTGTGCTATGCGGCTGCTTCCCACTAGCTATCTATTTTATATTTGGTAGTGTATATATGTCCATGACACTCTCTTACCCTGTCACATCTCACCCCACCCCCTCCCCATATCCTCAAGTCCATTCTCTAGTAGGTCTGTGTCTTTATTCCCGTCTTGGCACTAGGTTCTTCATGGATTTTTTTTTTTTTCCTTAGATTCCGTATATATGTGTTAGCATACTGTATTTGTTTTTCTCTTTCTGACTTACTTCACTCTGTATGACAGACTCTAACTCCATCCACCTCATTACAAATACCTCCATTTCATTTCTTTTTATGGCTGAGTAATATTCCATTGTATATATGTGCCACATCTTCTTTATCCATTCATCTGTCGATGGACATTTAGGTTGCTTCCATGTCCTGACTATTGTAAATAGAGCTGCAATGAACATTTTGGTACATGACTCTTTTTGACCTATGGTTTTCTCAGGGTATATGCCCAGTAGTGGGATTGCTGGGTCGTATGGTAGTTCTATTTGTAGTTTTTTAAGGAACCCCCATACTGTTCTCCATAGTGGCTGTATCAATTTACATTCCCACCAACAGTGCAAGAGTGTTCCCTTTCCTCCACACTCTCTCCAGCATTTATTGTTTCTAGATTTTTTGATGATGGCCATTCTGACCGGTGTGAGATGATATCTCATTGTAGTTTTGATTTGCATTTCTCTAATGATTAATGATGTTGAGCATTCTTTCATGTGTCTGTAGGCCATCTGTATATCTTCTTTGGAGAAATGTCTATTTAGGTCTTCTGCCCATTTTTGGATTGGGTTGTTCGTTTTTTTGTTATTGAGCTGCATGAGCTGCTTGTAAATCTTGGAGATTAATCCTTTGTCAGTTGCTTCATTTGCAAATATTTTCTCCCATTCTGATGGTTGTCTTTTGGTCTTGTTTATGGTTTCCTTTGCTGTGCAAAAGCTTTTAAGTTTCATTAGGTCCCATTTGTTTATTTGTGTTCTTATTTCCATTTCTCTGGGAGCTGGGTCAAAAAGAATCTTGCTGTGATGTATGTCATAGAGTGTTCTGCCTATGTTTTCCTCTAAGAGTTTGATAGTGTCTGGCCTTACATTTAGGTCTTTAATCCATTTTGAGTTTATTTTTGTGCCTGGTGTCAGGGAGTGTTCTAATTTCATACTTTTACATGTATCTGTCCAATTTTCCCAGCACCACTTATTGAAGAGGCTGTCTTTTCTCCACTGTATATTCTTGCCTCCTTTATCAAAGATAAGGTGACCAGGGGCTTCCCTGGTGGCGCAGTGGTTGAGAGTCTGCCTGCTGGTGCAGGGGACGCGGGTTCGGGCCCTGGTCTGGGAGGATCCCACATGCCGCGGAGCGGCTGGGCCCTTGAGCCACAGCTGCTGAGCCTGCGCGTCTGGAGCCTGTGCCCCGCAACGGGAGGGGCCGCGATGGTGAGAGGCCCGCGCACCGCGATGAAGAGCGGTCCCCGCACCGCGATGAAGGGTGGCCCCCACTTGCCGCAACTGGAGAAAGCCCTCGCACGAACCGAAGACCCAGCACAGCCAAAAATAAATAAATAAATAAAAATAAAAGTAGCTATAAAAAAAAAAAAAAAGATAAGGTGACCATATGTATGTGGGTTTATCTCTGGGCTTTCTATCCTGTTCCATTGATCTATATTTCTGTTTTTGTGCCAGTACCAAACTGTCTTGATTACTGTAGCTTTGTAATATAGTCTGAAGTCAGGGAGCCTGATTCCCCCAGCTCCATTTTTCGTTCTCAAGATTGCTTTGGCTATTCGGGGTCTTTTGTGTTTCCATACAAATTGTGAAATTTTTTGTTCTAGTTCTGTGAAAAATGCCAGTGGTAGTTTGATAGGGATTGCATTGAATCTGTAGATTGCTTTGGGTAGTAGAGTCATTTTCACAATGTTGATTCTTCCAATCCAGGAACATGGTATATCTCTCCATCTATTTGTATCATCTTTAATTTCTTTCATCAGTGTCTTATAATTTTCTGCATACAGGTCTTTTGTCTCCTTAGGCAGGTTTATTCCTAGATATTTTATTCTTTTTGTTGCAATGGTAAATGGGAGTGTTTTCTTAATTTCACTTTCAGATTTTTCGTCATTAGTGTATAGAAATGCAAGAGATTTCTGTGCATTTATTTTGTAAAAGGCGAAAGATTTATGCGTTTTGAAGAGAAACCAGGGTATTGTGCATTTATTTTGTATCCTGCTACTTTACCAAATTCATTGATTAGCTCTAGGAGTTTTCTGGTAGCATCTTTAGGATTCTCTATGTATAGTATCATGTCATCTGCAAATAGTGACAGCTTTACTTCTTCTTTTCCGATTTGGATTCCTTTTATTTCTTTGTCTTCTCTGATTGCTGTGGCTAACACTTCCAAAACTATGTTGAATAATAGTGGTGAGAGTGGGCAACCTTGTCTTGTTCCTGATCTTAGTGGAAATGGTTTCAGTTTTTCACCATTGAGGACAATGTTGGCTGTGGGTTTGTCATATATGGCCTTTATTATGCTGAGGAAAGTTCCCTCTATGCCTACTTTCTGCAGGGCTTTGATCATAAATGGGAGTTGAATTTTGTCGAAAGCTTTCTCTGCATCTATTGAGATGATCATATGGTTTTTCTCCTTCAATTTGTTAATATGGTGTATCACATTGATTGATTTGCATATATTGAAGAATCCTTGCATTCCTGGGATAAACCCCACTTGATCATGGTGTATGATCCTTTTAATGTGCTGTTGGATTCTGTTTGCTAGTATTTTGTTGAGGATTTTTGCATCTATGTTCATCAGTGATATTGGCCTGTAGTTTTCTTTCTTTGTGACATCTTTGTCTGGTTTTGGTATCAGGGTGATGGTGGCCTCGTAGAATGAGTTTGGGAGTGTTCCTCCCTCTGCAATATTTTGGAAGAGTTTGAGAAGGATAGGTGTTAGCTCTTCTCTAAATGTTTGATAGAATTCACCTGTGAAGCCATCTGGTCCTGGGCTTTTGTTTGTTGGAAGGTTTTTAATCACAGTTTCAATTTCAGTGCTTGTGATTGGTCTGTTCATATTTTCTATTTCTTCCTGGTTCAGTCTTGGCAGTTTGTGCATTTCTAAGAATCTGTCCATTTCTTCCAGGTTGTCCATTTTATTGGCATAGAGTTGCTTGTAGTAATCTCTCATGATCTTTTGTATTTCTGCAGTGTCAGTGGTTACTTCTCCTTTTTCATTTCTAATTCTATTGATCTGAGTCTTCTCCCTTTTTCTCTTGTTGAGTCTGGCTAATGGTTTATCAATTTTGTTTATCTTCTCAAAGAACCAGCTTTTAGTTTCATTGATTTTTGCTATTGTTCCCTTCATTTCTTTTTCATTTATTTCTGACCTGATCTTTATAATTTCTTTCCTTCTGCTGGCTTTGGGGTTTTTTTGTTCTTCTTTCTCTAATTGCTTTAGGTGCAAGGTTAGGTTGTTTATTCGAGATGTTTCCTGTTTCTTGAGGTAGGCTTGTATTGCTATAAACTTCCCTCTTAGCACTGCTTTTGCTGCGTCCCATAGGTTTTGGGTCGTCGTATCTCCATTGTCATTTGTTTCCAGGTATTTTTTGATTTCCCCTTTGATTTCTTCAGTGATCACTTCGTTATTAAGCAGTGTGTTGTGTAGCCTCCATGTGTTTGTATTTTTTACAGATCTTTTCCTGTAATTGATATCTAGTCTCATAGCGTTGTGGTCGGAAAAGATACTTGATACGATTTCAATTTTCTTAAATTTACCAAGGCTTGATTTGTGACCCAAGATATGATCTATCCTGGAGAATGTTCCATGAGCACTTGAGAAAAATGTGTATTCTGTTGTTTTTGGGTGGAATGTCCTATAAATATCAATTAAGTCCATCTTGTTTAATGTATCATTTAAAGCTTGTATTTCCTTATTTATTTTCATTGTGGATGATCTGTCCATTGGTGAAAGTGGGGTGTTAAAGTCCCCTACTATGATTGTGTTGCTGTCGATTTCCCCTTTTATGGCTGTTAGTATTTGCCTTATGTATTGAGGTGCTCCTATGTTGGGTGCATAAATATTTACAATTGTTATACCTTCCTCTTGGATCGATCCCTTGATCATTATATAGTGTCCTTCTTTGTCTCTTGTAATAGTCTGTATTTTAAAGTCTATTTTGTCTGACATGAAAATTGCTACTCCAGCTTTCTTTTGATTTCCATTTGCATGGAATATCTTTTTCCATCCCCTCACTTTCAGTCTATATGTGTCTCTAGGTCTGAAGTGGGTCTCTTGTAGACAGCATATATATGGGTCTTGTTTTTGTATCCATTCAGCCAGCCTGTGTCTTTTGGTGGGAGCATTTAATCCATTTACATTCAAGGTAATTATCGATATGTATGTTCCTATTCCCATTTTCTTAAATGTTTTGGGTTTGTTATTGTAGGTGTTTTCCTTCTCTTGTGTTTCTTGCCTAGAGAAGTTCCCTTAGCATTTGTTGTAAAGCTGGTTTGGTGGTGCTGAACTCTCTCAGCTTTTGCTTGTCTGTAAAGGTTTTAATTTCTCCATCACATCTGAATGAGATCCTTGCTGGGTAGAGTAATCTTGGTTGTAGGTTTTTCTCCTTCATGACTTTAAGTATATCCTGCCACTCCCTTCTGGCTTGCAGAGTTTCTGCTGAAAGATCAGCTGTTAACCTTATGGGGATTCCCTTGTGTGTTATTTGCTGTTTTTCCCTTGCTGCCTTTAATATGTTTTCCTTATATTTAATTTTTGACAGTTTGATTAATATGTGTCTTGGCGTGTTTCTCCTTGGGTTTATCCTGTATGGGACTCTCTGTGCTTCCAGGACTTGATTAACTATTTCCTTTCCCATATTAGGGAAGTTTTCATCTATAATCTCTTCAAATATTTTCTCAGTCCCTTTCTTTTTCTCTTCTTCTTCGGGGACCCCTATAATTCGAATGTTGGTGTGTTTAATGTTGTCCCAGAGGTCTCTGAGACTGTCCTCAGTTCTTTTCATTCTTTTTTCTTTATCCTGCTCTGTAGTAGTTATTTCCACCATTTTATCTTCCAGGTCACTTATCCTTTCTTCTGCCTCAGTTATTCTGCTATTGATCCCATCTAGAGTATTTTTAATTTCATTTATTGTGTTTTTCATCATTGCTTGGTTCCTCTTTAGTTCTTCTACGTCCTTGTTAAATGTTTCTTGCATTTTGTCTATTCTATTTCCAAGATTTTGGATCATCCTTACTATCATTATTCTGAATTCTTTTTCAGGTAGACTACCTATTTCCTCTTCATTTGTTAAATCTGGCGTGTTTTGACCCTGCTCCTTCATCTGCTGTGTGTTTTTCTGTCGTCTCATTTTGCTTATCTTACTGTGTTTGGGGTCTCCTTTTCACAGGCTGCAGGTTTGTAGTTCCCGTTGTTTTTGGTATCTGTCCCCAGTGGCTAAGATTGGTTCAGTGGGTTGTGTAGGCTTCCTGGTGGAGGGAACCTAGTGCCTGAGTTCTGGTGGATGAGGCTGGATCTTGTCTTTCTGGTGGGCACGTCCACGTCTGGTGGTGTATTTTGGGGTGTCTGTGGCCTTATTATGATTTTAGGCAGCCTCTCTGCTAATGGATGGGGCTGTGTTCCTGTCTTGCTAGTTGTTTGGCATAGGGTGTCCAGCACTGTAGCTTGCTGGTCGTTGAGTGAAGCTGGGTCTTGATGTTGAGATGGAGATCTCTGAGAGATTTTCGCCGTTTGGTATTACGTGGAGCTGGGAGGTCTCTTGTGGACCAGTGTCCTGAAGTTGGCTCTCCCACCTCAGAGGCACGGCCCTGTTGCCTGGCTGGAGCACCAAGAGCCTTTCGTCCACACGGCTCAGAGTAAAAGGGAGAAAAAATAGAAAGAAAGAAAGAAAGAGGCTATAATATAGTGAAGTAAAATAAAGCTATTATAAAGCAGAGCTATACAGACAAAATCTCACCCAGAAGCATATACATATACACTCACAAAAAAAAGGAAAAGGGGAAAAATTAATATATCCTGCTCCAAAAGTCCACCTCCTGAATTTGGGATCATTCGTTGTCTATTCAGGTATTCAACAGATGCAGGCACATCAAGTTGTTTGTGGAGTTTTAATCCGCTGCTTCTGAGGCTGCTGGGAGAGATTTCCCCTTCTCTTCTCTGTTCGCACAGCTCCTGGGGATCAGCTTTGGATTTGGACCCGCCTCTGCGTGTAGGTCGCCTGAGGGCGTCTGTTCCCCGCCCAGACAGGACGGGGTTAAAGGAGCAGCTGCTTCGGGGGCTCTGGCTCACCCAGGCCGCGGGGAGGGAGGGGTACAGAGGAGGCGGGGCGAGCCTGCGGCGTCAGAGGCCGGCGTGACGTTGCAGCAGCCTGAGGTGCGCCATGTGTTCTCCCGGGGAACTTTTCCCCGGATCACGGGAGCCTGGCAGTGACGGGCTGCACAGGCTCCCGGGAGGGGCGGTGTGGAGAGTGACCTGTGCTCACACACAGGCTTTTTGGAGGTGGCAGCAGCAGCCCCAGCGTCTCACGCCCGTCTCTGGGGCCCGCGCTGATCGCTGCGGCTCGCGCCAGTCTGTGGAGCTTGTTAAGGCGGCGCTCTGAATCCCCTCTCCCTGCGCGCCGTGAAACAAAGAGGCAAGAAAAAGTCTCTTGCCTCTTCGGCAGCTGCAGACTTTTTCCCGGACTCCCTACCAGCCAGCTGTGGTGCGCTAACCCCTTCAGGCTGTGTTCACGCCGCCAGCCCCAGTCCTCTCCCTGCGATCCGACCGAAGCTGAGCCTCAGCTCCCAGCCCCGCCTGCCCCGGCGGGGGAGCAGACAAGCCTCTCGGGCTGGTGAGCGCTGCTCGGCGCCGAGCCTCTGTGCGGGAGTCTCTCCGTTTTTCCCTCTGCGCCCCTGTTGCTGTGGGATCCGCGCTGTTAGCCGCGGCTCGCGCCCTTGTCTGGAGTTCGTTTAGGCGGCGCTCTGAATCCCCTCTCCTCGCGCACCAGGAAACAAAGAGGGAAGAAAAAGTCTCTTGCCTCTTTGGCAGCTGCAGACTTTTTCCCGGACTCCCTCCCGGCTAGCTGTGGTGCACTAACCCCTTCAGGCTGTGTTCACGCTGACAACCCCAGTCCTCTCCCTGCGATCCGACCGAAGCCCAAGCCTCAGTTCCCAGCCCCGCCCGCCCCGGCGGGGGAGCAGACAAGCTTCTCGGGCTGGTGAGTGCTGCTCGTTGCCGAGCCTCTGTGCAGGAATCTCTCCGCTTTGCCCTCCGCACCCCTGTGGCTGCGCTCTCCTCCGTGGCTCCGAAGCTTCCCCCCTCTGCCACCCGCAGTCTCTGCCCGCGAAGGGGCTTCCTAGTGCGTGGAAATCTTTCCTCCTTCACAGCTCCCTCCCACTGGTGCAGGTGCCGTCCCTATTCTTTTGTCTCTGTTATTTCTTTTCTCTTTTGCCCTACCCAAGTACAGGGGGAGTTTCTCGCCTGTTTAGAGGTCGGACGTTTTCTGCCAGCGCTCAGTGGGTGTTCTGTAGGAGCAGTTCCACGTGTAGATGTATTTCTACTGTATCTGTGGGAAGGAAGGTGATCTCCGCGTCTTACTCTTCCGCCATCTTCTCTCCTGCCCCAAAGAATATTTTAAATGGAACTATGTTATATATAACCTTCCAGAGAACAGAATTCTAGGAAAGTAAACCAACTTATTGCTTCCGTCTTGGTTGTTTACTATAGATGGTCAAAATTGGCAATAACCCTCCCAGTTAACTTTAGTTAATTTTTTTACCATGTTAATATTTGACTAAATTTATTTCAAAATATTTAATGTTTTTCAGACTCATGGAAACAATTTCAGACCAGATATTTAAACTTTGCAGCTTATTATTAGAAAACAGATTGACTTTGAATCCAGCACACATTCTGTTGGTTTTATTTCTCTAAAATAAAGTCGTTAATGTACTCTATATCTCAAGAGAATATTTTGTTAAGTATATTTGTTGTCTTTAGTCACTTGTCTTATCTATGACAAATTATGACAAGGAATCTGAGTAGTAGGAGGGCAGGACATGTATCTATTTCATTTACCATTATATCTCCAGTATCTAGCACAGTTCTTGGTACCTCAAAGTATGCAATACATATTTTGAGTAAATGAATATATATATATATCTGTAATGGACATTCCATCTGTTCATTTTTATCGAGTGAGAAAATAAGGTTTTCTTAAGGTTGTATATGCTTCTCTTCTAATTGGGTGGAGGTCATAGGTTTAGTAACCAAATGTGGAATCCAAATTTTTGTTTCCCCTTGGAGTTAGAAGTTGGGATCCATATTTTTTAGATGAATAGCCAGTAATGCTATTATTAACTTGATCTATTCCTCCATTCTACCTCCATGTAGAGCAGTGGTTCTCTCAACCCTGAACGAGAAACTTTAAGAAATACAATGTCTGGGTTCCACTCTATAACTGGTGAACAGATTCTCTGGGCATGGGAGCCAAGCATCTGTAAGGGAGGGAAAGGAAGAGAGGGAGGAGAGGAGTACTATCGATGAAGCCAAAGCAGAAGCAGGAGGAGAAACACAGATCAGAAGCTACCAATTTTCAGTTTTGTTTCTACATTTTCCTCTATGAACTTTAATTTATTGAAGGGTTTTTATTTGATTTCTGGACACACTTTATGACAGTTTTACCACTGGTAAGGAGAGTTCCCAAAGCAAAGGAAATAAATACTGTAGATTCTACATCAGAAGTTCTGCCTGCCCTCATATCTATTTTATATGCTTAACTCAATTAGTTGGGCTACTGTATTATTACTTGAAACATACACTATCCTATGGTAGACACAGTGTATTTAATAACTAAACCTTTTATGTGGCAGTCTTCTTATTCTTCACCTCCTAACTTGGAATTTTCTCTCTTACTTGGCTGGAATATATCTTAAACTACTTTTCAAGAGGACATGTATGCGGTGTTTCTTCTGCATCCTTTGCTTATGTGAGAATTTTATGTTGTTTTCACATATTAATAAATTATTTGATAGGAAATTTCTGGTAAAACTATTTTTACTGAGGACTCTAAATTTTCCAATGTCTTATGGCATTGCGTGTTGTAAGGAAGTCTGAAATGTGCCTGGCTTCCTCTCCAACTCCCACTCTTTTAAAATTTGAAAAACAAAGGAACGCACACACATGCACACACCATGAGAAAGTGAAACACACCCACATTTCATGTGTCATTTTTGGGGGACCACACACCTCCAGAGCTTATTGTAGAGGTTAAATAGATATTATAGCAATAACATAATAAATCCTTTAAATATATACTATATAATAATATATGATACATATTACAGAAGTTAAATAATATGGCATTTATTTTTCACTAACTTTCCCTATGCTTATACGGCCATATCTACACATTATATATATATATTTGTACATTTATTTTTTTTAAATCATAAGTCTTTCTACATATTGGTCAACTAGTTGCTTTTTAAATTTAGTAATGTTATTTACTTTGTTTTAGATCAGTTCATTTAGCTGTTCATGTAGAATATCCACAATTAAATGAAAATACTCCTGTTTTACAACTATATATTTAGATGAGACCAGATTTCTTTTTAACATGCTTCAATCAAAGCAATGTATTTCAACAGACTGAATACAGAAACATACAGGAAAACCAGTTGTTTTCTCTTAAGTCAGACATTGAGATTTGCAAAACATGTAAAACAATGTCAGTCTCCTTGCTAACTTATTTTTTGTTTTACAAAGCAATTATTTTTCATATAAATGTTATTTGTCTTCACATAAAATAGTTTTCTCATTATTATTTTTAAATGAATTAATAAATGCATATTTAAAAGATTTCTTGGTTTTAATTTCCTACACAGTATTAATGGTAGATATAACCCATATAGACAAAGGCTTTCTTGAGACCCTCAGAAAAATTTTAAATTGTAAAGAGATTCTGAGACTAAAATTTGTAGATTTGTTGGCATTTAGGAGAGATTTATTTTCAAGAAGCCAAACGGCAGCCACTCAACTAAACCCTTTGGTTGGAGCTAGACCTGGAATGCCTGTGCCTACAAGACCAACTCCTAGTGGCTAGCTAAGAGATGTATGTGCTTGCCTTATACCCCATATGGATCTTACTGAGTGAGGGGCTTTGGTGCATTGCTTTCTCACCCCGTATCCACGTATGCTTTCTGAGCTGTTTGCCTCAGAGAGACTTCAGTATAAAAGTAGTGTCTAGAGATGGAATGATTAACTCCTAAAAGGTGCTATGAGATTCAAATATTTGTCACCATCTATATAAATGTAGTTAGCATTTTATCATCTAAATTTTAGATAGAAATTTCTACTTTGATAATGATGTAACTTTCTAATTTGACAACAAGAAAAGTGACTCAAGTAAGAGCAAAATTACACAGATAACTCGAATTCCATAAATTGATATTGGCTTATGAGCATTTTGGATTTAGAATTTGTTTAATTTTGTGTGTGTGTACTTATCAATGGCTATTACGAAATAAAACCAAAAATGTTTTTATTGATTTCTACATATTAATCTGTTGCAAAAAGTTATTGTCATCCTCATTATTTTTTAAAACCAAATAATGAGAAACTTTCGGGTGTAAAATATAAGTTCTGCTTGAGTTGAGAAAAAAAGATTACTTTTTTGTCTCTTTTTGGCAATAGAAATCACAAAGCTTAAGGGACCTTAGAATTAATCCTGCCAGTCATTTTTTAAATTTTGGAAACTGAGTTAAAGGAAGATGAAATGGCAACAAGTAAGGGACAAAACTCAGGTACCATCCACAACCCTACCTTAATCTAATGTGTTTTCATTATACCATTGTGTCACTCTAGTTCCTCTTCCTCCTGCCATGTAATGAGAAGTGTTAGGAAAATCAGTTGTAGGTTTGGACTTGCTTATCTGCTCTTGTTATCCATAGCAGTTTCAGCTGCAACAAAGAACATGTAAAAGAGAGAGATGCTGAGGACAAAAAAAAGTCAGTTCAATGAACAGCCCAATCAAACTGAGCATATAGTGATATATGAACACTGAGATTAAATGCTTAATGGCATTTTAAAATTTCTCACCTGGTAGTAGAGTTGTCCTAGAGTCGCTGTGTCAGCTGCTGACACAGATCACAGAGTTTGAAATAAGGAGGAAAGGTGTGTTTCCAATGCCTTATCCAGGTGTTTAACATTAGAATTGGCGGGACTGTCTAGAAAAATAAAATCTCTGTCTGGTACTACAGGGAATATACTTTCTCTTTATCACATTTCTCAATTAAAATAGGAAATGAAAATCCTAATGTTTGTGTTCATGCGGTGTTAATGCTGTACCTTCATAGGTAAAAATGAGGAAATTAAACTGTTCTTGTTCTCAGCGATAAGATAGTGACAGATAAACTATATTGTTTTTACTCATGTGGAGGTAATCCCTATTTTTCAGTTTATGCATTCCTTTTGCATATTAAAAAAAAGGCATTAAAACCAGAAAGTCAAAGCTCAGAAGTTAGGTATGAGAATAAATGCTTTGGAATAGGAATGAAAATGTTTCAGTTAGAGTTCTAACCACCATTTTGCTTCTGCTACATTAATTTAGATTCAAATTGCTATGGGGGAAATGTCACCTATTTTTTAAAGTGATATTTTTGGATTCAAAAAGTGTTAGTAAGATCATGAAAAATATTTGGATAACAAATTTTCAATTCAGTAAAATATTTAAAAGTTATTTATTTTATCTACATTTCACACTTTTTATTCATTCATTCATTCATTTATTTATTTATTTATGGCTGTGTTGGGTCTTCGTTTCTGCGCAAGGGCTTTCTCCAGTTGCGGCAAGCGGGGACCACTCCTCATCGCGGTGCGCGGGCCTCTCACTATCGCGGCCTCTCTTGTTGCAGAGCACAGCCTCCAGACGCGCAGGCTGGCTCAGTAATTGTGGCTCATGGGCCCAGCCGCTCCATGGCATGTGGGATCCTCCCAGACCAGGGCTCAAACCCATGTCCCCTGCATTGGCAGGCAGGCTCTCAACCACTGCGCCACCAGGGAAGCCCTCACACTATTCTTGAAACTATTTCTTTGGTATTTTCCCCATTCTCAGAATGAGTGAATTACTAATTTCCAGTGAATTGTACTATGTCTTATAGGAAAGATTACAAAAGTATTCAGAAAAATACCTGGGCATTACTCTCCTGAGAGATATAGCATAATCAATCCAATTTGTAAATACGACATATTTAGAACAAATTAGTGGCTCAAGAATCAGCACTAGTCAGGAAGTCTGTTTTTAATGAGTGTCATTAGGACCAGGATGAACCAAAAATTAAGGTAAAGAGTCCTTGTACCATGAGGCATTAAGAACTAATGCATCCTTTAACTTGATTAAGAGCTTATTTTTACCTTAGTCATAAACAGTTTAGATTTATCTTTCCATTTTAACATTAAAACCATGTGCTACATTCATTCCCATCAAGAAATTATTGATAAACTAAACTGACTACATCCTTTCCACATGGATGCTGATATGGATGGTCAGGACCATTGGAAACTAAAGTTATTTTGGGGAGTCTGTTGAGATGACATGGGAATAGAATGGAATTAGGAAGTAGGAACTTTGGATATTTATCGAATTCAAGTTATCCAAAGATAATATTATTGCTTCTAAGAAAAATCAGTCACAACAAATCATTGGGAAGGGCCAGAATGTGTCCATTAAAACTGAAATTCTGTGACTGGAACTGAGTTCCTGAAATTGTGGATACATGTCAGAGATATACATATCTAAATTTAATAATACAAGGATCCTATAAACTGTAGAATAATGTAATGTAGCCTCTAAGTCTTTTATGAAGCACAAATTTATATAGCCAAGTTTAAAACTGTAATTAAATAAGACATCTGATGAAGCCATTATATACCAAGAATTATTTTGGCCTTTTCTAACATGGATAATAGTTAGCACTTATTTAGTGCTTATTATATGCCAGGTACTGTGTTAAGTGTTTTATATATAATAATCAACTTAATGTTCTGAATGATCCCATGAGGAATGGCCTATTATCCCATTATATAGATGAGAAAACTGAGGCATAGAAAGTTTACCATGCTTAGAGTTACAAAGCAAGTAAGTTGTAAAAGTCAAACCCACATTGTCTGGCTTTGTGTTTTTACTCAGTGTTCTATACTTGCTCTGGTTCTTGCCAATGTATTTTTTTTCCTTATTATTTTTCCACTTGATAAGTATCAGTCTGTGTGTTGTCTCACTATCTATTAATCCTCAATTTAAAAAATTCCTTAATATTCAACTTAATTTTTAAAAAATTCCTTCTTACCCAACTTAATTCTATGATTCAGACACTCTTGCCAATGCCCAAAATTCTCTTTTCCCTCTGTTTTTTGCACCTGACAAACCCTCACTTCTGATGAGCCCAACTGCAGGCACACCTTGAAGATATTATGGGTTAGGCTCCAGGCCACCCCAGTAAAGCAAACAATGCAATAAAGCCAGTCACATGAATGTTTTGGCTTCCCAGGGCATATAAAATAGACTGTAGTCTATTAGGTGTGCAATAGCATTAAATATAAAAACAACATACATACCTTAATTAAAAATACTTTATTGGGGCTTCCCTGGTGGTGCAGTGGTTGAGAATCTGCCTGCCAATGCAGGGGACACGGGTTCGAGCCCTGGTCTGGGAGGATCCCACATGCCGCGGAGCAACTGGGTCCATGAGCCACAACTACTGAGCCTGCGCATCTGGAGCCTGTGCTCCCCAACAAGAGAGGCCGCGACAGTGAGAGGCCCGCGCACCGCGATGAGGAGTGGCCCCTGCTCGCTGCAGCTAGAGAAAGCCCTCGCACAGAAACGAAGACCCAACACAGCAAAAAATAAAAATAAATAAATAAATTAAATAAATTAAAAAAAAAAAACTTTATTGCTAAAAAGTACTACCCATCATCTGAGAACCTTCAGTGAATACTAGTAGTAACATCAAAGATCACTGATCACAAAACACCATAACAAATATAATAATAAGGAAAAGGTTTGGAATATTGGGAGAATTAACAAAATGTGACAGCAGTTGAAAACTACTGGAGAGAGAATAGAACAGGTAGTTCTACTATATACTACACATCACCAAATTCGGGTGGGTCTTACGTGCTGCCCGGAAGTATTTCTCTGAGCAATTCTCTCCATGGCTTTTTTAAACCTCTTTGTAAACCATTCCCACTTGCCAGTAAATTAATGGTAATTATTATCTCTTCTGTTTTATATATATATATATATATATATATATATATATATATATTTTAACATCTTTATTGGAGTATGATTGCTTTACAATGGTGTGTTAGTTTCTGCTTTATAACAAAGTGAATCAGTTATACATATACATATGTCCCCATATGTCTTCCATCTTGCATCTACCTCCCTCCCACGCACCCTATCCCACCCCTCTAGGTGGTCACAAAGCACCGAGCTGATCTCCCTATGCTATGCGGCTGCTTCCCACTAGCTAACTATTTTACATTTGGTAGTGTATATATGTCCATGCCACTCTTTCACTTTGTCCCAGCTAACCCTTCCCCCTCCCCATATCCTCAAGTCCATTCTCTAGTAGGTCTGTGTCTTTATTCCCATCTTGCCCCTAGGTTCTTCAGAACTTTTTTTTTTTTATTCCATATATGTGTGTTAGCATATGGTATTTGTTTTTCTCCTTCTGACTTACTTTACTCTGTATGACAGACTCTAGGTCCATCCACCTCACTACAAATAACTCAATTTCATTTCTTTTTATGGCTGAGTAATATTCCACTGTATATATGTGCCACATCTTCATTATCCATTCATCTGTTGATGGACACTTAGATTGCATTCATGTCCTGGTTACTGTAAATAGAGCTGCAATGAACATTTTGGGTATATGCGCAGTAGTGGGATTGCTGGGTCATATGATAGTACTATTTTTAGTTTTTGAAGGTACTTCCAGACTGTTCTCCATAGTGGCTGTATCAATCTACATTCCCACCAACAGTGCAAGAGGGTTTCCTTTTCTCCACACCCTCTCCAGCATTTATTGTTTGTAGATTTTTGGATGATGGCCATTCTGACTGGTGTGAGGTGATACCTCATTGTAGATTTGATTTGTGTTTCTCTAATGATTAGTGACATTGAGCATCCTTTCATGTGTTTGCTGGCAATCTGTATATCTTCTTTGGAGAAATGTCTATTTAGGTCTTCTGCTCATTTTTGGATTGGGTTGTTTGTTTTTCTGATATGGAGCTGCATGAGCTGCTTGTAAATTTTGGAGATTAATCCCTTGTCAGTTGCTTCATTTGCAAATATTTTCTCCCATTCTGATGGTTGTCTTTTCGTCTTGTTTATGGTTTCCTTTGCTGTGCAAAAGCTTTTAAGTTTCATTAGGTCCCATTTGTTTATTTTTGTTTTTATTTGCATTTCTCTAGGAGGTGGGTCAAAAAGGATCTTGCTGTGATTTATGTCATAGAGTGTTCTGCCTACTTTTTCCTCTAAGAGTTTGATAGTGTCTGGCCTTACGTTTAGGTCTTTAATCCATTTTGACTTTATTTTTGTGTATGATGTTAGCGAGTGTTCTAATTTCATTCTTTTACATGTAGCTGTCCAGTTTCCCCAGCACCACTTATTGAAGAGGCTGTCTTTTCTCCACTGTATATGCTTGCCTCCTTTATCAAAGATAAGGTGACCATATGTGTGTGGGTTTATCTCTGGGCTTTCTATCCTGTTCCATTGATCTATATTTCTGTTTTTGTGCCAGTACCATACTGTCTTGATTACTGTAGCTTTGCAGTACAGTCTGAAGTCGGGAAGCCTGATTCCTCCAGCTCCGTTTTTGTTTCTCAAGATTGCTTTGACTATTCAGGGTCTTTTGTGTTTCCATACAAATTGTGAAATTTTTTGTTGTGTGAAAAATGCCATTGATACTTTGATAGAGATTGCACTGAATCTGTAGATTGCTTTGGGTAGTATAGTCATTTTCACAATGTCGATTCTTCCAATCCAAGAACATGGTATATCTCTCCATTTTTTGTATCATCTTTAATTTCTTTCATCAGTGTCTTATAATTTTCTGCATACAGGTCTTTTGTCTCCTTAGGTAGGTTTATTCCTAGATATTTTATTCTTTTTTTTGCAATGGTAAATGGGAGTGTTTTCTTAACTTCCTTTCATATGTTTAGTCATTAGTGAATAGGAATGCAAGAGATTTCTGTGCATTAATTTTGTATCCTGCTACTTAACAAATTCATTGATTAGCTCTAGTAGTTTTCTAGTAGCATCTTTAGGATTCTCTATGTATAGTATCGTGTCATCTGCAAACAGTGACAGCTTTACTTCTTCTTTTCCAAGTTGGATTCATTTTATTTCTTTTTCGTCTCTGATTGCTGTGGCTAAAACTTCCAAAACTATGTTGAATAGTAGTGGTGAGAATGGGCAACCTTGTCTTGTTCCTGATCTTAGTGGAAATGGTTTCAGTTTTTCACCATTGAGGACAATGTTGGCTGTGGGTTTGTCATATATGGCCTTTATTATTGAGGGAAATCCCTTTATGCCTACTTTCTGGAGGGTTTCATCAATAAATGGGTGTTGAATTTTGTCAAAAGCTTTCTCTGCCTCTATTAAAATGATCATATGATTTTTCTCCTTCACTCTGTTAATATGGTGTATCACATTGATTGATTTGCATATATTGAAGAATCCTTGCATTCCTGGGATAAACCCCACTTGATCATGGTGTATGATCCTTTTAATGTGCTGTTGGATTCTGTTTGCTAGTATTTTGTTGAGGATTTTTGCATCTATGTTCATCAGTGATATTGGCCTGTAGTTTTCTTTCTTTGTGACATCTTTGTCTGGTTTTGGCATCCGGGTGATGGTGGCCTCGTAGAATGAGTTTGGGAGTGTTCCTCCCTCTGCAATATTTTGGAAGACTTTGAGAAGGATAGGTGTTGGCTCTTCCCTAAATGTTTGATAGAATTTGCCTGTGAAGCCATCTGGTCCTGAGCTTTTGTTTGTTGGAAGATTTTTAATCACAGTCTCAATTTCAGTGCTTGTGATTGGTCTGTTTATATTTTCTATTTCTTCCTGGTTCAGTCTCGGCAGTTTGTGCATTTCTAAGAATCTGTCCATTTCTTCCAGGTTGTCCATTTTATTGGCATATAGTTGCTTGTAGTAATCTCTCATGATCCTTTGTATTTGTTCAGTGTCAGTTGTTACTTCTCCTTTTTCATTTCTAATTCTATTGATTTGAGTCTTCTCTCTTTTTTTCTTGATGAGTGTGGCTAATGGTTTATCAATTTTGTTTATCTTCTCAAAGAACCAGCTTTTAGTTTTATTGATCTTTGCTATTGTTTTCTTCATTTCATTTTCATTTATTTCTGGTATGATCTTTATGGTTTCTTCTGCTAACTTTGGGGTTTTTTTGTTCTTTCTCTAATTGCTTTAGGTGTAAGTTTATGTGGTTTATTTGAGATGTTTCTTGTTTCTTAAGGTAGGATTGTATTGCTATAAACTTCCCTCTTAGAACTGCTTTCGCTGCATCCCATAGGTTTTGGGTTCTCGTGTTTTCATTGTCATTTGTTTCTCGGTATTTTTTGACTTCCTCTTTGATTTCTTCAGTGATCTCTTGGTTATTAAGTAGTGTACTGTTCAGCCTCCATGTGTTTGTATTTTTTACAGATTTTTTTCCTGCAGTTGATATCTAGTCTCATAGCGTTGTGGTCGGAAAAGATACTTGATACAATTTCCATGTTCTTAAATTTACCAAGGCTTGATTTGTGACCCAAGATATGATCTATCCTGGAGAATGTTCCATGAGCACTTGAGAAGAATGTGCATTCTGTTGTTTTTGGATGGAATGTCCTATAAATATCAATTAAGTCCATCTTGTTTATTGTTACATTTAAAGATTGTGTTTCCTTACTTATTTTCATTTTGTATGATCTGTCCATTGGTGAAAGTGGGCTGTTAAAGTCCCCTACTATGATTGTGTTACTGTTGATTTCCCCTTTTATGGCTGTTAGTATTTGCCTTATGTATTGAGGTGCTCCTATGTTGGGTGCATAAATATTTACAATTGTTATATCTTCTTCGTGGATTGATCCCTGGATCATTATGTAATGATCTTCTTTGTCTCTTGTAATAGTCTTTGTTTTAAAGTCTATTTTGTCTGATATGAGAATTGCTACTCCAGCTTTCTTTTGATTTCCATTTGCATGCCATATATTTTTCCATCCCCTCACCTTCAGTCTGTATGTGTCCCTAGATCAGAAGTGGGTCTCTTGTAGACAGCATATACACAGGTCTTGTTTTTGTATCCATTCAGGCAGTCTTTGTCTTTTGGTTGGAGCATTTAATCCATTTACATTTAAGGTAATTATCGATATGTATGTTCCTATTACCATTTTCTTAATTTTTGGGGGTTTGTTATTGTAGGTCTTTTCCTTCTCTTGTGTTTCCTGCCTGTAGAAGTTCCTTTAGCATTTGTTGTAAAGCTGGTTTGGTGGTGCTGAATTCTCTTAGATATTGCTTGTCTCTAAAGGTTTTAATTTCTCCGTGAAATCTGAATGAGATCCATTCTGGGTAGAGTAATCTTGGTTGCAGGTTTTTCTCCTTCATCACTTTAAATATGTCCTGCCACTCCCTTCTGGCTTGCAGAGTTTCTGCTGAAAGATCAGCTGTTAACCTTATGGGGATTCCCTTGTATGTTATTTGTTGTTTTTCCCTTGCTGCTTTTAATATTTTTTCTTTGTATTTAAATTTTGATAGTTTGATTAATATGTGTCTTGGCATGTTTCTCCTTGGATTTATCCTGTATGGGACTCTCTGTGCTTCCTGGACTCTATTAACTATTTCCTTTCCCATATTAGGGAAGTTTTCAACTATAATTTCTTCAAATATTTTCTCAGTCCCTTTCTTTTTCTCTTCTTCTTCTGGGACCCCTATAATTCGAATGATGGTGCGTTTAATGTTGTCCCAGAGGTCTGAGCCTGTCTTCAATTCTTTTCATTCTTTTTTCTTTATTCTGCTCTGCAGTAGTTATTTCCACTATTTTGTCTTCCAGGTCACCTCTGCATTCTTCTGCCTCAGTTATTCTGCTATTGATCCCTTCTAGAGAATTTTTACTTTCATTTATTGTGTTGTTCATCACTGTTTGTTTGCTGTTTTGTTCTTCTAGGTCCTTGTTAAACGTTTCTTGTATTTTCTCCATTCTATTTCCAAGATTTTGGATCATCTTTACTATCATTATTCTGAATTCTTTTTCAGGTAGACTGCCTATTTCGTCTTCATTTGTTAGGCCTGGTGGGTTTTTGCCTTGCTCCTTCATATACTGTGTGTTTCTCTGTCTCCTCATTTTGCTTAACTTACTGTGTTTGGGGTCTCCTTTTCACAGGCTGCAGGTTCGTAGTTCCCATTGTTTTTGGTGTCTGGCCCCAGTGGCTTAGTTTGGTTCAGTGGGTTGTGTAGGCTTCCTGGTGGAGGGGACTAGTGCCTGTGTTCTGGTGGATGAGGCTGGATCTTGTCTTTCTGGTGGGCAGGTCCACGTCTGGTGGTGTGTTTTGGGGTGTCTGTGGCCTTATTATGATTTTAGGCAGCCTCTGGGCTAATGGATGGGGCTGTGTTCCTGTCTTGCTAGTTGTTTGGCATAGGGTGTCCAGCATTGTAGCTTGCTGGTCATTAAGTGGAGCTGGGTCTTGCAGTTGAGATGGAGATCTCTGGGCAGTTTTCTCCATTTGATATTATTATGCAGAGTTCGGTGGTCTCTTGTGGACCAGTGTCCTGAACTTGGCTCTCCCACCTCAGAGGCACAGCCCTGACATCTGGCTGGAGCACCAAGAGCCTGTCATCCACACGGTTCAGAATAAAAGGGAGAAAAAAAGAAAGAAAGAAGAAGATAATATACAATAAAATAATATAAAGTAAAATAAAATAAAATAAACTTATTAAAATAAAAAAATAAAAAATAATTATTAAAAAAATTTTTTTAAGTAATAAAAAAAAAGCAATAAGAGAGCAACAAAACCAAAAAACAAATCCACCAATGATAACAAGTGCTAAAAACTATACTAAAACACACACAAAAAAAACAAACAAAAACGGACAGACAGAACCATAGGACAAATGGTAAAAGCAAAGCTATACAGACAAAATTACACACAGAAGCATACACATATACACTCACAAAAAGAGAAAAAGGGGAAAATATATATATACCGTTGCTCCCAAAGTCCACCTCCTCAATTTGGGATGATTCGTTGTCTATTCAGGTATTCCACAGATACAGGGTAAATCAAGTTGATTGTGGAGCTTTAATCCGCTGCTTCTGAGGCTGCTGGGAGAAATTTCCCTTTCTCTTTGTTCACACAGCTCCCAGGGTTCAGCTTTGGATTTGGCCCCGCCTCTGCGTGTAGGTCACCTGAGGGCGTCTGTTCTTCCCTTAAACAGGACGGGGTTAAAGGAGCAGCTGCTTCGCGGGCTCTGGCTCACTCAGGCTGGGGGAGGGAGGGGTACAGATGCGAGGCGAGCCTGCGGCGGCAGAGGCCGGGGTGACGTTGCACCAGCCTGAGGCGCGCCGTGCGTTCTCCCGGGGAAGTTGTCCCTGGATCACGGGAGCCTGGCAGTGGCGGGCTGCACAGGCTCCCAGGAGGGGAGGTGTGGAGAGTGACCTGTGCTTGCACACAGGCTTCTTGGTGGCTGCAGCAGCAGCCTTAGCATCTCATGAACGTCTCTGGGGTCCGCGCTGTTAGCCGCGGCTCGCGCCCGTCTCTGGAGCTCCTTTAAGCGGCGCTCTTAATCCCCTCTCCTCACGCACCAGGAAACAAAGAGGCAAGAAAAAGTCTCTAGCTTCTTCGACAGCCCCAGACCTTTCCCCGGACTCCCTCCCGGCTAGCTGTGGTGCACTAGCCCCCTTCAGGCTGTGTTCACGCAGCCAACCCCAGTCCTCTCCCTGGGATCTGACCTCTGAAGCCCGAGCCTCAGCTCCCAGCCCCACCCGCCCCGGCGGGTGAGCAGACAAGCCTCTCGGGCTGGTGAGTGCTGCTCGGCACCGATCCTCTGTGCGGGAATCTCTCCACTTTGCCCTCCGCACCCCTGTTGCTGCGCTCTCCTCCGTGGCTCCGAAGCTTCCCTCTCCGCCACCCGCAGTCTCCACCCGCGAAGGGGCTTCCTAGTGTGTGGAAGCTCCTTCACAGCTCCCTCCCACTGGTGCAGGTCCCTTCCCTATTCTTTTGTCCCTGTTTTTTCTTTTTTCTTTTGCCCCACCCAGGTACGTGGGGAGTTTCTTGCCTTTTGAGAAGTCTGAGGTCTTCTGCCAGCGTTCAGTAGGTGTTCTGTAGGAGCAGTTCCACGTGTAGATGTATTTCTGATGTATTTGTGGGGAGGAAGGTGATCTCCGGGTCTTACTCTTCCACCATCTTGAAGCTCCTTCTTTCCTGTCATATTTTGAACGCATTGTCTTTGAACTGGACCCAAGTCATTTTTTAAAAATATATTGAGGTATAATTGGAGTGTGACAAACTGCACATACTGAAACTGTACAAGTTGACTAGTTTTAACTTACGTGTTTACCCGAGAAATCAACACCACAATCAAGACAATGGACATTTAACCGCGAACATTTCCTCATGCTCATTGCAGTCCATCCATGCTCCACCCCAATTCCCAAGCGACCACTGACCTTCCTTATGTCACTGGATTAGTTGGCATGTTACAGAATTTTATATTAATGGAATTGGTACAAATAAATACATGTATTTATGTACTCTTTCTCTTGGCTCTTTCGCTTAGCACAGTGATTTTTGAGATTCATTTCTGTTGTTGCAAATATCAGTTGTTCATACTTTTTTTTATTGATGAATATTATGCCATTGTATAGCTATTTCCTGGCTTCTTTTCGCATGTTGATGGAGTTTCAGGTTTCCAGTTTTGGCATCTGTATCGATATCTAACCTCAATAGTATAGTAAATGCTGTCCACACACAGTTTCCAAATATATATGAGTCTGATTATAAGTTCTCCATTCAGTTTCAGTGGCCTATTTCTCTTCCTCTGTTCCAACACCAAATTTTACTTTAATAGAGCCTTTTAAGAGGACAAGTCCTCTGTCCTTAATCATCTACTTCAAAAAGGTGTAGACTATTTTTATCTAAAAGACATTTCTTTAGTCTCTCAAAATGTCAACTTCTAGTTGATTTGAGCATTTCTTCTAATCACTAAGTCAGCACCATCCTTGACAAATCAAAAGTCTATTTCTCAGGCAATATTTTTCATGAGGAATTGGTATTGGTTATGCCAGCTTGCTACTGTAAACTTTGTTAAGAACAACCCAAAATGTTTATTTATTTATTTATATTTATCTATTTATTTAAACATCTTTATTGGAGTATAATTGCTTTATGATGGTGTGTTAGTTTCTGCTTTATAACAAAGTGAATCAGCTATGCATATACATATATCCCCATATCTCTTCCCTCTTGCGTCTCCCTCCCACCTTCCCTATCCCACCCCTCTAGGTGGTCACAAAGCACCGAGCTGATCTCCCTGTGCTATGCGGCTGCTTCCCACTAGCTATTGGTTTTACATTTGGTAGTGTATATATGTACATTTTTTAATTTATGTTTTCTTTGTGTTTTATTCTGATAAAATAGGATAGGAACATTTTATTGGCTAAGCTCTCTGTTCTCAGCTTCAATGGATGGCACAATGATGTGATGTCATTGTATCGTAGAGTGTGTAACTATAAACAGTCACTGTATCGACAGATGAATGGATAAAGAAGATGTGACACATATATACAATGGAATATTACTCAGCCATAAAAAGAAATGAAATTGAGTTATTTGTAGTGAGGTAGATGGACCTAGAGTGTGTCATACAGAGGGAAGTAAGTCAGAAAGAGAAAAACAAATACCGTATGCTAACACATATATATGGAATCTAAAAAAAAAAAAAAAAGGTTCTGAAGAACCTGGGGCAGGACAGGAATAAAGACACAGACGTAGAGAATGGACTTGAGGACACGGCGGGGGGAAAGGTAAGCTGGGACGAAGTGAGAGAGTGGCATGGACATATATACAAAATGTAAAATAGATAGCTAGTGGGAAGCAGCCACATAGCACAGGGAGATCAGCTTGGTGCTTTGTGACCACCTACAGGGGTGGGATAGGGAGGGTGGGAGGGAGACGCAAGAGGGAGGAGATATGGGGATATATGTATATGTATAGCTGATTCACTTTGTTATAAAGCAGAAACTAACACACCATTGTAAAACAATTATACTCCCAAAAAGATATTAAAAAAAAATAAAAAAGATGAGAACAGCAGAAATTGTTCATCATCTGACTTACTTTTAAGTCTTTGCTTTTATAATAATAGTTATATACCAGGTATTGTTCTATGTGCTTCACACAGAATAGATATTTTAGTATTCACCACAACCGGATACAATAAGTGCTAATATTCTGAATTCACAGAAAAGAAAATGGAAGCATGAAAGGTTAAGTAAATCAACAATGTTACATTTCTAATGTGTTGTAGAGCTGTGACTCAAAGCCAAGCAGTTTAACTCCAGAGTCAATGCATCTTTTAATTCTTATCTTATATAAATTCTAACCTGAAAGCAAAAAATCAAAAAGACCAGAAAAACAAAAAACAAACAAAAAAAACCGTCACTGTTCTCACACTTGCTAAAATTATGTCAAATGTTAATAATTAGAGTAAGGTTTTAATAGCATTAATAATAGATGGCCAGTAGACGCAAGAATTCTGGTCTTACACCCCTGCCCCCTCTCCTCACACCCATAAGATTCCCAAGGGATATGTAAATATATGTATATACATACATACATACATACAAGGAACAATGTCAAATGGGAACTTTCTCATTGGGGACCCACGTCGCTTGACAAGATAATCCAAAGGCTTTGTGTGGGGACTCTTGACCTCTCTCAAACAAAATGCCAAGCTCACAAGGAAAGGTAAGATTCAGAGTATGAAAGTATAATAGTATAGGTATATGAAAAAGAATGCTGAATTCCTCATATGGGAAAAGACTTCTGACTACAAAGGATGAAAGCAGAGACAAATGGGAAGAATGAGTGGACGTGCTCTGAAGATTAGATCCTGGATCTCTTATCTCCTCTGCAGCTTGAGAACAAGATAGGAAGAATGCCAGAGAGCTATTATCCCATGCTTCATCTCCTAGTGCACTTCGACCTCTCCTGCTTGCCATATGGCCCAGTAAGGGTCTTGGAATCTGACCAATCAGTTTCATGTTTACCCCTCCTGGTGAGAAATGAGATGGAAAGAGATGTTGAACAAGGACGTAGATGTTCTCCTTTCCTCTATTCTGGGGACAATTGGGCTAAGAGCTTAATATGGATCCCAAGTTACTAATGTTCTAATAGAACCCACTACTTAATATGTCAAAGAGGATAGGACTGATGAAATTGTTTCAGATAAGAGAATAGTTTTGGTCAGTGTGAAACAGGAATATAGTTTAGGCCCCCTTCATATTAGGCCCACCTTAATAACCTGAACTATTTCTAGACTAGTTAGATGCACACGTTCTGCCATTGTAAATAGAAAGATGAGTCTTCTTCTTCCCCACTTAGTATGTTACGTTGTCACTTACTAGGAGCAACCTAAATAGAAACTTGATTATGTCATTTAATAATTGTCAAAAAACTTTGGCTTGAGATCAACTATCCTAATCCAAAAGCATTATTTTTTGGCAGTTATTCTTTGTCACTTAATTAATTTCCATGCAACACTCTAACAGACCAAGTCAAGTCATTCAGTTACCTGGCAGTACATTTTATAACTAATCGATCTTGAAGGATTCCCCAAGAAACTACTTTGCATAAGATGAGATCTTATATGGGTTTTATTGAAAATTTATTAAGTCAATAGTGGGATAATGTTAAAAACCGTACTGAAATTTTTCCATGGTCGAAGCATTTTGGCCTTGCTCTCTGGGGTGGAGTACTGAGCCTCCTCATATGTATACTGAAAAGACCAGAACTTTTTCAAGCACAAACTTAGCCTATCTATAGATGCCTATGTGTCACATCTCCTTATGAAGTTGGGGTGGCTACATTTTTACGCCCATGTCTGGACACATTTTCATAAGAAGTTGCCAATCATACCCAACTCTCCTTGTGCTGAAAGTTGAAACTTGTGACTCTTCTGTCAATAACATAAAATATTTGTATCTAGAGTCATATCAGAGAATACAAACTCAAAATTTGTCTCCAATTTTTTCCCAAAACCCTAATTATATACATTTCTTTTGATGTCCTAAATCATATTCTTAAATTCCATCAGACCTTTAGAAACCAGCTTACTTGGACTATATCAAGTGTCTCCTTTATGAAAATACACACACACATGCAAATTTCTCCATGACCTCAAGCCATGCTTTTGCTGAGAATTAATTTGTTTTTCATCATAGGGGTACTCTGGGTGTATTTCACTTTTTGCTTTGGCCAACTGGGAAGCTCAAAGTCATATTTTCACCCAGCTTTAACAATTGGAGACTTCCTGGTCTGGCTTTCAAGTATTAACCCTAAATTTACTTTTTCATTCTGATACTCCACTGGCCCCTAATTTTTCATTTTTTCCTTTTCTATTCTTCTATTTTATTCATCAATGACCACATTTATGTAGCAAAGCAAAACCCATTTTGGAGAAGGAAGTAGGCACTCCAGTAGCTTTGCCTTCAGCTAGGAGGCCACATCATATCAGATGTTAAAACATCAGCAACAACAAAAAACCTCTTCACAGTTCCTTTATCTGTGACGTATACCCCACTGAGAAATGCCCTCTGAGTGGGGGGCAGAAATACTCAAATACTTGACACTTCAATCTGTTTCTCATGACCTTGCAAACTATCAGTTTTTGTTCCTTTGACTAAGAGATTTTCGAAATTCAATGGAGAAGTTCAGTTAGGTTTACAAATTATTAAATGAATATTTTCAAAAGTACCACACAGTTTCCCCTTCACCTCTCCTGTTCCTTGGGGGCACAGCACAAACCCACATTTAGGTCTTTACTACTTTCCTTATTGAATGTATAGAGATACATTATTACTTCTTTAGGATTCCCCCTCAAGATTCTGGAATTCCAGAGCCTGGCTGTTCTGTAATGCTTCTTTTAGGACTCATGCCCTCTTTCCCTTCATATTTTCCCCCTGATGCCTAACTCTAATTATGAATCAACACCTTGATTGTTGTTGGGACTGCTCACTAATGACTTTGCATGGTGATTATAAATGCAATCTTTAGCCTATAGAAGATCATAAGGGAAAAAACTTATCAGTATAATCACCCCAATTTATAGGGTTTATAGCATTGGGACCTGTAGTTGTGGTAAAGCAGTAAAAACAAAACACATGGAATCAGGCCTGGGTCTTGGGAACTTAGGAAATTTTATTGGTCTTACGATGCCATCCCATTCCGGGCTTGACCAAGGAAAGGGAACTCTTTATAAAGACTCATGGATAAGCCCTAAGAGATGAGCATAATGGCTTCCACAGTCAGTTCTCAACTCTGTAAAACACTCCCTTTTATCCCAACATAACAATTCACACCTTAAAGTGAAGTACCAGCACCGTTCATTAATTCAACAGATGTTTATTTAATGCCTATTAAGGGCAAGGCATCATACAAAGCACTTAATAAATATTAACAAATGAGGTAGAAAAGATGTTTCCATTTCCAAGTGGCTTATCGTTTTTAAAAAATTCTAAGGTTTATAATTTTACCTATTAAGCCAAAGTCTTCAATCATTCCAGCCTTTGTATCAACCACCAACATATTTTAATTCTGAATTCTCCCAGTAACCAATATCTATGCATCAAAATCCATAAGTTGAACAAATTTTTATAGAACAGAAAGAATAGGCTTGAACTCCTTCACCTCTTTTTTATCTATCACTGGGATAGTCACAGGTTTTTAACAACTAGAGAATGACCCTGACCTTCTGGGGATTAGGAGAAATATAGTGAGTGGGAAAGTTATACTTCACCATGAAAACTTTCAACTGGGAAAAATAGAGGTGACTGATATACAGTTCCAATATACATTACACGTTACATAAGGTGTGTGTGTGAGTTACAGAAAAGAAAAATTCCATTTAGTTATTTCACTTCAGTATATATTAAAAATTTTCTCTGTTAGCACATGCAACTTTGCTTTACATGGCTGTTTCAATGACTGTTCCTGTTTATGATATCGCCTATTTAAACATTCCCTTATTAATTATCATTTAAATCATTGCCAGCTTTTCCTATTGTCAACACTACTGCAGTTAACAAGTTATACATGCTCTTGGTGAACATATGCAAGAACAACTCTAGGACACATAGGTAGAATCAGAAGATTCAAGTCCTACCTGTACATACTCTATTTTGTATGAAGTTCTTCAAATTTTGCACTGAGTTTCCTCTGAAACTGTAGCACACTGATTTTAGAGATTGGTATTTAACGTGCCACAAATTCAAAAGAAGGACTTTGAAGAACTCCATTGAAAACACTGTCTCCTTTCCAGAAGAGAGATTTTTAATTTATTTTCTTTGCATTATCTTCAGATATTAACAGTTCCCCTCATATGGATTGATGAGTACTCAAAATGTATAGAATATTTTTATTGAATTATTCTTCACTTTCCATCATGCCTAAAAGTACCAAATCAAAAAATGTCTAAGAAAATCATCAATGTTACTGGCAATAAAATGGCGAATTTAGTAAGAATGTAGTTATGAAATAAGGTCTTTTTAAAAATCTTCTGAAATGTCTCCATGACAGAGTATCGTGAGGAAGGAGCATTTTTTTTATAGAAGCTTTATTCATAATTTCCAATAAGTAGAGGCAACCAAGATGTTCATCAATAGGTGAATGAGGAAACAAACTATGATACATCTATTAATGGAATAAGGAAGGAGCATTTATATCTAGGTTTCACAAACAAGTTCTAAATGGGTACATTTTCCCAAAATTGCCTTTTTAGTCAAATGTATCTTACAGTGCCAGTATGATTCTTAGTATCTTCAAGTGACTTAAATTAAGGACAGTTGAAATAAAAGTGTTGAAGAGAAAATGAATTTAGAAAATCCAAGGTCAGCTGGCAAATTTTATGCCCCAGTATAACCTATTGGTGGTTGTCTTGGCTTCACAGGGTAGAGGAACCCTGTGGGAGACTTTGTGCTGTCTTAGAACACAACACAGAAAATGTTTCCGAAGAATTGCTTCCTGTGATATGTTTGCTTTCTAGCCAAGCAGTGACACAAAGAGACCCACTGAAGATGTGTAAAGGCTGCCCTGTAGAGTTTAGAATAGTCTAGGCGGGAGCACTTAAAGTAGATTGTAGGAATTGACCTGTGCAACATCTCATTTTAACTTTGTAAAGCACAAGTTTTCTAGTATTGCATACTTCTGAACTGACCTTTGCCTAAAATGGAAGATCTGTCCCATAAGGCTGGAAGAATTTATTCTGTATTGCATGTGCTTTGATGTATATTTCAAAGATTTCTGCTACAGTCAGACATGCTGTGTTTGCTCAGATGCAGTGGAAAGCCTGTGTCTGGCATGCCCTTGCAGATGAATTTGTCTATTTCCCTTCACAATGAAACAGCATTTCATGAAATTTAATTCCTGATTAGTTCCAAAAGGCATACTTCCACCGGTCACAGAATAATTTAAAATATTCCATGCCTGGGATAATTTTGGAAGCCCTAAAAACTGCCAAACATCAATTAAATGAACTGGGTTCTGTTTCTAGGACAAAGCAGGGGACAGGAAGTTATCTTTTGAGCCCTCAGTATATGACATCAAAGCCTCCTCAGTGGGTTGTGTGAGTCTTGCTGTATCCTCCCTTCAGGAAATAGTGAAAATCCTCAGCTTCCTCTAATACTGTTGAACTTGTAACATCGAATACTATTTATTGCTGGGGACTTTCCCTTTTTTTCTCAGCATGTAATATCAACTTCAGCATGTTTGGAGAGAGGTAGTTTTTTTTTTTTTTTTTAACACCTTTATTGGAGTATAATCGCTTTACAATGTTGTGTTAGTTTCTGCTGTACAACAAAGTGAATCACCTGTATGTATACATATATCCCCGTATCCACTCCCTCTTGTGTTTCCCTCCCACCCTCCCTATCCCACCCCTCTAGGTGGTCACAAAGAACCGAGCTGATCTCCCTGTACGATGCAGCTGCTTCCCACTAGCTATCTGTTGTACATTTAGTAGTGTATATATGTCCATGCCACTCTCTCACTTCGTCCCAGCTTACCCTTCCCCCTCCCCGGGTCCTCAAGTCCGTCCTCTATGTCTGCGTCTTTATTCCTGTCCTGCCCCGAAGTTTGTCAGAACCATTTTTTTAGGTTCCATATATATGTGTTAGAATACGGTATTTGTTTTTCTCTTTCTTAACTTCACTCTGTATGACAGAGTCTAGGTCCATCCACCTCACTACAAATAACTCAATTTCGTTTCTTTATATGTCTGAGTAATATTCAATTGTATATTGTGCACATCTTCTTTATCCATTCATCTGTTGATGGACACTTAGGTTGCTTCCATTTCCTTGCTATTGAAAATAGTCCTGCAATGAACATATGGTACATGAATGTTTTTGAATTATGGTTTTCTCCAGGTATATGCCCAGTAGTGGGATTGCTGGGTCATATGATAGTTAAATTTTTAGTTTTTTAAGGAACGTCCATACTGTTCTCCATAGTGGCTGTATCAATCTACATTCCCACCAACAGTGCAAGAGGGTTCCCTTTTCTCCACACCCTCTCCAGCATTTATTGTTTGTAGATTTTTGGATGACGGCCATTCTGACTGGTGTGAGGTGATACCTCATTGTAGTTTTGATTTGTATTTCTCTAATGATTAGCGACGTTGAGCATCCTTTCATGTGTTTGTTGGCAATCTGTATATCTTCTTTGGAGAAATGTCTATTTAGGTCTTCTGCTCATTTTTGGATTGGGTTTTTTGTTTTTCTGATACGGAGCTGCATGAGCTGCTTGTAAATTTTGGAGATTAATCCTTTGTCAGTTGCTTCATTTGCAAAACTTTTCTCCCATTCTGAGGGTTGTCTTTTCATCTTGTTTATGGTTTCCTTTGCTGTGCAAGAGGTTTTAAGTTTCATTAGGTCCCATTTGTTTATTTTGGTTTTTAGTTACATTTCTCTAGGAGGTGTGTCAAAAAGGATCTTGCTGTGATTTATGTCATAGAGTGTTCTGCCTATGTTTTCCTCTAAGATTTTTACAGTGTCTGGCCTTACATTTAGGGCTTTAATCCATTTTGAGTTTATTTTTGTGTATGGTGTTCAGGAGTGTTCTAATTTCATTCTTTTATATGTAGCTGTCCAGTTTTCCCAACACCACTTATTGAAGAGGCTGTCTTTTATCCATTGTATATTCTTGCCTCCTTTATCAAAGTTAAGGTGACCATATGTGCATGGGTTTATCTCTGGGCTTTCTATCCTGTTCCATTGATCTATATTTCTGTTTTTGTGCCAGTACCATACTGTCTTGATTACTGTCGCTTTGAAGTATAGTCTGATGTCCTGGAGCCTGATTCCCCCAGCTCCACTTTTCTTTCTCAAGATTGCTTTGGCTATTTGGCGTCTTTTGTGTTTCCATACAAATTGTGAAATTTTTTGCTCTAGTTCTGTGAAAAAACCATTGGTAGTTTGATAAGAACGGCACTGAATCTGTAGATTGCTTAGGATAGTATAGTCATTTTCACAATATTGATTCTTCCAATCGAAGACTATGGTATATCTCTCCATCTGTTTGTATCATCCTTAATTTCTTTCATCAGTGTCTTATAGTTTTCTGCATACAGGTCTTTTGTCTCCTTAGGTAGGTTTATTCCTAGGTATTTTTTTGCTGCAATGGTAAATGGTAGTCTTTCCTTAATTTTTTTTCAGATTTTTCATTATTAGTGTATAGGAATGGAAGAGATTTCTGTGCATTAATTTTGTATCCTACTACTTTACCAAATTCATTGATTAGCTCTAGTAGTTTTCTGGTAGCATCTTTAGGATTCTCTATGTATAGTATCATGTCATCTGCAAACAGTGACAGCTTTACTTCTTATTTTCCAATTTGGATTCCTTTTATTTCTTTGTCTTCTCTGATTGCTGTGGCTAACACTTCCAAAACTATGTTGAATAATAGCGGTGAGAGTGGGCAACCTTGTCTTGTTCCTGATCTTAGTGGAAATGGTTTCAGTTTTTCACCACTGAGGACGATGTTGGCTGTGCGTTTGTCATATATGGCCTTTATTATGTTCAGGTAAGTTCCTTCTATGCCTACTTTCTGGAGGGTTTTTATCATAAATGAGTGTTGAATTTTGTTGAAAGCTTTTTCTGCATCTATTGAGATGATCATAGGTTTTTATCCTTCTATTTGTTAATATAGTGTGTTACATTGATTGATTTGCATATATTGAAGAATCCTTGTGTTCCTGTGATAAACTCCCCTTTATCATGGTGTATGATCCTTTTAATGTGCTGTTGGATTCTGTGTGCTAGTATTTTGTTGAGGATTTTTGCATCTATGTTCATCAGTGATATTGGCCTGTAGTTTTCTTTTCTTTGTGACATCTTTTTCTGGTTTTGGTCTCAGGGTGACGGTGGCCACATAGAATGAATGTTGGAGTATTCTTCCCTCTGCTATATTTAGGAAGAATTTGAGAAGGATAGGTGTTAGCTCTTCCTTAAATGTTTGATAGAATTCACCTGTGAATCCATCTGGTCCTTGGCTTTTGTTTGTTGGAAGATTTTTAATCACAGTTTCAATTTCAGTGCTTGTGATTGGTCTGTTTATATTTTCTATTTCTTCCTGGTTCAGTCTCAGAAGGTTATGTTTTTCTAGGTATTTGTCCATTTCTTCCAGGTTGTCCATTTTATTGGCATATAGTTACTTGTAGTAATCTCTCATGATCCTTTGTATTTCTGCAGTGTCAGTTGTTACTTCTTTTTCATTTCTGATTCTGTTGCTTTGAGTCTTCTCCCTTGTTTTCTTGATGAGTCTGGCTAATGGTTTATCAATTTTGTTGATCTTCTTAAAGAACCAGATTTTAGTTTAATTGATCTTTGCTATTGTTTCCTTCATTTCTTTTACATTTTTTTCTGATCTGGTTTTTATGATTCTATTCCTTTGCTAACGTTGGGGTTTTTTTGTTCTTCTTTCTCTAATTGCTTTAGATGTAAGGTTAGGTTGTTTACTTGAGATTTTTCTTGTTTCTTGAGGGAGGATCGTATTGCTATACAATTCCCTCTTAGAACTGCTTTTGCTGCATCCCATAAGTTTTGGGTCATCATGTTTTCATTGTCATTTTTTTCTAGGTATTTTTTGATTTCCTCTTTGATTTCTTCAGTCATCTCTTGGTTATTTAGTAATGTATTGTTTAGCATCCATGTGTTTGGTTTTTTTACTGTTTTTTTCCTGTAATTGATATCTAGTCTCATAGCGTTGTGGTCAGAAAAGATACTTCATATGATTTCAATGTTCTTAAATTTACCAAGGCTTGATTTGTGACCCAAGATATGATCTATCCTGGGGAATGTTCCATGAGCACTTGAGAAGAATGTGTATTCTGTTGTTTTTGGATGGAATATCCTATAAATACCAATTAAGTCCATCTTGTTTATGTGTCATTTAAAGCTTGTGTTTCCTTATTTATTTTCACTTTGGATGATCTGTCCATTGGTGAAAGTGGGGTGTTAAAGTCCCCTACTATGATTGTGTTACTTTCGATTTCCCCTTTTATGGCTGTTAGCATTTGCCTCATGTATTGCGGTGCTCCTATGTAGGTTGCATAAATATTTACAATTGTTATATCTTCTCTTGGATTGATCCCTTGATCATTATGCTGTGTCCTTCTTTGTCTCTTGCAATAGTCTTTATTTTAAAGTCTATTTTATCTGATATAAGAATTGCCACTCCAACTTTCTTTTGATTTCCTTTTGCATGGAATATCTTTTTCCATCCCCTCACTTTCAGGCTGTATGTTTTTCTAGGTCTGAGTGGGTGTCTTGTAGACTGCGTATATATATATAGGTCTTGTTTTTTTGTCCATTCAGCCAGTGTATGTCTTTTGGTTGGAGCATTTAATCCATTTACATTTAAGGTAATTATCAATATGTTTGTTCCTATTACCATTTTCTTAATTGTTTTGGGTTTGTTATTGTAGGTCTTTTCCTTCTCTTGTGTTTCCTGCCTAGAGAAGTTCCTTTAGCATTTGTTGTAAAGCTGCTTTGGTGGTGCCGAATTCTCTTAGCTTTTGCTTTTTCTGTAAAGATTTTAATTTCTCCGTGAGATCTGAATGAGATCCTTTCTGGGTAAAGTAATCTTGGTTGTAGCTTTTTCCCTTTCATCACTTTAAATATGTCCTGCCACTCCCTTCTGGCTTGCAGAGTTTCTGCTGAAAGATCAGCTGTTAACCTTATGGGATTCCCTTCTATGTTATTTGTTGCTGCTTTTAATATTTTTTCTTTGTAGTTAATTTTTGATAGTTTGATGCATATGTGTCTTGGCGTGTTTCTCCTTGGATTTATGCTGTATGGGACTCTCTGTGTTTCTTGGACTTGATTAACTATTTCCTTTCCCATATTAGGGAAGTTTTCATCTATAATCTATTCAAATATTTTCTCAGTCCCTTTCTTTTTCTCTTCTTCTTCTGGGACCCGTATAATTCGGATGTTGGTGCATTTAATGTTGTCCCAGAAGTGTCTGAGACTGTCCTCAATTATTTTCATTCTTTTTTCTTTATTCTGCTCTGCAATAGTTATTTCCACTATTTTATCTTCCAGGTCACTTCTCCGTTCTTCTGCCTGCATTACTCTGCTATTGATTCCTTCTAGGGAATTTTTAATTTCATTTATTGTGTTGTTCATCGTTGTTTTTTGCTCTTAGTTCTTCTAGGTCCTTGTTAAACATTCCTTATTTTTTTTCCATTCTATTTCCCAGATTTTATATCATCTTTACTATCATTACTCTGAATTCTTTTTCAGGTAGACTGCCTATTTCCTCTCCATTTGTTTGGTCTGGTGGGTTTTTACTTTGCTCCTTCATCTGCTATGTATTTCTCTGTCTTCTTATTTTGTTTAACTTACTTTGTTTGGGGCCTCCTTTTCGCAGGGTGCAGGTTGGTAGTTCCCATTGTTTTTGGTGTTTCCCCCCAGTGGGTTGTTTGGTTCAGTGGGTTGTGTAGGCTTCCTGGTGGAGGGGACTGGTACATGTGTTCTGGTGGATGAGGCTGGATCTTGTCTTTCTGGTGGGCACGACTGCGTTTGGTGGTTTGTGTTGGGGTGTCTGTGAACTTATTATGATTTTATGCAACCTCTCTGCTAATGGGTAGTGTTGTTTTCCTGTCTTGCTAGTAGTTTGGCATGGGGTGTCCAGCACTGTAGCTTGCTGGTCATTGAGTGGAGCTGGGTCTTAGCATTGAGACGGAAATCTGTTGGAGAGCTCTCACTGATTGATATTACGTGGTGCTGGGTGGTCTCTGGTGTTCCAGTGTCCTTAACTCGGCTCTCCCACCACAGAGGCTCAGACCTGACACCCGGCCAGAGCACCAAGACCCTTTCAGCCACACAGCTCAGAAGAAAATGGAGTAAAGAAAAAGAAAGAAAGAAAACAGTAAATAAAATAAAATAAAAAGTTATTAAAATTAAAAATAAAAAATATTATTAAAATTTAAAAAGTAATTTAAAAAAAAAAACGGAGCAACCAAATGAATAAACAAATCCACCAATGATAACAAGCACTGAAATCTATAATAAGATAAATATAAAAATCAGAAACTTGTCAGTTGCATACAGCAAACCCCAAGTCTAGAGTTGCTCCCAAAGCCCACCGTCTCAATTTGGGATGATTCATTATCTATTCATTTATTCCACAGATGCAGTGTACATCAAGTTGATTGTGGAGATTTAATCCACTGCTCCTGAGGATGCACAGAGGAATTTCCCTTTCTCTTGTTTGTTTGCACTGCTCCTGGGGTTCAGCTTTGGATTTGGCCCTGCCTCTGCCTGTAGGTCACCCTCTGGCATATGTACTTTGCCCAGACAGGAGGGGGTTAAAGGAGCAGCTGATTAGGGGCTCTGGCTCACTCAGGCGGGTGGAGGGGGCAGTATGGAATGTGGGGCGAGCCTACAGCAGCAGAGGCCAGTGTGATGTTGCCACAGCCTGGTGTGCACAGTGCGTTCTCCTGGGGAAGTTGTCCCTGGATCATGGGACTCTGGCAGTGGTGGGCTGCACAGGCCCCCGGGAGGGGAGGTGTGGATAGTGACCTGCACTTGCACACAGGTTCTTGGTGGCTGCAGCAGCAGCAGCGTTAGCATTTCATGCCCGTCTCTGGGGTCCGTGCTCATAGCCAGCCTGCGCCCGTCTGGTTTAGGCGGTGCTCTGAATCTCTTCTCCTCACACACCCCTAAACAATGGTCTCTTGCCTCTTAGGCAGGTCCAGACTTTTTCTTGGACTCCCTGCCAGCTAGCTGTGGCGCACTAGCCCCCTTCAGGCTGTGTTCACGCAGCCAACCCCAGTCCTCTCCCTGGGATCTGAACTCTGAGGCCCGAGCCTCGGCACCCAGACAAGCCTCTGAGGCTGGTGAGTTCTGGTCGGCACCGATCCTCTGTGAGGGAATCTCTCCGCTTTGCCCTCTGCACCCCTGTTGCTGCGCTCTCCTCCATGACTCCGAAGCTTCCCCCACCCGCTGCCCCCGTCCCCACCAGTGAAGGGGCTTCCTAGTGTGTGGAAACATTTCCTTCTTCACAGCTCCCTCCCAGAGGTGCAGGTCCTGTCCCTAATCTTTTGTCTCTGTTTTTTCTTTTTTCTTTTGCCCTGCCCGGGTACGTGGGGAGTTTCTTGCCTTTTGGGAAGCCTGAGGTCTTCTGCCAGCGTTCAGTAGGTGTTCTGTAGGAGTTGTTCCACATGTAGATGTATTTTTGATGTATTTGTGGGGAGGAAGGTGATCTCCACTTCTTACTCCTCCGCCGTCGTGAAGCTCTCTCGAGAGGTAGTTTAATAAGCTTTGGTTTTAGTAGTATTTTCCTCAAAAGGCTAGAATGATTAATATTATCATGTTAACAACTGTTCTCCCTTTAGGCTAGAATTATCGGGAATTCTTTTTTTAATATTCTTCTGACACATAAGGAAAATGTTATATCCTGCCACTTATATGTATCACGAAGTTTCTCCCTAAGGATTGGAGGTCTGTTTCTGCCTATAATTATACTTCTACAGATTTTGAGTCTCTGTCCCATTAAGTTGTGCTAGGCATAGCGATTTTTGTTTCCTTTCTTAAAAATGACATGCTCATGAATCTCTGAACATATTCCTATAAAGTCAGGTGTATGTATCAAAGGTGAATAAGATTTACAGTTGGATATGGTGGGATCTGCATAGCTTTTGAAAGGGCGAGGATTTTGTTGATGTGTCCAAAGAGAAGAGCCTGGTAGGATTCTTTTTACAGTGAAAACCCTGGTAAAAAAAAAGATAATTCTGTGAATGAAATAATTACTCAATTCCAGTAGTGAATGTTGAAAGGAAATATAATGTACAGTGTACAGGTATACTCATGGACACATACTTTCCAGGGGAAAAATAGATACTTTGTCCCAAAATTCATGTGGTTAATGACCAAAGATGAAATCAAATCTCTGAAATATTTCATTTCTTTTGAGAGTTAACGTAGCCCATAAACCTAAGAGCAATTTTACTTTAGTTGAATTGCTGTATAGTTCGCCATTTGGCCAAAGTTATTGTGAAAAGTGAAAAGAATTTGCTGTTCTTAATGTTCTACACTTATTCTGAAATGAATCACAAGTTATATTACCTGAAACAGAGTGAGTTTCAAAGGTAATTTCTATACTATTATTTCTTAAGCTAATATATTCTCATACATAGTTTTTATTGGAGAAAATTACATTTCTTCTGTCATTGTCTTCCCCTTTGTTTTCGCCTGATAATTCCTCAACTAATTTTTCTACTGTAGACGGTGTTTCTTAAGCTTAGTACTACTAATATTTTGAGCTGGCTAATTCTTTGTTGTTGGACCTGTCTTGTGCAATGCAGGTTCTTTAGCAGCATCTCTGGCCTCTGATCACAAGATGCCAGTAGCACCTTCCCCCTAGTTGTGGTAACCAAACATGTCATCAGGTGATGCCAAATATCCCCTGGAGAGTCAAATTGCCCCTCGCTGCAGGCAAAGCAATAGACCATGTCTAATTTTTTGGTCAATCCCTTAACTACTTGTTCACTTGGAAATAATTTGTCATTTATTCATGTCAAAATAAATTATGAACAGTGAGCCTACTTTTCCCAGGGCTTGAAAAGCTTTGTAAGGTTGACCATGTAAGTTTAGTTTACAAAACATTTTACTCATGGGCAGAGCTCCTCAAATACTTTACATTCTAAATATGAAGAAAGCATCATGTGAATAAGGCAGTGCTATTATTATTATTACTAGAAGCTATTAGCCATTAGTCATGACTTTCATTTAAATACAAAATTAACACATGTTAAACATTTCTTTCATTTAACACATTAATTAATAAGGGAATCAGTAAGATGTTAAACTGGTCCAAAGAGCATTTGAGAAGCAGGTATTCATAGGCAATTTAATAAACGCTTCTTAGACACAGAACTGGTTAATGTTGTCTGAGGTTAGTAAAGAATAACTTTTGGGGATTTATTTTCCATCAAACAGAAGTGATATGTATCTTTACAAGATAAAAGTCTACAAGTTAACGTAAAACTTCACTAAGCTGTGGACCTTTAATCAATATTCTTAATACTGTTTAAACAGCTCCTATTCATACAGAGATATTTACCCCTTTTCAAGGTAAATCCCTCCAGGTCCAGAATCTCTCTCACCCTCATGGACAGTCTTCTCCATTATCTTTCTTCTTCCTTCAAAATAAAGGCCTTTTGAAAAATAGACTTGAGGTCTTTTTAAAACAGCATATGTTATGACCCATCTTCAGAATCCTGCCCATTTTAGATAAGCCTGTCTTAAACTTAGGTGCCTTTGCAGTTTTAATGTGTGACATTGTTTCTCCTGCAGCCCTGAAATACAATTAACCTAACCTTAAATGTCACTCCTTTTGCATCCTTCCTATTCACTACCCATCCCCCACCAGGAAGGAAGAAAATGAAGATAATAATCATGCTAAAATAAATCAGTAAAATGTTCTTTACATTTTTGTGAGCCTTTAAATAAGAAATACACAGACTTTTTGATGTGTGTGTCTTATGACTTCTACAGAGGCTCATATTTTTCCATAACTTAAAAATTGTAATATTTTGTGGTCAAATGATAGTTCCATAAACTATATGCTAACAATTGCCTTCCACTTTGGTCTGATTTGCTTCATCTGGCGGTAGAATGTGTCCAACTGAAGATAGATGAATTAACATAAAGCACAGCTATATAATCCTGTTACAGTTTCTCCTGAAATGTATGCAGTCAAACACGTTGAAGATAGTTTCTATGGAAGCACAATAACTTTCAAAGCTTTTAGAAGATTATCAGAAACTATAGATGAAAAATTCCAGATACAATCACCTTTTCCCTCTCCAAAGCCTGATCTCTGTTTATTTCCCTGCAATAAGAACCTCTTAAACACCTTACCTTTTCACTTCAATTCATTTAGTGTTTTAGGAGGGTCCTGTTGGTTTTATGGAACACTATTCTTTTGAACAATTTAAGTGCTTCCTTTTAACAATTCCAAGAGTACAGCAGTTAATTTCCCATTGCATTTTATCTCACTCTATAATTTAGGTTAGTCATGGAGTTAGGGTTTCATTTGTCATTTTGTTAAGGAGGTCACATCATGTGGTTGTATTAAACTTTGGTTGTACTTTGATGTTCTGGGTTGATGTATTTTCTGAGTTAAGACCAGAAGTACTTGGCAAATGAATTATCTTTCCTGCTTTCTTTTTTTCTATGACCTTCCATCTTCTCTAATTCTGGTAGTAGTTGAAGAGGGAGAATGGATATATGTGCCACATCTTCTTTATCCATTCATCCGATGATGGACACTTAGGTTGCTTCCAATTCCTGGTTATTGTAAATAGAGCTGCAATGAACATTCATACAGAGTGAAGTAAGTCAGAAAGAGAAAAACAAATACAGTATGCTAACACATATATATGGAATCTAAGGAAAAAAAAAAAAAAGTCATGAAGAACCTAGTGGCAAGACAGGAATAAATACACAGACCTACTAGAGAATGGACTTGAGGATATGGGGAGGGGGAAGGGTAAGATGTGACAAAGTGAGAGAGTGACATGGACATATATACACTACCAAACGTAAAATAGATAGCCAGTGGTAGGCAACCGCATAGCACAGGGAGATCAGCTCTGTGCTTTGTGACCACCTAGAGGTGTGGGATAGGGAGAGTGGGAGGGAGGGAGATGCAAGAGGGAAGAGATATGGGAACATATGTATATGTATAACTGATTCGCTTTGTTATAAAGCAGAAACTAGCACACCATTGTAAAGCAATTATACTCCAATAAAGATGTTAGAAAAAAAAAAAAAAGGGGGAGTATGGAAGTGGTTTAGCCCTTGGAGACTGAAAGCAAAAACAGTAGCGTCTGTAGGTTTGTTGAGATTCCTCCAAGACAATTCATCTGAAAGAACATAGACTTAAGGAACTGTTTTAGTTATCCATTGCTGTGTAACAAATTGCCCCCCAAACTTAGCAATTTGAAACAATAAACATCTATTATCTCACAGTTTCTGAGGGGCAGAAATCTGGCCATGGCTGAACCAGATGGTTCTGGCTCAGGTTCTCTCACAAAGTTTTAGGGAAGCTGTTGGCTGGGGCTGTGGTTCTCATCACTCAACTGGAGCTGGTGAGTCTGTGTGCATGATCACTGCAGTGGATATTGGCATGCCTCACTTCCTTGCTGGCTGTTGGCTGGAGGCTTTGGTTTCATGTGTGCATCTCCACAGGGTTGATCACAACCTGGGAACTTGCTTTTCCCAAAGTGATATGAGCGAGAGGGAGGAGGAAAAAAGACCGTGCCCAAGACAGAAACCACAGTCTATAAGAATTTGTCCATTTCCTCTAGGTTGTCCATTTTGTTGGCATATAGTTGCTCATAGTAGTCTTTTACGATCCTTTGTATTTCTGTTGTGTTGGTTGTAACTTCTCTGTTTTCATTTCTGATTTTACTGATTTGGGCCCTCTCTCTTTTTTTCTTGGTCAGTCTGGCTAAAGGTTTATCAATTTTATTTATCTTTTCAAAACTGGCTTTTAGTTTCATTGATCTTTTCTATTATTTTTTTAATCTCTATTTCATTTGGTTTTCAATGATAGTTAGGTCGTAGACATGGTCTAATAGATTTCAGTCCAGTGTTCTTCCACCAGATCACATTGCTCACTTCCTCTTCTCTGTCCTTATATCTATAGCATTCTAAGTTACTTCGATGTTTCAGTTTGTTCCTGTGGATTGTGAAAGGTGCAGAGCTCATGTTTACTACAAAAGACTCAGAGTAGCATAGTTTTCTAAAAATAATGCCTAGCTGATAAATAAATGCTGTAAATGATCAGCACTGCCCAAGAGCCTTTGGAAATGCTTTGATTGGTGAGGAATTCAGAAGTGATGACATAACTGGCAAAACCCCCATACGTTACCAGACTGGTAACAATGTTGATAAATTCTTCAAGTGCAAATAAAGCAACTGAGCCAGGTCAAAATATCATAAAAATATCTATAGAAATAAAAGTGGAACTGAAAGATTTTTTAATTTCAAATTCTACAATCACGAGCGAACTATGTGCCATTTTTTCAGAATTATTGAGAAAAGTTTGTAATGCCCAGTATGAGTTATTCTTTAGAATATTATTATAGTATGGCCCTATGCTGTGACATTTTTTATCAAATTTGCCTTGGCTACAAGGTTAAGAATGCTTGCTTATATTTAAGAATATGTGCTGATGTTTTAAAGATTAAGTCAAAATAACTAATTAGTGAAGTTCTAGCAATTCCCTTTAGTTTAAAGGTTAATTGAGATAAATGATGGACAATGCTTACCATTCTCCTATCTCCATCTCCATTACCATTCAAGATAGGCACTAAAATAATGTTAGGTATCTGACCCCCTTCTCCTTACCATACTAACCATAATTTCTGAGATTTCAGGTTATCCTTAAAATGACTCTTTTTGGAATTGATTTTGTAATAGGTGTAATTTTATTGAATTTAAGGGGTTTTTGTTTTTGTTTTTGTAACATGTCTGTGCATTATTTAGCAGCAATCATTTTAACTCACTTGTTTACAACAGAAAATTATAAGGAACCATAAATCTACTAGTCTAGACAGGCTGTTTGTACTACTTTAATTGAATGCTGCAATATAAGCCTTTATTTCAGTTTTTTAGAAAGATTGGTGGTTTATGACAAATAAGTATGGCTCTTAATTCTCATGAGCATCTTGTACTATTTTTAGGTGATTCAGGATGCTGAAGTTAAAAAAGGGAAAAAGGAAAGAAGGGAAAACATGAAACAGTGGGAAAAGCACAGGACTAGGAGTAAGTAGAATTAAGCTCAAGGCCTGCTCTAACATTATCTACATGTATTTTTCCTAGTGCAAGTTATTTAACCTTTCTTGGCCTAAATATCCTCTTCCAAAAAAATGTTAAGAGTAATTATTAGATGTAAGATTCTATTCATCCTTATATGTGAATATTATTATAGACCATATGGCAGTCTTGAAAAATAAGACAGTAATTAATTCAGTAGGGAAATGAGACTTACATTTTATCTATCAACAACATTTGGATGATTGCTCAAAATTCAAGGAATTTGACTAATGGCAAGGAGGGGCCAAAGCAGAAGGACCATGTTAAAATGTGCTCATCAGCTGGTCTGGGTAAGACATTTTGTTTGACTTGGTTGAAGACTGTCATGTTGGGAGCAGGCTGAAATATAATGGTGACTGCATTAAGGAGACAATTAGAAGTTTTAAATTTTGCTGTGTGTAGTAAAAGTTCAGATGAACTCTGTAGCTGAGGCCAAAGTTTTTAGAGCAGAATGAGAGCAGCCTGATATATATTGTTCATTTCTCTGTATTTTTCATGTGGCTGATTAATTATTTAATTTCTAGCAAATGTAAGTGTCAGTTTCCTTCCTCCTTCCTTTGACTAAGGAATTGTGGAATGTCTGCAATCTTAGACACCATCTGTTAGTGGAAAATTACAGTCTAGCTTTATGACAAAATACACTAAATAAATACATGTTTATAAACGTTTTTTGCCTCACAATTTGATGTCATCAGATAGTCCTGGTAATTTGGCTACAGTATAACAACCCCCAAAAATACAGATGAAAAAGTGCTGGATTGTATTTGATAGTACTTACAAAAGTATATCCTGACATTAATGCATCAAAAATTGGAATAAAGAGCTTAGGAAAGGGTAAAAACAGTCACTGAGAGAGAAAAATGAAGCGCAGTTTTCTGGTCAATATGAAAGAGTAAGCTAATATAAGAAATATCATTCATACTGGATAAAATATAATCAATCAATCAGTAAGTCTGAGCTTAAAAGCAAAAAGGGGACGGTCCCAGATACAAAAATTAATGCAAAGCCGGGAAGATGCTTGTGTACTAAAGTTGAAAGTCTACAAAGGATAATTAACATCAGTCTTAGGACCCTACTATATAACTTAATTTTAAAAGCATAAATGAAGTGTACAATTCATTTGGAAATTATAAATGATAAAAATTGACTTGAGAAGAAATAAACTATAAAGCACTAAAGATTTTGAACCAGTTGCCCTTTCCCTTCCCCCATCAAGACACCAGGCCCAGGTGGTATTACAGAATATATTAAATAATCCTTCAAGGGACAGATGATTTTTATTTTGTGCAAGCTGTCACAGAGAAAGAAGCTAGAACTACCCACCCAGTTATTAAGCTCATATAACTATAATACCAAACTTGATAGAAAAAGGTAATAAAATCACAAAAGTCTCCATATGAACATTGATGCAGAAGTTCAAAATATAATGTTGGTACATCCATCATTAAAAATGTTTAAAATTAGATATATTATCATTAATTAGGGTTTGTCTCAGGAAGGCAGAAATGTTTAACATTAGAAAAATCTAATGTGTTGAATTTTTAATATTCATGTTCATTAATTTTATACTGAATGGCCTATGAGGCATTCCGAATGAGAGATAGATTTATTATTAGTTGTCTTTAGTAAATAATAAGCACATAACTTCTCCTACCGCCTTCATTCCAGGCCTTACCCTTGTCTTAACACAATGAAAGCCAGGTGGACAAACATACATGAGTAGCCTGACACTCCAAGGTGAGGATTGGAGAACAAAGAATTTAATCTTTTTTATATAGAGGAAAGAGACAGCCACCTCCTTGCCTTGTGAAAGAGAAGAAACACATGTATTTTTACTTATTTGAGAGGGGATAGAAATGATCCTGGGTTCTCAGTCTAACCTTTTGAAATGTAAATATATTTTTTCCACGGGCCTGATAAATGGCTGGTGTCTCTGGCTTTTAAGACCTAGAGACGTGTTCAAGGTCTGGCACTTATATTATTTGAAATGTAAATACTTAGGGAAGTAGGGCTTCAGTCTTCCTGGCATCTTAGGGACCTAGACCAGCCTATGACCATTTGGCCCTCTTGATTCCTTTAGATCAGAGCAATTAACTAGGCAAATGGCCACAGACGTATTTCTTATAGCATGTTTCTACAGACAGTGAAGGCAAACATTATCTTTATACCATTATACATTCCTGTGTCTCAGAACACTAGGACATTAATAAGAAGCCAGTATAAAAGTTTTACTGTAAGTCTTATACAATACAAAAGGTAAGAATAATAAAAATATACAAGGATTGAAAAAAAGACAACCTTGGTTATAGACTGCAGTCTAAGCAGTGTGTACACAGAACATTCAAGGTACCATACAAAGAAATTATTAATACTAATAAAAAATACAGCAAGTTTGAATGCAAGATCCATATATAAACCTTGACAGAATCCCAATGCTGTAACAGATTGAAACTGAATTTGTACAGTAAAATTTTGTTCTAGTAAAAAAAAAAAAAAATAGTAACTAGGAGTTAACCTTATGAAAACTATGTAAGTTCATCGTGTGGAAAATTAAAATATTTCATTGGAAAAAAGAAGAAGACAAAAAAAGAGGGGGGACAGATATAAAAGGCTCATGAAGGTCAGACTCAGTCTTGTGAGATCTCAATTCTCCCAATTCTGTGAACTCACTGCATTTCTAATTCAAATCCTCAGGGACCTTTTGAGGAATTTGAAAAGCTGATTCCAAAAGTCATATGAAAAAGTGAAGGTCTAAGGAAGTGAGGAAAATTTTGAACAAGAAAGAAAATTTCTTCTATCAAAAATCAAAAAGTAAATAAACTTAGTCAGGGTTGGGAGCGGGAAGAAGAAAAAGAAGAAAGAGAAGAAGGTGGTGAAGGTAAAGGTGAGGGAGAAGAGGATCTTTACAGTGAATTGGCTCACGCAATTATGGAGGCTGAGAAGTCCCAAGATTTGCAGTTAGCAAGCTGGAAACCTAGGAGAGGCAGTGGTGTAGTTCCACTCAGCATCCAAAGGCCTGAGAAACAAGAGAGCTGATGGTGGAAGTTCCAGTCTCGGCACAGGAAAAGATGGATACGCAGCTCATGCAGTCAGGCAGAAGAAGTTCCTTCTTATGCAGCCTTTTCGGCCTATTCAGGTCTTCAGTTGATTGGGTGAGGGCCACCCACATTAGGAAGGGCAATCCGCTTTACCCAATTTACCAGTTCATATGTTAATCTTGTGTGAAAACACTCTCATATATAGGTCTACAACAATGTTTGACCAGTTGTCTGCATGCCCTGCACGGCTTAGTCAAATTGATACATAAAATTAACCATTACAATAGCTAGCTTGTACATTTTACTTACTATATACCAGACACTATTCTAAGCACTCTGGGTATGTTAATTTAATTTAATTCTCACAGCAATCTATGAAATAGGTACAATTTTATCTCCATTTTATTAATGAAATTGAGGCTCACTGTGATTAAAAACCTAAACGTTTATTCTAGTGGTATAGAATAGACAGCTCAGAAAGACACCCACAGGTATGTGGAATCTTGGAGTAAGTTGAAGGTAGCACTGCCAATCAGTTGGGGATAAGATGGTGTTGAGGCAATTGCTTATCCTTAATGAAAATTTACTATTTGGGGTCACATCCCACACACAACAAATTCCATATGAATTAAAAATCTCAAAGTGAAAACAAAAGTTCAAAGACTTAACAAAAAATGTGGAAAAATATCTTTACAACATAGTAGGGAAGGAATTCTGTGAAACAAGATGCTAAAAAAAAAAAAAAAATTGTTAGTTTGCATCAAAATGTAAAACATCTATAGCCACTATACCCTAAATGTTTAACAGTTGCTTTCCCCTGCCAAGCATCGCTAGTCACTTTAATATATTAACTCAATTAAGCTTCACAAAACAAGCTGAAGATATACATACCAATGACCTAACAATTCTGCTTGTAGGAAGATACAATACATTAGAGAAATTCTTGCATATCTTCACCACTGTTCTGCTTGTAATCACCCAAAATTGAAAGCAACCTAAATATACCATCAGGAATCAAACTGACAAATAGATATATAATAGTGGCATATTCATATAATTGAACATTTTCAGATTAATGAACTTTATATAACTCAGCATAGATACAGCCCCCAAAATAATGTTGAGTGAAAAAAAAGTTGTGGAGCCATACATAGGTATAATATCATTATCTACTTTTATAAACAAACACTATTTTGCATATTGTTTGGTAATATGTAAATTTTTTAAAGTATAGAAATACGTAAGAAAATTTAAACAATATATAGTGAGCTTCTACTGTATCTTTAATATTTTTTTAAAAATGAGAATAAATATGATCAAATGTTAACATTTATTAATTCTGGGTGATGAGTATATAGATTTTAAAAAATATTACCATCTTTACTTATTTATAGTTTTGAAATATGTAATACTAATTGAAATCAAATAAGAGATAAAAAATTTTCCCAAAGAGATGGAGTGGAGTAGTCATGGTATTTTTATATGCTTGCAGTGATTTTGATTAGATATTGACTAGAGAAGGATGATAGGTTCAAAGAAGGAGAAAGCTGTCATTCTTCATACTCCGCTTCTACATCCATGGAACCTAAGGCTATTGGCTCTCAGAGTAGATGATCAGACTATTTTAGGATGAAATTATAAAGCTAAAAATACAGTTCTGACAGAGATTACAGACTGGAGCTGAAGAGTTCCAAACAGATCCATGGTGGCAGTCCTTGATAATTTTAGGTATGAACATGTCAGGACATAGATGTAAAGAACTTAGCAGAGTATCTGCCACATTATAAATGTTTAGTAAATGTTAGTGATTATTATTATTACTACTACTACTACTACTGTGTGACTTGAGTTATTGGTAAACTTGAACTTTATTTTTCAGTGTGTACGTAAGGTATAAAGCCTCTATAAGTCTTCGGAGGTTGGGCCAAGTGTGAAGATCAAGAATTAGAAGAGTTTAGAAATGACTGTTAGAGATGTGTTACCTCCCTGCCAGCAACACTCTATTATTTTATAGGAATTTGTTCTTTCACCTAAAGCATCCCCATACCTTATTTATGGCTCAGTGTCTGCCTGCAATAACTAAGGAACTTAAGCCTCTAAAATCAAAGATACTTCTCTAACTGCTCCCCATTGTCCTGCTGTTGCAATTCTATAGTTTCTGACAAGAGCCATTCATAGTTAAGAGATCTGCCTCAACCTAACAGAAACTTATATGTAGTGTAAGTAAGGTATGTGGGAAGAAGTGGTTCACTTAATTAATCCAAAAAATTACAGTTTGGGTCGTGAGCATTTACAAGCGAAACAGAGATGAGGCTATGGATAATTGATAATGTCTGTTTCAGGTGGGCTAATACAGCAGTCAGAGCACAGGAATGTTAACTCTATTAATAGATTCAGAACTACAAGGTAATCTACCATGTACATTACCTGGTTGCTGGCCAGGAATGGAGGAGAATTAAGCAATGTGATTGGAAGACCATATTATGAGTTTACAGGACTTCTTTTAACCTAGGAACACTGTGCATTTCTGTTTGAAGGAGGTAAGCAATGAACTCTGAGGCATTGCCCAGGAAGGCTGGCTGTCTGGACAGGTCACCAAAGTCTTTCCTTGGGCCATTCACCACAGCTCAGAAGCTGGTCTTCAGTGTTTTAGACTGTGAAACCTGATTGGTTTATTAATGTGATGAGAGTGGATCTGCCTCTCAGGGGTGGACTCACGTTTAACTAAACTCACAGAGGCTAAGGTACACAAGCCATGTAGGGCTATTGATCTACAGTGACCTGAATGCTCAGGTCGGCCTGACCAGCACATTTTCACCTTATTGGAAAGGCTCATGGAGAGTTTACTAGCCAAACAAAAGATAATGCTTCTGTCCTGCTTAGCCAAGATCTGTACTTGTAGGACATTGCTTTGACAGACACTACCAGCTTTTCCTTCTGAATTTATTTACCCAGGCTTGCACATTTGATGAATTCTGTTATAGTCACAGAACTAAATCACCCTCACATTCCATGTCTACCTCCTTGAGGTCACCCGCACGTCATGTTGATTGAATTTTTTGGTTGCTCTCTAATGCTTTAGTTACACATTATAAGTCATCGCTTGGTTTACTCCCCAAGTGACAAATCACGCTATTTAGGGTAGGTTTTTCTAGTTTAACTCTGAGGACACCCACCCTTATTTCTGAGTTCTCGGGGACTAATTGCTTTCCATGTATATGTGGACATTAGCTTTGCCTTTTCTCATTCCCCTGTGTTTCTGAGACCTTCAGTTGTCATGGAAGTACCATTTCTCTTCTATTTCTTTGGGGAAGATTTCACAGGGTGGCTCCATTAGAGATGTCTCAGGGTCATCAGGGGTGAGAATCTACGACCTTATGTTTTTGAGAGGTCCAGTCAGAAAGTGTCATCATTTGGGTGTCCCTGAAGGGAACAGGTTCTTGAAGCCATTACCCAGGGTCATATGTTAGCCTGGGAATAATCTTCACATGGCTCAGGGAAGTTCTTAAATGTTTACATCGTGAGAAATGAAATATAAAGAATTCAAATCACCCTATATTATGCCCACAGTGGCTATGTATTTTTAATGATTTCTTTACTCGAGGCTACAAAATTGAGCTACAAAGTCCTCTAACAAAAAACTGCTGCTGTAGGCTCTTCCAACATTTGCCCCAAGCCTTCCTCGCCTACTATCCCAATCTTCATCTCTTGGAGCTTCTCCCTCTCTTCCCAGGCTTTGCAATTGCCAACTGATTGTCCAGATATTTCACTAATCAACTTGGTCCCTTGGATTAGAGTTGCCATATTTAGCAAACATAAATACAAATAAAGATACCAAATTAGCAAATAAAAATATGTCCATGCAAAATTTGGGGCATCCTTAAACTAAAAAAGAATGTTTGTTGTTTATCTGAAATTCAGATTTAACTGGGTGTCCTGTTTTTGGTATTTTTTAATCTGGCAACCCTACTTCAGATCCTTCCCCTGTCATCCAGCTCCTCAAATGCCTCAACTCCATGACCAACTACATTTTCTGAGATTCTACACTGAGCTCACCTCAGTCTCTGGGCCTTTGAGTCCTCGGAAGAAGAAGCTGGATTTGTTTTGCTCAACTATGCCCTCACGTTTTACTCTCACATTGCTAGAGAATTGTCTCTGGGCAAATTGAAACAGGTTATGCTAAGAATACATCACGAGTACTGAGACACTTACTCAGTACTGACACTCCTTATCCGTTTTCTCTTGCCCCAAATTCTTCAACTCATCCCACTCCCTGGAGGGAGAACCCAAGCGTTCATCAGGTAATTGTGTTCCTGCACAACAAGGCAATCCTTTGAGTTAGTGCTGTTCAGATCCCGCTCTTAATATCTCCTTGGCTGATGAAAAAGAACTATATAAAATAGACTGAGATTCTTCCACAATAAAACTGTAACCAGGGAAATTTCTTCAGAAATATGTGTTTTGATCTGTTGGTTTGTGTGTGTGGGGGGGGGGAGGGGGTTGTTTCTTTTGTCCACAGTGATGGTAAATAAACTTATTTCTTTGAAGTTTTGTGAGTCAGTTCCTAAATGTTGTGAATCAGTTCCTAAATGTTGAATAATATCCTCTTTTGCAACTAGTCTCTCTGCTTCAGGACTGTCCCTGTCCCAGGATTCAAGCTCTGGAAACAAAGAAATGAGAAAAGATATTTGTTTTCAGAGTGAGTGCAGCCTGTAAATGTGTGTGATTTTATACTTAAAATTTTGTAATCAGCTTTATTGAGATATAATTCACATGCTATACCATTCATCCATTTAAAGTGTAAAATTCAATGTTTTTGAGTATATCCACAGGGTTATGCATCCACCACACAGTATGATTTTAGATTTTAGAACACTTTCATCCCCCCAAAAGGAACCCTTATCCATTACCAATCACTCCCCATTTCTCCCATTTTCCCACTTTCCCTACTCTAGGCAACCACTAATTTAGTTTCAGTCTCTATAGATTTGTCTATTCTGGATATTTCATATAAATGGAATCATACAATATGAGGCCTTCTGTAACCTGGCTTCTTTCCCTTAACATGTTTTCAAGTTTCATTTATGTTGTAGCATGTGTCAGTTATTTTATCTCCTTTTATGGCTGAATAATACTCCATTGTATGAATATAACTCATTTTTAACCATTCCTTTGTTGATGGACACTTTTTGGTTTGTGTGAGTGATACTGCTATGAACATTCATGTACAAGTTTTTGTAGGAACATATGCCATATGTTTTCATTTCTCTTGCGTTGATACCTTGGAGTGGAATGGTAATTCTGTGTTTAACCATTTAAAGAACTGCTAAATTGTTTACCAATGTGACTGCATCATTTTACATTCCTACCAACATATGAGGTTGCCAATTTCTCTACATATTTACCAATGCTTAATATTGTCTTTCTTTTTTATTATAGCCATCCTAGTAAAGTGAAGTGGTATCTCATTGTGGTTTTGATTTACATTTCTCTGATAGTGACTGATGTTGAACATTTTTTCATAAGTTTATTGGCTATTTGTATATCTTTTTTAGTGAAATGTCCATTCAGATCCTTTCCCCATTTTTAAATTGAGTTGTCTTTTCATTATTAAATTGCATTTTATATATTCTGAATATAAATCTTTTATCAGATATATTCTTTGTGAATGTTTTCTCCTATTCATTGGGTTCTCATTGCACTTTCTTGTTATTATTTGCAGCTTAAAAGTTTTAAATTTTGATATAATCTGTCTTTTTTTTCTTTTTGTCACTTGTGTTTTTGATGTCATATCTAAGAATATATTACCTAGCCCAAAGTAGTAATTCCTTGTTTTCTTCTAAGAATTTATAATTTTAGGTCTTACATTTAGATCTGTGATCCATTTTTAGTTAACTTTTGTATATAATGTGAGGAAGGAGCCTAATTACATTCTTTTGCATGTGGCTATCCTGTTCTTCCAGCACCACTTATTGAGAAGACTATTCTTTCCATTCAGTTATATTGGCATCCTTGTGCAAAATCAGTTCACCATGACGTAAGGGTATATTTTTGTATTCTCAATTCTGCTTCAGTGATCTACATGTCTATCTTCCTGGGAGTGACACGTTTGTATTAATACTGGAACTCTGTAGTTAAGTTTTGAAATAAAAAAGTGTGAGTGCTTCAACTGTGTTCTTATTTTTCCAAGATTATTTTAGCTCTTTTGGGTTTCTTGTATTTACATATGAATTTTAAGATCAGTCTATCAATTTCTGCAAAAAAAAAAAAAAAAAAAAAACAGCTGGAATTTTAATATGATTGCACTGAAACTTTAAATCAATTTGAGAAGTATTGACAGCAGTATTTTGTTTTCTGATCCATGAACATGAGCTGTCTTTTCATTTATTTAGACCTTCTTCAGTTTCTTTTAATGATGTTTTATAGTTTTAAGGTATGTTTTGCCCTTCTCTTGTAGAATGCATATCTAAGAATTTTTCTTTTTCTCTTTGATGCCATTATAAATGAAATTGGTTTCTTAATCTTATTTTTGGATTTTTTATTGCTGGTGTATAAAAATTCACCAGATTTTTGTAATTTATCATTTACCTCAGAACTTTGCTGAACTTGTTTATTAGTTCTAATAATATTTCAGTTGAGTCCTGAGTATTATCTATGTACAAGATCATGTCATATATGAATAGAGATAGTTTCATCTCTTCCTTTTTGATCTAGATGTCTTTTATTTCTTTCTGCTGGCTAACTACTATGATTAGCACCTCTAGTACAATGTATTTTTATTCTCTGTTTCATTTATTTCTGCTCTAGTCATTATTTCTTTCCTTCTGCTTGGTTTGTGTTTGGTTTACTCTTATTTTTCTAGTTTCTTAGGATGGAACATGAGGTTATTCATTGAGATCTTTCTTCTTTGTTAATGTAGGCATTTACCAGTGTAAGTTTAACTCTGAACATTGATTTAGTTGCGTCCCATAAGTTTTGTTTTGTTTCGTTTTCATTTATTCATTCATATTTTCTAATATCCCTTATGATTTATTTTTTGGCCAGTTGGCTATTAGTATGTTTAACTTCTAGATATTTGTCAACTTCTCAAATTTCTTTCAGTTATTGATTTCTGATTTAATTCCCATGTGGTCTGAAAACGTATATTCTATTATTTCAATTATTTTAGATTAATCAATCTAAAGGTTTGTTTTATGGCTTAGTACTTTGTCTGCTCTGAAGAATGTTGTGTGTGCTTGAGAAGAATGTGTATTCTATTGTTTAGTGGAGTTTTCTAGAGAGATTTGTTAGTTCTAGTTGGTTTATAGAATTATCTAAGTCTTTTACTTCCTGTTGATCTTCTGCCAGGTTGTTCTACCCATTATTGAGGTATTAAAGTCTTCAACTATTATTGTTGAATTGCCTATTTTTCCCTACAATTCTATCAGTTTTGCCTCTTTTCACATTGCCACTCTCAGTGCAGAACTTCCATCCTATGAGTGGGCGGGGACAGAGGTGATCAGGGCCCAGTATTCTCAGCCTATAGCACTGGGGATAAGGCTTCTACACTACAAGTTGTAGCTGGGTGGGGAAATACAGATCTAGTCCTTTTGGTCTCACCTGTAATGTGGGCCTTGCAGGAGGGTGAGACAAGCAATGCAGAAGCCTACTTTTCCTGTTGTGAAGTTGTGATTTCAAACTGGGAGCTGTAGGGAGAGGGAGCTCTTGTCTTCTTGGCTGCACAAGCCTGGGATAGAGTTTTCTGGGAGCTGGGGAATGGGTGTAAAGGACTGGGTTATGGATCAAATGCCAAACTCTCAGTCTTCTTACTGAGATTTAGTGGATTTTCTTGAATGAATGTTTCTCCATTTGTTATATGCATTTAGGGCAATTTTCAGAGAATATGAATGATTAATGATTTTTAAAAAAATAATTTGCTCCTGTTAAATTGTTGTTTTTCTTGGGAAAGAGTCTGCCCTCGTCCTTACTCCTTCATTCCCAAAGTTCACTCCCCTCTTTTTGAAGATTCTGAAATATAATGATTTTTTGCTTCCTTGTATTACCTCCCCCACTTTTGGTTTATTTGATTAATTATTTTATAAGGAGATAATTTCAGTATTAATAACATGAAATGAAATTTTAGAAGGTTTATTCAATAAATAATTTCTTCTCTGTGGGATCTGTATCTGCCATTTCTTAGCTAATTCATGAACACAGATGGCTTTATTGAGATTTACGAGTTTGAGTCTGATAGAAATCATAGAAAATATAACATTGAATCTGTTCTGTTTCCTATAAAACACAGTTGTACTACAGTCAGTGAGCTTCTTCATGGATCACTATGGGGACCGAATCTCAGAACTTTATACAGGGAAATCATCACATCCTTCAGTTTGCTTGTGCAATGTCTGGTTACATGGCATTAAATTTCAGGCCAAACCTTATATTGGTCTCTGATTCTTACATGGATTTAAGATTGGAGCTACGGTATTACCCCCAATCCAGACTTAGTGTACATCTTTATAATTTTAATAGTTTACCAATTATATTTCCCCCTAGTAGCCATGGCTCCTGTGGTCCTGGTATAATTCAAATTAAGGCAGAAATCATTTGCATGACAAAATTGATTTCTTTGGACACAAGGCTTTCCCCATATCATGAGAATCAAGCACAGACCTAGCTAATTATGCCTCAGAGAAAGATGTATTCTCAAATATTTTATAAAACCCCAAATTAAAACAATTTTCTAGGTCTTTCCTATCAATTCCAATAATTTTCTAATATAGTACTTTACCCATATCTGTATAATGGCAGCAGGCATAGTGGGGAGAGTAGAAACCTTACCAAGGGAAATAGTATAATGGAGTCCCTTCCTTTTTATTCTGAGAGTTCTAGAAAATCATCTTGTCATTGTGAGTTCCTGGTATTTTATGATACTCTATTTCCATCCAAAAACATTAAAGAATCCTGGTTTTATTAGATATCTTGTTTAATATTAAAATTTAAGATTTAAAATCATAAATATTGGGTAGTATATAATATATAGAATGAGGAAAAGACATTATTTACCTTTTTAAAAAAAATTTCTGAGGACTCCAACTGGGTCCAACCTCTGGAAGTATCCTTGTTTAACAGAGGAATTCCAACGTAACAGGAAAGGAAAGCTGTTATATGTTTGTCCCACCATTCAAGGCAATTTTGCTGAGTAGAAGTTGCTCCTGACAGTGAAGGAGGGAGGGAGGAGAGTTTTAAGTTTTTTGGCCCTTTTGGATTTAATGTGTAATTCTATTTTAGTTTTAGACCTCTTTTGTTTATTATTGTAAGAAAATTCTTACAAAATGGCAAAACTCACCATCTAAAGCCTTGAGCCTTGTGTGACAGGACAAGTTTCTAACATCCTAATGTTCCTCTTCCCACAGTCTCATCTAAATGCCTCATTTTGCAGCTTAAGGCCCAGGAAAGCCAAGTGTCTTGTCCAAAATTAGACAGTTTTTTGCTGCCAAGTCTAGTGATCCTCTGAGCTCACCATGCTGCCTCAAGGAGGGGTAACTTCTCAGGATATAAAGACAGTTCTTAGAGTTCAGCACGTCTTTTTCTCCTCCTGGGTTTCCTAGACAACTTTGCCAGGTGAGTAGAAGTGAAAATGAGGGTGAGAGTTCTTCATGTTTTATCTTCCTTTCCACAGCGTATGCTGGAGCCACTTTTTTTTGAAATGGCAGTGTCACTTTATAGGGGAGCCTCCAAAACCCTGAGTGACTTCGTGGAGCAGACTCTGGGCTTACCAATTCTAGACATAAAGAATGAGAAAGACATACATTTTGTTGTGTTAATCCTCTGCAATTTTGGGGTCAATTTGTTACGATAGCATAACCTGCTATATCCTTATTAGTACAAGTTCCAAAAATTAGTAGGAGATCACTTCAAGCCACTGTTGCATGAAAGGCTCCGTCTGAAAACAGTATGCTGAGTTCTTTGATAATGAGGAGAACTGAGAAGGACACAGCATCAGGCGGGCCAACTGAGGCATAGCAGGAAGAAGTAAGCCGAAATGAAGGCAAAAGCATGGGGGGATTCTTCAGGTTTTTCTTCTAATTCTTCTAATTCAGAATTCCTATGTTTTGGTGAAACACTGTCCATCCTGGTGTATAGGTAAAATTGACTAAGGTTTAGTTGTTGTGTAACACAAAGAGCTCATAGGACATGCACTTAAACTTGAGGTTCTTTCTTTTTAAAACAATATTTTAAAACATATTTGAGAATAGTCTGGTTAAAATCACGCAGTGTGGGAGACACTGAGGATATTAAGTTTGCTGAATGACTTTGCAGTGACTCCTCATGACACTGAAGTATTTACCAGTAATCTGATTTCTTTGTATGCTGCACAGTCATTTTTGTGTTGCATTAACTTCATTTTGTATTTTTTGGATCATTCCTATGCTGTTTAGAGTGCACTGGTTTGTGGCCTAATTGCCTTATTATGCAGTATTAAATAATCTATAAAAAAATGAGTAGAACTGAGAATTAAAAGGAATGAGCCTTGGTCACTGTAGGTGGGATAGGAGAGCAAAACAGTAGAACCATCACAAATGTAAATGGAATATTAAGCAGAACATAGCACTAGTCTAAAGATCTTTCAGAAGATTTTTTGGGGAAAGAGACCCCCCAAAACACACTGATGGTGACTTATTTAAATTTTAATGAAATGAAGAATAAATATAACTCACTTAAGGATCGTCTCTATTTTACAAACAACATTTCTTTCTCAATATTTTACTCAATTTAAAATGTCCAGATCCTAACTGCTCTCAGCAGTATATTAGAAAACATAAGTGATGATACTTACAGGCTTTAAAAAAAATTACCTAAGTCATTGCATTCCAAAGGCATCTGCTTCCTACTATAATTAGATAGGAGAGGGTATGAAAAAGACAGATTTATTTTATTATTTTTCAAAAGTAAGATCGTTAATGTGCTAGATAGTGCTAAATAGTAATTTCCCACTGTGAGTGTTCTTTAGTTCATTCAAGGGAAGACCTCAAGCCCGAAGTTCATAAAAAACTGCTGATTAGTTGGGTTTGTATCCTCCTTCTGTGACGGTATTTTTTTGTTTGTTTGCCTTGTTTTTAGTTTTACAAAGTAGGCAACTCTAAAAGACTACTTAAATTCAATCTAAAACAAGAAAAAACTTGAAGTATTTGCTAACTGGCCTAACCAAGATACTTGTTTCTGTGACTTCAGTTATCGGCTCCAAATATATGAACTCCCACATCTAGAGCCCTTAAGACTTTCCCCCGTTTTCTAGGATTAGTTCTAATCTCTCTCCCCTCTCTGAGTACTTCCATTTGGATCTTAGGATACACCTAAATTCAATGTGTCTAAAACCAACTTCAGATTTTTTCCTTCCGTAGTATCATTTCTGTCAGCGACACCATCTTTCTTCACTGCCCCAGGCCTGGATTTTCCAAAAGACCTTTCTACCTCTCTTTCCTTTACTTCCTCCCTCCCCCCCCCACCACACCTTTTTTTTAAGCACCACATCTTCTTCCTTGTGAATTTCTCTCAAGTAGCTCCTTATTTCCCTCACCCTCCTCAGCCCTTCCAGACTCTCCTCAGCTCACCAGCACTGGCTCAAGGGCTCCCTTGCTGGTCTCTCACCTCCCTGTCCTGAACGCAGTCTGTCCTCCACATGACCATAGCAGCCCTCCTCAAGTCCTTCTTTCATCGTGGCTTTCACCTGTGTAACACCCTCATGCATTTCTTTTGCTTGGGGAGTAGAGTGAAAAGATCACAGCCTCAAGGATTTACGTAGGTCTGGCCACATTCTATTTTTCCCTCTCACTTTGTGTCATTTCTTAACCCAAAGTCTCTCTACTCCAGCTGAGCCAATCTGTTGCCTAGCCAGCAAAATCATAGTTCCTCTTTCTGATTCTGAGTCATTTTGTCCTTATTTCTCACTTAGAATTTCACACCCGTGCCCACCCAGATCCATCTTAGTGTGTATTTACCACACTCCTTTCCTCTTGTAGACTTTTTTCTTTACTCAGCATGTATTTAGTGAACATCTACAATGGATCCTATCTCCATAGCTGTTCTTGATGGGAGCTGAGGGAAGTGTCTTTGTGCCTCGCTTTCTTGTGACTAGTTCCTGCTTTGCACTGTAGCAGAAAGAACACTGAACTGTGCGGAGGCCTCTCATAATACCTGCTCTCTGAACTTATAGAGACCCTCATGTCGTTCACTTTCTCACCACCTCACGGTGTCAGTAGATAAAATTGGTACCCAGTGTATTTTTTGTTGATGAATAAACTACCTTGGACAAGGTCTTCCTTTCCTAGGACTCAGTCTCCTCACGTGTGGAAGGAAGAATTGAAAATAGTGTATTACTGATGTAATTCCATGATTCTGGTCATTGCACATGTATTTTCTATGACCATGAATTGTTGGCCAACTTTCTATACCCATACCTATTGTATTTTGTTGTCTTCGCAGAAAGATCTGTAAATTCTCAGTTGATGTGTGTCGCTTGATTTTCAGCATCTTAAGCCTTTTAATTTAGATCTTGTCTGGAAACATTATTGTCTGCCCTCCCCACCCCCCAACCCTTTTTAAAATCACTGTAGGAGTTTTTCCTTGTCCTTGAAAGAAAGGCAAATAGGAACATTCCTAGCACACTGTGTCTGACTCAGGATGACTTTCAGGAACATTAAATCTGCTTATGTTTACCTCTTAAGGACACTTTAGGAAAGAAAACATTAGACTCTTTTCCTAAATGATTCTCATCTCTCCAGTGATACTCAACACACCAGTTGCCCAGCCCTGACATTTACATGATGAAAGGCGTGTTAGAATGGGGATGTCTTATCACAAGGAATCAAAGTGATAGCAAAATTCAGTTGTTTAACTAAAAAGTCCCATCTCAGTCACAAGTGATTTAAAGATGTATGAAGCCCAGAAGAGGCAATGCATGTCAGAGCTAAATTCCACAGTGGGAATTTAGGTGGTGAGCTGGGACTAGCACTGGATTCTAGGCCTTTTTATGCCACTTACTGAGTCTGTACAGATTAGCATTACCAACATCACATCATAGGCTCAGAGATTCAAACAAAAATGAGAATAATTCACATTTTGTTGGTATGATAAGACATACACACTTCTCTCCATTTATGACAGAAAATCAAACATAGATACAAATCAGTTCTACTACAAATTCAAGGTTTCTTACTTCATCTGGGTCCTCAAATCTTCCAGAAAATATCTCTGTGTCAACTGTGTCTCCCAGTTGTTGGGGTAAATAATCCAGACTCTTATCCCTTTCTTAAATCTCCTTCTGGCCTCACTCTCAGTAGAAGATTTTACCTTTAACTTCCTGGAGAGGATAAAAGCCATGAAGTGATAATTCCCTTAAATTCTATCCCTTTTCATCCATCTTATGCTGACTTCTTTCACTCCTGTTTAAATGCATGAGGACGGTGTCCAAGGCCAGATCTAGTACATAGCTGTGAAGTGTATTGATCAACCCATCCATCTTTCTAGAACAGTAGATCTCAACCCTAGCTGCACTTGAGAATGACCTGGCATCCTTTTATAAAACTGATGCTTAGGTTCCACCTCTGGCCAGTGAACTCGGAGTCTCTGAGTGTGAAACTTATGTATCAGTACTTTTTAAAAGTTCCCTGGGTGAGTTCCATGAGCAGCCAGGCTTACAAATTGGTCCTTAGCCTAAAACCTCTGCAAGGGCAGGCATCTTTGTGTGCTGAAACAGATCCATTCAACACTATGTGGAGCACATCTTCATCCAGTAATAATCATGGTATAATGTTTTTCTTCACATCCATACCCTTATTACTATATCTGACTTGAGTGAATTTTACTCTTCATTTAGCCAAAGTAAAAAAAAAAATGTATAATGCTACAGTAATTTTAAAATTTAAACTCTATAGAAGGTTCCAAATACCCATCAAACAAAAGTGTAGTTACTAGTGATAGTGAGAAGCACCAGGAGGTGAATGGTTTGTGCCTTGATTGCTAGAATTGATAAGTGCACTATTTCTCAAGTATATACTTGACCTCAGAAATTTCAACCAGTTCTCACTAAGAAAACTAACCACTCAGTGCTTTGTTCACTGAATGCTAGGCTCCTTTGCTCTGAAAAAACTGTAATGTTTAAGGTGGTGTAGAGATTGGTCCACTAAAAGATAACTTTATTGAGAATGTTATTTCCTCTGCAGACAGAAGAAGATCCATCAAACTTCTTTCTTTCCTTCCCCCTTGTGTATCTGCCTGGACCTCTAACAGGGCTCATTACTTCTCCATATTGATACCCATATTTGTGGTCAGTTTCACGAAGTACTCAACATTTTACTTCAATTAAGTATTGGAGTTTTAAAATAAGTATTAAAATAAAATATTTTATATTAAAGTATGAAATACTTCCTACACTTACAGTATTAAATATATTTTCTTGTTATATTAAATATATTCTCTACTTGTTAAGTAGATATTAAACATAATACTTAATATGATAACCATATCAAGTATAATGCTGATAAGAGAAAAAAATTCAGTCAAACCATTTCCTAAAAATTTTTGTCAACTCTTATTTCCATTCAAGTGTTAATTCTACTTACTTGATTCTACATATACAGTGGAATATTATTCAGCCGTAAAAGGAAATGAAGCACTGATACCTGCTATAACATTGCTTAACCTCGAAAACATTGTGCTAAATGAAAGAAACCATTTACAGAAGACTATATAGTACATTATTCCATTTCTATGAAATGCCCATAACATGCAAATCTGTACAGACAGAAGATAGTGGTTGCCTAGGGCTGGAGTTGCAGGGAAATGAGTGGTGACTGATAATGGCGAAAGGGTTCCTTTTTGTAGTGATGAAAAGGTTCTAAAATTGATTGTGGTACTGGTTGAACAACCTTGGGAATATACTAAAAACCAATGAATTGTAAACTTTAAGTGGGTAAATTGTATTATATGTGAATTATATCTCAATAAATGTTATAAAAATTTACTAACAGAAAGGAAACATGAATCACATTTCATCTTCAGTCTACCTGAACTTTAAGTGTAAAGGCTGAATAGAACTCCTATGAACATGCAGACTCAAGGCATATTGCTATCATGAGCTCTTCCTGCAGAATTTACTAGACGATGGCCTTCAGGAGACCAAAATGACTGGAGAGATATCAGTCTAGGAACAGGTAATAAGTATTAAGTATATATTTACCTGTAGTAGGTAAGACTAAATAATTGTTACAAATAGGATGATCATATGTATAGTTTGCCAATACAGTCCAGTTTATACCTCTTGTCTTGGTCTAATCAGTAGTGACCCCCTTCTCTCTCAAAACTTTTCTGATTTCGTAGATCATATGAATGTCCTCAAGTTATGGGAGCATAGTAGATTGTGTAAAGGCTATATTCTCTAACAATGCAGATATAACTTATTAATGATAGGGGGAAAAGTGGGTACGTTTACAAAAAGTAGCATAAGCCTAATAATTGCCTTTGAAGTGTTGCTGAGAGTGAAAGGGTATTCCTTTAAATTAGATGCGGAGGAAGAGGAGGTTATTAACTAATTTTAGACTAGGAAACCAATAGAAAATTTGAGTGTTTGGTTCCTCCAGCTCTCAAGGCCATTAGAAATTCCTTTATCTCTCCCACCTACCCCCCAACCCCAACTTTCCAATATGTTTCATCCCACACTACTGTTGATAAAATTCAGGCCTTACTACTTCAGTCGTCCTTCCCCACTCACTCATATTTCATGATGTTGGAAGAGGCATTGTAAGGGTTTGTTGTAGGTGTTGTCCATCCCATTAGTTTTTGTTTAATTTATTCAATTGGCTTTTTCTTTGGGGGTAATTCAGGGAGTTTTAAAATCTGCACTGCAAGCCTCACCTTCTTCCCAGAGTGCTCCAGAAACCACATCTCCCTCTTTTTTTAACTTCTCTTTTATCTTCTGTGGCATATCCTCCAATCAATTGCCAAGAAGGAGCTTAGGGGAAGTTTGGTTTGGTTTTTTTGGTTTTGTGTTTTTAAATTTGAATTCCTGAAATGGCTTTATCTTATCCTTGCATTTAAATGATAGTTTGCCTAAGGAGAGAATTCCGGTTAAAAGTCCATTTCCTTCAAGGTGTTGAAAGCATGTCTTCATCTCCTCTTAGCCCCCTAGCATTGTTGTTGACAAGTTCGTTGTCGTTAAGGTCTTCCATCCATCATAGGTCATCTGTCTCACTATTACTGTGGGTCTTGCTGTTTTCTGAGAATTTTAAGGATTTCTCTTTGTCTCTGGTGTTCTGAAATTTCACTGTGTTATATCTCAGCATAATATTTTCTTCTTTCATCGTGCTGAGGACTTGATAGGTCCTCCATTTCATTCTGGGAAATGTCCTCATATTATTTCCTTCAAATTTTCCTCCTTTCAATAATCTCTGTTATTTCTTCCTCAGATACCTAGTCAGGTGGTGGCTCTTCTAGATTCATCTTCTAACTCTGATTTTTCCCTTATTTTTCATAACTCTTGTGTTTTTTGTGTCCTATAAAATATTACCTTATCTTCTAATATTTCTTTTGATTTTTTTAAAGAAATTATTTTTTATTAAAGTATAGTTGATATTCTTTTGATTTTTTTATTGTTCTTCCATAATATATTTAGTTTCTAAGAACTATTTTTAATTCCTATGTCTTTTTTCTTATAGCATACTATTTTAGCTTAATGGGTATATTAAAATTAAATACAAAATGGAGATGGGACTTGAGTATTCCCTGACCAGATAAAACCATTTAAGCCACTAAAGTGGCAAAGTAAGAAAAACTAAATCTAGCTAATTTCATGAACTTAAGTGAAACTTAGGTTACTTCTTGTAAATGCCTCTGATAGTCATAAAAGAAACTTAAGTCATCTTCCTAAAATTGGTGTGGGATTATCACTTTTAACCAATTCCCTGCTGTCTGGAGACACCCATTGTAATAACCAATCATTAAAAACATTAAACAATGTCCTCTTTTTCACTTTATAAGTCATCCTGTGACATCATCCCCCTGAGCTTCATATCAGTTTTTAATTTGAAAGCTCCAAGTTCATGAACTGTTCTTATATGCACAATAAACTCTTTAAAATACTATTCATTATTTTGGTGGCTTGAATTTTGCTATCTCTGGATCTTTGATAAATATAAGTATATTCCTTTTCTTGCCAAAGATATTAATTAAGAGTATTTTTGAAGTCTTCTCTGGTAGCTTTGTTTTTTTTTTTTTTCTTTTCTTTTTTTTTTAACTTTTTATTTTATATTGGAGTATAGCCAATTAACAATGTTGTGATAGTTTCAGGTTCACAGCAAAGGGACTCAGCCATACATATACATGTATCCATTCTCCCCCAAACTACCCTCCCATCCAGGCTGCAACATAACATTGAGTAGAGTTCCCGGTGCTATACAGTAGGTCCTTGTTGGTTATCCATTTTAAATATAGCCGTGTGTACATGTTGATCCCAAACTCCCTAACTATCCCTCCCCCCACCATGCTTCCCCCCGGTAACCATAAGTTCATTCTCTAAGTCTGTGAGTCTGTTTCTGTTTTGTAAATAATTTCATTTGTATCATTTCTTTTTCGATTCTACCTATAAGGGATATCATATGATATTTCTCTTTCTTTGTCTGACTTCACTCAGTATGACAATCTCTAGGTCCATCCATGTTGCTGCAAATGGCATTATTTCATTCTTTTTTATGGCTGAGTAATACTCCATTGTATATATGTACCACATCTTCTTTATCCATTCCTCTGTCAATGGACATTTAGGTTGCTTTGAAATTTTGTTTCTACCATGTTTTTAACATTTGTCTGTCTTGGTGTCATTGGTATGAGGTGTTTTATTTCAATGTCTTTAGGCTTTTGATGTTTGTTCTTGTTTAAGCACGAGGTACTAGGAAGCTCACTGAGAGGTTTGTCGATTGCTGAGCCGCACAGCAGCATGAGGATCAGCAATAATGCCCTCCTATGGTCCCAATATTCAAGAGTTGTTTCATGACTCAGGAAGTTTCTCTCCAGAGAAATCCTTTGCTCTCCTGCTAGGGAACTAAGACTGCCAAGCTTCTCGGAGGCAAGTAGGAAAGGAGGGTGGGAATCTCACCATATACATGTATACTTCCACTTAATCTCCCTGCTTTCAGCATGACAACATCTACTTGTGAACATCACTGCTTTATGCTGAATTCAGAGTCCCTCTGGTTTCAGTCTTCCAGTCTTATGACAGAACAGGAGAGGTGAAGTAGTGCCCTAACTGCTCCTTAAACAAACACCCATCCACCTCCTGAGATTCTTTGTTCCTCCCTTTTCTCAGTCCTTCCATCTAGACTTGTGTGGCTTGGCTTGCTTTTTATCTTCCCCCATTGTCCACATTTAGCTTGCAGCTTTCTCTAACCAGTTCCCTCTTAAGGTTCTGCTTCCTGGCTTGTAAATATTTGTTGGCATTTCCTACCTGCTTCATCTTTTCACCAGTGCTCTTTGATTTTGTAGAGTTGGGGCTTTTTACTTCTTTCCTGTCTTTTTAGTTAGACATTGAGAGACATTGGAAGGAGATATGCATTTAATCTGTCATGTGTACAACCACCCTCCATGGTAACTTTCATTATTTCCATGATATAGATAAAATGATAAAGGTAAAATAACTTGCTTAAAGTAGTATAAGTAATAACCTGTACTATAGGGATTGAACCCAGATTTGAAGGTCTTGTTCTCTGTACTAACTGCTTCACAAGAAATAGTTCAAATTGATAGCTTCAAACAAGACATCAAGTCCCAACAATACTAACATTTATTGAGTGCTTCTGCAGACCCTGTGCTGAGTGCTTCCTATGCATTATCTAGTTTCATCCTCACAAGAACCCTGTGAGAGGGGTCTATTTCTATCCTCAGTTTACAGATGAGAAAACTGAGCTGTAGAATGGTCACTCAGAAAGTAAAAGAAAATCCTAAATAAATTGAATCAGGACCCTAGACCAGAAGTGTGCGAACATTTCTTGTAAAGGGATAGTAAATATTTTAAGCTTTGTTTGCTGTATGGTTTCTGTTGCAATTACTCAACTTTGTCATTGTAGCAAGAAAACAGCCATAGGAAAATGTGTAAAGAAAGAACATGGTTGTGTTCCAGTAAAACTGTTTACAAAAAAAAAGATGGTGGCCTGAATTTGGCCTGTGGGCTGTAGTTTGTGCATCCTTGCCTTAGGTAATTTTTAAAAAAGTAGAAATAATGAACACCTGGTGATGAAGCTAAGTTCTGCTCCAGCCAGAAAGATTATTACACTCTCGCTATTAGGCAGAGAGTCAAAAAATGCCTGGGCATTTCAGAGCCTCAAATGAGATTGTCAGATTTTAGAACTTGACTAAAAGGAGGAGGAGGTTGACAGAGGTAAGGGCCAATACTAGTAGCAACAGTGCTTGAAGAAGACGTGGAAGATTCCCCACAACTTGGGCAGGTTCTTCCTGTGCTCACTGCTCTGTTCCTTTGGGGGTCTGTGGCTCCCCATATGCGTCAGATGCTTGCTTTCAAAGAATGAATAATGAAAATGGACTAATGGCACCAAAATCAGCAGTTGTCATTTGGACAAGATGAAGCTCCACCTGAGTGCCTTTCAGTCCTCTAACACCTTAAAAACAAACACACAAAAAAACTTTATCAGGAAAAGTTAAAAGCAACCTCAAAGTTAATCAAAAGGAGTAATTCAGTAAAGTCATCAACAATTAACTTTTAGGTTACAGCCACGTGGTTTTGGTAAGAAGAAACAGATGGTATCATCAGTTCCAAATGAATAATACCAGACATTATTGCTCATATTTTTCATTTGGAATCAAGATCAGAGGAAGGGTTTACTTATCGCCACCATATAACCCAGGGTTTAAGAAATGTTCTGGTTTGGGGACAGAACAATTTTGCTTTGCCAACAGTATAACTTGGATAGACTTAATGACATATTTCAGTTTTTCAAAAGAACTGGGGTCACAGTTTGTCTTTGTATTGTATAGGAAGCCAGCGAGATAGCAATCACTTAAGATTTTATTCCTACTAGAGTATAGACTTGTCAGCTGTAACCAGGATCTCTGAGGCTCAGGATAGAAACTATAATCACTTTTTATCTTCTTTGCCACAGAGAATAAGAACAAAATTTCTAAAGGGTGATTTTTAAAGTGGAAAATGTACTTTATATTCGGTTGGGAGAAAGAAACCGGTAGCTAGATAAAGAATAGCAAAGGAGGGTTACTTTTCTTTCTTCATGGTGAAACATATTCCTTATGCTCTGTAACACAAAACACTTTGAGCATGATTATGGACTAACAGTCTAAGATGGGAAGGGATCATGCTGTCTCCAGGCTTTGAAAAATAGTCAAGTGTAGTCACTATGTTTAAATCAACAAATCAGATTAGAAACCAAGCCACAAAACTATGTTACACGTCAGACTTCCCTTAACATTCCCTGCTTGAGCCACTCTCTCTGCACATCAAAACTTCCACCCGTGTTTCTGCAGCCGATTAATTCCTGGACTGCCTGCCTCTGAGAAGAGAAAGATGGCAAGTAAGGACTATTTTCTCAATACAACCTGAAATTCACCCCTGGCCTTCACATGTTTGAAAACTAGCTCTGTAAGCAATTTTAGAAGCTCTTCTTGCCCCTCTATGCTAGAAAAGGGATGTAAATTTGCCCTGCAACATTTCTGTCTGAGCCAAAATTTTTCAGCAGTTTTTAATACCTAGAATTAAAAAGTTTTGGGGCTCCACCATCTAGAATTGGAAGCATTTTTATTAACTGGCCTGCTATCCAAACTATACTCAGGGGCAAATGTAGCATTTGGTTCTTTTTAGTTCTAAAATAGAACTCAGTTATTTTGGAAAGAATGTTAAGTTTGGTCTGATGAATTTATTACTTCAACTGAGATTCTCCTCTCTGGCTATGGTTTTCAAACATTCTTGATTTAGTGACTCATTTTTTCAGCCAGTAACTTCTGCTTTCTCTCTTCAGTCTGCCATTACTATACCAAGAAAAGAAAATAGTCTGAAATTTCAATAATGTGAGAAAAAAATGAAAAACAGAAAGGAACTTATTTCCTCAGTTTTGATCTCAGAAAGGAGTCTACACTTAGATATGGTATTTGGTTTGGGCTAATATAGGAAATAATTGACTGTTAACACATGGCTCTGTAATCAGTGACAGGATGGTCAACTGATTAGACTCAGTTATAAACATTTTGGGAAAACTTAGTTTGGTGGATCTCAAAGTGTCCCTAAAATCAGTATGATGTATAAACTCCCAAGGACAGGGTATCTCAGAGGAATCAGAATGATCTAAGGTTCTAATGTAAAAGATAAATTTCTGAGCTTCACTCCAAATTTTTTTAAGTAAAATCATTGAGATGGTATCAATAGATGCAGACAAATCATTGACAAAATACAACATGCACTCATAATAAATTTCTCATTAAACTAGGAAAAGAGGGAAACCTCCTCAACTTGATAAAGAAAATCTACAAAAATCTACCACTGAGAGGACCTTCAGGATGGCGGAGGAGTAAGATGTGGAGATCACCTTCCTCCCCACAAATACATCAGAAATACATCTACATGTGTAACAACTCCTACAGAACACATACTGAACGCTGGCAGAAGACCTCAGACTTCCCAAAAGGCAAGAAACTCCCCATGTACCTGGGTAGGGCAAAAGAAAAAAGAAAAAACAGAGACAAAGAACAGGGACGGGACCTGCACCAGTGGGAGGGAGCTGTGAAGGAGGAAAGGTTTCCACACACTAGGAAGCCCCTTCGCGGGCGGAGACTGCGGGTGGCGGAGGGGGGAGCTTTGGAGCCACAGAGGAGAGCGCAGCAACAGGGGTGCGGAGGGCAAAGCGGAGAGATTCCCACACAGAGGATCGCTGCCAACCAGCACTCACCAGCCCGAGAGGCTTGTCTGCTCACCCGCCAGGGCGGGCGGGGGCTGGGAGCTGAGGCTCGGGCTTCGGTCGGATCGCAGGGAGAGTACTGGGGTTGGCGGCGTGAACACAGCCTGAAGGGGTTAGTGCGCCACAGCTAGCCAGGAGGGAGCCCGGGAAAAAGTCTGGACCTGCCTAAGAGGCAAGAGACTTTTTCTTGCCTCTTTGTTTCCTGGTGTGCGAGGAGAGGGGATTCAGAGCACCGCCTAAACGAGCTCCAGAGATGGGCGCGAGCCGCGGCGATCAGCGCGGACCACAGAGATGGGCATGAAATGCTAAGGCTGCTGCTGCAGCTACCAAGGAGCCTGTGTGCGAGCACAGGTCACTGTCCAGACCTCCCCTCCCGGGAGCCTGTGCAGCCCGCCACTGCCAGGGTCCAGTGATCCAGGGACAAAGTCCCCGGGAGAACAAACGGTGCACCTCAGGCTGGTGCAATGTCACTCTGGCCTCTGCTGCTGCAGCCTCGCCCCACACTCCGTACTCCTCCCCCTTCCTCCACCAGCCTGCATGAACCAGAGCCCCCAAATCAGCTACTCCTTTAACCTCATCCTGTCTGGGCGGGAACAGACACCCTCAGGCCACCTACATGTATAGGCAGGGCCAAATCCAAAGCTGAAAGCCAGGAGCTGTGTGACGTGAACAAAGAGAAAGGGAAATCTCTCCCTGCAGCCTCAGGAGCAGCGGATTAAATCTCCACAATCAACTTGATGTACCCTGCATCTGTGGAATACCTGAATAGACAATGAATCATCCCAAAACTGAGGTGGTGGCCGTTGGGAGCAACTGTAGACTTGGGGTGTGCTGTATGCTACTGACTAGTTTCTGATTTATATGTTTATCTTAGCTTAGTTTTTAGCACTAGTTATCATTGGTGGATTTTTTTAGTGGTTTGGTTGCTCTCTTCTTATTTTTACTTTTTTATATTTTTTAATAATATATTTAAAAAAATTTTACTTTAATAACTTTATTTTATTTTATTTATTTTTTTCTCCCTTTCCTTCTGAGCTGTGTGGCTGACAGGGTCTTGGTGATCTGGCCGGGTGTCAGACCTGAGCCTATGAGGTGGGAGAGCCGAGTTTAGGACATTAGACCACCGGAGACCTCCCAGCCCCATGTAATATCAATTAGCGAGAACTCTCCCAGAGATCTCTACCTCAATGCTAAGACCCACCTCCACTCTATAACAGCAAGCTCCAGTGCTGGACACCCCATGCCCAACAACTTAGCAAGACAGGAACACAACCAACCCCATTAGCAGAGAGGCTTCCTAAAATCATAATAACTTCATAGACACCCCAAAGCACACCACAGGACACGGTCCTGCCCACCGGAGAGACAAGATCCAGCCTCATCCACCAGAACACAGGCACCAGCCCCTTCCACCAAGAAGCTTACACAACCCACTGAACCAACCTTACCCACTGGGGGCAGACACCAAAAACAATGGGAACTACGAAGCTGCAGCCTGCAAAAAGGAGACACCAAACACATTAAGTTAAGCAATATGAGAAGACAGAGAAACATGCAGCAGATGAAGGAGCAAGATAAAAACCCACCATACCAAACAAATCAAAAGGAAACAGGCAGTCTACCTGAAAAAGAATTCAGAGTAATGATAGTAAAGATGATCCAAAATCTCGGAAATAGAATGGAGAAAATACAAGAAACTTTAAACAAGGACCTAGCGGAACTAAAGAGCAAACAAATAATGATGAACAACACAATAAATGAAATTAAAAATTCTCTAGAAAGGATCAATAGCAGAATAACTGAGGCAGAAGAACGGATAAGTGACCTGGAAGATAAAATAGTGGAAATAACTACCACAGAGCAGAATAAAGAAAAAAGAATGAAAACAATTGAGGATAGTCTTAGAGACCTCTGGAACATCATTAAATGCACCAACATTCGAATTATTGGGGTCCCAGGAGAAGAAGAGCAAAAGAAAGGGATTGAGAAAATATTTGAAAAGATTATAGTAGAAAAGTTCCCTAATATAGGAAAGGAAATAGTTAATCAAGTCCAGGAAGCACAGAAAGTCCCATACAGGATAAATCCAAGGAGAAACATGCCAAGACACATAATAATCAAACTATCAAAATTTAAATACAAAGAAAAAAAATTAAAAGGAGCAAGGGAAAAACAACAAATAACACACAAGGGAATCCCCATAAGGTTAACAACTGATCTTTCAGCAGAAACTCTGCAAGCCAGAAGGGAGTGGTAGGACTTATTTAAAGTGATGAAAGGGAAAAACCTACAACCAAGATTACTCTACCCAGCAAGGATCTCATTCACATTCGAGGGAGAAATTAAAACCTTTAGAGATAAGCAAAAGTTAAGAGAATTCAGCACCACAAAACCAGCTTTACAACAAATACTAAAGGAACTTCTCTAGGCAGGAAACACAAGAGGAGGAAAAGACCTACAATAACAAAACCAAAACAATTGAGACAATGGTAATAGGAACATACATATCAATAATTACATTAAATCTAAATGGGTTAAATGCTCCAACCAAAAGACAAAGACGGGCTGAATGGACACAAAAACAAGACACATATACATGCTGTCTACAAGAGACCCACTTCAGACCTAGGGACACATAGAGACTGAAAGTGACAGGATGGGAAAAGATATTTCATTCAAATGGAAATCAAGAGAAAGCTGGAGTAGCAATTCTCATATCAGACAAAATAGACTTTAAAATAAAGACTATTACAACAGACAAAGAAGGACACTACATATTGATCAAGGGATCAATCCAAGAAGAAAATATAACAATTGTAAATATTTATGCACCCAACATAGGAGCACTTCAATATATAAGGCAAATGCTAACAGCCAAAAAACGGGAAATTGACAGTAACACAATCATAGTACAGGATTTTAAAACCCCCCTTTCACCAATGGACTGATCATCCAAAAAGAAAATAAATAAGGAAACACAAGCTTTAAATGATACATTAAACAAGATGGACTTAATTGTTATTTATGGGATATTCCATTCAAAAACAACAGAATACAGTTTCTTCTCAAGTGCTCATGGAACATTCCCCAGGATAGATCATATCTTGGGTCAGAAGTCAAGCCTTGGTAAATTTAAGAAAATTGAAATCGTATCAAGTATCTTTTCCGACCACAACACTATGAGACTAGATATCAATTACAGGAAAAAATATGTAAAAAATACAAACACATGGAGACTAAACAATACACTACTAAATAACGAAGAGATCACTGAAGAAATCAAAGAGGAAATCAAAAAATACCTAGAAACAAATGAAAATGAAAACATGATGACCCAAACCTATGGGATGCAACAAAAGCAGTTCTCAGGAGGAAGTTTATAGCAATAAAATCCTACCTCAAGAAACAAGAAAAATCTCAAACAACCTAACCTTACACCTAATGCAATTAGAGAAAGAAGAACAAAAAACCCACAAAGTTAGTAGAAGGAAAGAAATCATAAAGAACAGATCAGAAATAAATGAAAAAGAAATGAAGGAAACAATAGCAAAGATGGATAAAACTAAAAGCTGGTTCTTTGAGAAGATAAACCAAATTGATAAACCATTAGCCAGAGACATCAGGAGAAAAAGGGAGAACACTCAAATCAATAGAATTAGAAATGAAAAAGGAGAAGTAACAACTGACACTGCAGAAATACAGAGGATCATGAGAGATTACTACAAACAACTATATGCCAATAAAATGGACAACCTGGAAGAAATGGACAAATTCTTAGAAAAGCACAACCTTCTGAGACTGAACCAGGAAGAAATAGAAAATATAAACAGACCAACCACAAGCACTGAAATTGAGACTGTGAAGAAAAATCTTCCAACAAACAAAAGCTCAGGACCAGATGGCTTCACAGGCGAATTATGTCAAACATTTAGAGAAGAGCTCACACCTATCCTTCTCAAAATCTTCCAAAATATAACAGAGGGAGGAACACTCCCAAACTCATTCTTCGAGGCCACCATCACCCTGGTACCAAACCCAGACAAAGATGTCACAAAAAAAGAAAACTACAGGCCAATATCACTGATGAACATAGATGCAAAAATCCTCAACAAAATACTAGCAAACAGAATCCAACAGCACATTAAAAGGATTATACACCATGATTAAGTGGGGTTTATCCCAGGAATGCAAGGATTCTTCAATATACGAAAATGAATCAATATGATACACCGTATTAACAAATTGAAAGATAAAAACCACATGATCGTCTCAATAGATGCAGAAAAAGCTTTGGACAAAATTCAACACCCATCTATGATAAAAAGCCTCCAGAAAGTAGGCATAGAGGAAACTTAGCTCAACATTATAAGGCCATATATGACAAACCCACAGCCAACATCGTTCTCAATGGTGAAAAACTGAAACCATTTCACAAAGATCAGGAACAAGACAAGGTTGCCCACTCTCACCACTATTATTCAACATAGTTTTGGAAGTTTTAGCCACAGCAATCAGAGAAGAAAAAGAAATAAAAGGAATCCAAATCAGAAAAGAAGAAGTAAAACTGTCCCTGTTGGCAGATGACATGATACTGTACATAGAGAATCCTAAAGATGCTACCAGAAAACTACTAGAGCTAATCAATGAATTTGGTAAAGTAGCAGGATACAAAATTAATGCACAGTGATACATTACACTAATTATGAAAATTCTGAAAGAGAAATTAAGGAAACACACCCATTTACCATTGCAACAAAAAGAGTAAAATACATAGGACTAAACTTACCTAAGAAGACTAAAGACCTCTATGCAGATAACTATAAGACACTGATGAAACAAAATAAAGATGATACAAACAGATGGAGAGATATACCATGTTCTTGGATTGGAAGAATCAACATTGTGAAAATGATTATACTATCAAAAGCAATCTACAGAATCAATGCAATCCCTATAAACTACCGCTGGCATTTTTCACAGAACTAGAACAAAAAATTTCAGAAGTTGTATAGAAAAACAAAAGACCTCAAATATCCAAAGCAATCTTGAAAAGAAAAGCAGAGCTGGGGGAATCAGGCTCCCAGAGTCAGACTATACTACAAAGCTACATAATCAAGACAGTATGGTACTGGCACAAAAACATAAATACAGATCAATGGAACAGGAGAGAAAGCCCAGAGATAAACCCATGCACATATGGTCACCCTATTTTTAATAAAGGACGCCAGAATATACAATAGAGAAAAGACAGCCTCTTCTTAAGTGGTGCTGGGAAAACTGGACAGCTACATGTAAAAGAATGAACTTAGTACACTGCCTGACACCATACACAAAAATAAACTCAAAATAGATTAAAGACCTAAATGTAAAGCCAGACACTATAAAATTCTTAGAGGAAAACATAGGCAGGGCACTCTATGACATAAATCACTGCAAGATCCTTTTTGACCCACCTCCTACAGAAATGGAAATAAAAACAAAAATAAGCAAATGGGACCTAATGAAATTTAAAACCTTTTGCAAAGCAAAGGAAACCATAAACAAGATGAAAAGACAACCCTCAGAATGGGAGAATATATTTGCAAATGAAGCCACTGACAAAGGCTTAATCTCCAAAACTACAAGCCCCTCATGGAGCTCAATATCAAATAAGCAAACAACCCAATCCAAAAATGGGCAGAAGACCTAAATAGACATTTCTCCAAAGAAGATATACAGATTGCCAACAAACCCATGAAAGGATGCTCAACATCCCTAATTATTAGAGAAATGCAAATCAAAACTACAATGAGGTATCACCTCACACTGGTTAGAATGGGCATCGTCAGAAAATCTACAAACAACAAATGCTGGAGAGGGTGTGGAGAAAAGGGAACCCTCTGGCACTGTTGGTGGGAATGTAAGTTGATACAGCCACTATGGAGAACAGTATGGAGGTTCCTTAGGAAACTAAAAACAGAACTACCAAATGACCCAGCCATCCCACTACTGGGCACATACCCTGAGAAAACCATAATTCAAAAAGAGTCATGTACCACAATGTTCATTGCAGCACTCTTTACAATAGCCAAGACATGGAAGCAACCTGAGTGTCCATTGACAGATGAATGGATAAAGAAGATGTGGCTCATATATACAATGGAATATTACTCAGCCATAAAAAGAAAAGAAATTGAGTTATTTGTAGTGAGATGGATGGACCTAGAGTCTGTCATACAGAGTGAAGTAAGTCAGAAAGAGAAAAATACTGTATGCTAACACATATATATGGAATCTAAAAGAAATAAAAAGGTTCTGAAGAACCTAGGTGTAGGACAGGAATAAAGATGCAGACTTAGAGAAAGGACTTGAGGACACAGGGAGGGGGAAGGGTGAGCTGGGACGAAGTGAGAGAGTGCCATTTACATATATATACTACCAAATGTAAAATAGATAGCTAGTGGGACACAGCCGCATAGCATAGGGAGATCAGCTTGATGCTTTGTGACCACCTGGAGCTGTGGGATAGGGAGGGTGGGAGGGAGACGCAAGAGGGAGGAGATATGGGGATATATGTATACATATATTTGATTCACTTTGTTATATAACAGCAAGTAACACAACAATGTAAAGCAATTATAGTCCAGTGAAGAAGTTAAAAATAATTAATTCATAAAAGAGACTGAAGCAGAAAAAAGATCTACCACAAACATCATATTTAATGCTGTTATCCTTGCAGTTTTCCCACTAAGATCAGGAACAAGGCAAGGATGTTACCTTTCACAAATACTTTTCAACAACACACTTAAAGTCCAAACTAATGCAATAAGAAAAGTAATTAATACGTATTCCTAGATTGGTAAGGAAGAAATAAGACTGTTCACAGATGACATGATTTTCTATGTTGAAAATTCAAAAGAATTGCCAAAAAGTTTCTGGAACTAATAAGCAATGATAGCAAAGTTGCAGGAAACCAGGTTAATATACCAAAGTAAATTGCTTTCCTATATCCCAGCAGTGAACAAGTGGAATTTGAAATTAAAAACAAAATACCATATATATTAACATCCCCCAAAAGTAAATACCTAGGAAGAAATCTAATAAAATGTGTATAATATCTGTAAGAAGAAAACTACAAAACTCTGATAAAAGAAATCAAAGAATAAATGTAGTCAATGTTTATGGATAGGAAAACTCAATATTGTGAAGATGTCAGTTCTTCCTACCTTGATCTATGGATTCAATGCAATTCTTTTTTTTTTGTAATTTATTCTTTTGGCTGCTTTGGGTCTTCGTTGCTTCACACGGGCTTTCTCTAGTTGCAGCGAGCGGGAGCTACTCTTCGTTGTGGTATGTGGTCTTCTCATTGCGGTGGCTTCTCTTGTTGCAGAGCACGTGCTCTAGGTGCATCGGCTTCAGTAGTTGTGGCACATGGGCTCAGTAGCTATGGCACACAGGCTTAATTGCTCCGCGGCATGTGGGATCTTCCTGGACCAGAGCTCGAACGCGTGTCCCCTGCACTGGCAGGCGGATTCTTAACCACTGAGCCACCAGGGAAGTCCCTCAATGCAATTCTAATCAAATCCCAGCAAGTTATTTTGTGCATATTGACAAACTGACTCTGAAGTTTATATGGAATGGTAAAAGACCCAACATAGCCAACACAACATTGAAGGAAAAGAACAAAGTTGGAGGACTAACATTACTTGGCTTCAAGAATTCCTATAAGATACAGTGATTGTGAAAGTGTGCTATTGGTGAAAGAATGGACAAATAGATCAATTGAACATAATAGAAAGCCCAGAAATAACCCCCACATAAATACTGTCAACTGATGTTTTACAAAAGAACAAAGGTAATATAATGGAGAAAAGATAGTTTTTTCAACAAATTGTACTGGAACAACTGGACCATCCACATGCAAAAAAAAAAAAAAAAATGAATCTAGACAAATCCTTACATCCCTCACAAAATTAACTCAAAATGGATCATATACCTAAATGTAAAATGCAAATCTATAAAAATCCTAGCGATAACATAGGAGAAAGTCTAGATGACCTTGAGTTTTAGGTATAACACCAAAAGATGATCCATAAAATAAGAATTGATAAATTCGACGTCATTGAAATTAAACTTTTTTCTGCTCTGTGAAAGAGACTGTGAAGAGAATGAAAAGATAAACCACAGACTGGGAGAAAATGTATGCAAAAGACATGTCTGATAAACAACTGTTATCCAAAATATACAAAGTATCCTTAAAACTCAACAATAAGAGCCACCAACCTGATTTTAAAATAGGCCAAAAACTTTAATAGATACCTCACCTGGGCTTCCCCGGTGGCACAGTGGTTGAGAACCTGCCTGCTAATGCAGGGGACACAGGTTCGAGCCCTGGTCTGGGAAGATCCCACATGCCGCGGAGCGACTGGGCCCGTGAGCCACAACTACTGAGCCTGCGCGTCTGGAGCCTGTGCTCCGCAACAAGAGAGGCCGCGATAGTGAGAGGCCCGCGCACTGCGATGAGGAGTGGCCCCCGCTCGCCGCGACTAGAGAAAGCCCTCGCACAGAAACGAAGACCCAGCACAGCCATAAATAAATAAATAAATAATTAAAAAAAAAAAAAATAGATACCTCACCAAAGAAGGTATACAGATGACAAATAAGCATGTGAAAAGATATTCAACATCATATGTCATTAGGGAAATGCAAATTAAAGCAAAGAGATACCATTTCATACCCATTAAAATGGCCAAAATCCAGAACCACTGACAACACCTAAAGCTGAAGAGGACAGAGAACAGTAGGAATTCTCATGCACTGCCTGAGGGAATGCAAAATAGTGCGGCCACTTTGGAATACAGTTTGGTGGTTTCTTACAGAAAACCAAATATACTCTTACCATGTGATTTGGCAATTACACTCCTTGGTATTTACCCAAAGCAGTGGAAAATATGTCCACACAATATCCTGCACACAGGTGTTCATAGCAGTTTTATAATTGCCAAAACTTTGAAGCAATCTAGATGTCCTTCCAAAGTGAATGGACAAATAAACTATGGTGCATACAATGGAATATTATTTAGTGCTGCGAAAAATTAGCTATCAAGCCATGAAAAAAAAAGGAGGAACCTTAGAGGCATATTATTGAATGAAAGAAGCAAGTCTGAAAAGGCTACATAATGTAGGATTCCAGCTATATGACATCCTGGAAAAGGCAAAACTACGGAGACATGGAAAAGAGCGGTCTTTGCCAGGGGATAGTGGGGAGGGAGGGATAAATAGATGGAGCACAGACAATTTTTAGGGCAGTGAAACTACTCTGTATGATCCTATGATAGTGAATACATATCATTATACATTTGTCCAAACTCAGAGAATGTACAACACCAAGTATGAACCCTAGTGTAAACTATGGACATTAGCTAATAATGATGTGTCAACGTAGGTTCATCAAATGTGACAAAAGTACCACTCTGGTGGGGATGTTGATAATGAGGGAGGCTATGCATGTGCTGGGGCAGGGCGTTTATGGAAAATCTCTGTACATTCCACTCAATTTTGCTGTGAACCTAAAACTCTAAAATATTAAGTCTCTTTTTAAAAAAATCAGGGAACAAAGTCGTTGGGATGGTATTCAGAGAAAGACTATGGCAGGGGTCAGCAAACGTTTCTGTAAAGGGCCAAGTATGGTCTTCATTGCACATTATTCTTTGTTTTTTGACAGTTCCCTAAAAATGTAAAAACAATCGCCAGCTGATTGCCTTAAAAATCAGGTGGCAGTTTGGATTAGGTCATAGCTTGCTGGTCTCTGAACTGTGTAATTAGAAACATAGGTCTTTCAGAAAAAGTTCTGAATGCTAACTTTGCAAATAGATAAAATATTTTTGAGTACCTCCTGGTTTAACAAATAATACATTAGAAATGTACATTCTAATTAAAATGGTATTGTTAAGTGATGCATTGTCCACCTTCCTGAACACCCCCAACATAGCAATGCTAGACAAAATATTTAAAATATATATTTAAAGTATCTAGATGCTACATCACTATGACAGTGAGCAAAAGGAGAGAGGAGTCTTACCCAAGAAGAGGAAAACAAAACTTCATGAAAGATGGCTGATAAACTCAGTAAGCAGGTGAATTGTCATTCAAAGAAATACAATTACCAAGGCAGTCTTCCAAAACAGATTTTAAAAACAAGTATCTTTGAAATCCTAAAAGGGATACAGGAATAAGTAATATTTACAAAATAAGATAAAGGAATCATGAAATACAGACAGATGTGGCTCAAGAATAGGGAAAACTAAAAAGAACCAATTAGAGATTCTGGAATTGAAAATTATGTCATGTTTTAATTAATAGGTGAACATTACTAAAGAGATAATAAATTGGAAGACCTAGAACAAAACACTGAAATTTTGGGAAAAAAGTGAAAATAAAATTAAAGACCCAGATCAGAAAATAGATTGAGAAATTCTAACCTATACCTAATACATGTTCCAAAAATAAGAAATATAGCCATGGGAAAGAGGCTAGTTTTGAAGAAATGAGAGAGTGTCTTCTGAGTTGAAGAAAGACATAGATCCTCAAATAGACAGTGACTTAAGTGGTAAATATGAGAAATAAAAATTCAGTCCTATATACACTATAGTGATACCACCACCCTGTACGACACTTTTGCATGAAATAGAAAGCAGTACCTTCTGGCAGGTGCTGTCCATTAATTTTGTGATTTGGGTGAGTAGCTCATGGCCTAGTTTTTGCCTCCACTTGCTCCCTTAGCCACATTCCTCTGTGCAGGGCAAGAATTATAGAACTGTGCATGGTATGACAGTAGGTGAAAAATAGAAGAATCTAATTAAAAGTTGTTTTATAGATTTCCTACAAAGTAGCAACACTTATGCTGACTGTAGTGTTTTTCTCCATATGTGTGTGATAATGCATGGTAGAAGGCAATAGAATAAACTCTTTAAATGCGGAGGAAAAAGGATTCACACCCTGAGGCACTATACAGCACTAAATTATCCTTCAAGAGTAAGGATGAAATAGTTTTGGACAAAATCTAATAGAATTTACCTCTTACAGATTCTTGCTGAGAGAACTACAAAAGGATGGATTCCAGCAAGAGAAAAAGTGAATCTAAGGAATGGAGTGGGATATAAGTAATAGCGGTGAGTACAAAATAGTAGTAAAATGTGTGCATTTAATTCTAATGTAACACACAGTGATTTTATAGAAAAAAGAATGTTAAACTTAGGTCAGCTGAATTTACTTCAGTTGGACACTACTCTCTGCCTATGGTTTCAACGATTTTCAATATAGTGACTCGCTCATTTTCAACAATTAAGTGTCCATTTCTCCTGCTAGCTGACTCCCACTACACTAAGAAAAGGTAAATAGTTGATATTTCAATAATATGAGGGAAAAAATCAAAGTATTTTTCTTTGTAACCCCTGAGTAAGCTCACCTAGTGCTTATAAAAGTGCCTATCATGTAAAAGGTACTCAAAAATATTGATTGAATGAATAAATGTATTCTCCCTTATATTTTAAGAATAGTTGCCAGCACTTAGTAAGATTAGTTATTGGCACAGAAATTCATATCCTTGGTTTGTTTTTCTCAAAAGACAGTGATAAAAATCACTGTGATTTAAAACATGTTACAAAGTCTACATTTTTAAGAACTTATGGAAAGCTTCAAAGAATAATTTTGGGGGAGACGGTTTTCTGGGTGTTCTCTTTTAGGTCTTGAATAGATTAATCTTAGGTTAAAAAACAGTTGTTTTTTAAAATTTATTTATTTTATACAGCAGGCTCTTATTAGTTATCTATTTTATACATGTTAGTATATGTATGTCAATCCCAATCTCCCAATTCATCCCACCACCACCACCCCATTTGAGCAACAAAGAAGACTGGTTCTTGGTTGGAAAGGAGATATGTGTTTTTAAAGTTCTTCATGAAGTATTCTTTCATATGTCACCCAGTTATTTTTATATGGAACAGGCAGACAAGCTTCTCACCCTCATCCCAGAAGCAGTTTCTGTGCCCAGGCTGCGTTGCTGCCCTAGTATTCATTTAGGGCAATCTCAAAGATGGCCTGGCAGCTCCAACCTGGTGGTAAAATCATCATCTTGGCAGAGTACTGGGCATTTCCTTACACTTTTGCTCCATACCCAGCTTGCCAGTCAGTAGTTGGGTACCTTTAAGGTACCAGCACTAATAGTCAAGGTTCCTCACCTAATTTTCTGATTACCTTAGAAAGAAATGGCTTTTGTCCATAGTCTCATGACCGCCAAGCTATGTGAGACATTTATGTTAAAAGCCAGACTTTTCATGAAGCAGGTGGTTCAAGTCCCAAAATGTGCATGTTTTGGTATTTCTTGGTGAGTCAGCTATGAAAAAGTCCGGGTCTTGTATATGTTGTGTTGTTGTTTCATCTGGAGTTTTTGATTCTTAAAACTGGTGATGTGGCTACCTGCTGAGATTGAGTTGCCACAGAGAGTATGTATTTGGACTCAACTATTTAACCACTTAGGGCATCAGGATGAAAGCCACAGCTCATAATCCACGTTGAAGTCTCTTCTGCTTTCATGCCTTCCGTCTTTCTGACTACTAACAACTAGCTAGCATCCATGGATTTTTACAAAACTAAAACATAAACCTAATAAATATCTAATCAGTTTTTGCTCTCTTTTGCTCCCTATTTAAAAGAAAATTTATAATTTAGATCAAGAGTTAAAGAAATATAAATACAATTCAACTGATAGCATCCATTTCATATTAACCCTTTCCCAGTCTTGGATAGAAAAGTACCCTGATTTATTGGAATAAAAAGGTTTCCAAAGACATATAGTGAGGAGTTTGGTGCTTTGGGGCTTCAGAAAAACTTGTCTAGAGAAAAATTTTATGGAAATGCTTTTATTTACCCTTTCAAACTCATTTCTTTGAAATTATTAGAGAGAGGGGACCATGTCCATTTTCCTTTAACTGTATTTTTCAATGTTTCAATAAGCATATAGTATATATTTTTCACATGTAATAAAATTAATGGATATTTTGACAGTAAGACAGAAGGCTCACTGAGCATCTGAAAACAGCCATGATAGGTAGGGAAGTATATTATTCAGAGTCCACGTAGTTGGTAGAAACCAGAGTAATTTTAACAAGAGAATTTATTATAAAGAATGGTCATCCAGGAATTAGACATCTGATAAAGGGAACACTCAGGTTTCACAGACCGTCCCTAGAACTGAGAAAATTAAGGGAAGAGATTAAGATTGTCAAAAATTTAGAATCTTGGCTGAGGGACTCACAGAGCTTGGGCTCAGACTTCTGAGGAGAGGGTGTGGTTGAGCCGAGTTAGTGCCTCAGGAATGCCTCAGAGATGCTGCACGGGACTGGGAACCAGACTTTTAAGGAGTGGCTACTTGGGGCTTCCCTGGTGGCACAGCGGTTGAGGGTCTGCCTGCCAGTGCAGGGGACACGGGTTCGAGCCCTGGTCTGGGAGGATCCCACATGCTGCGGAGCAACTGGGCCCGTGAGCCACAATTACTGAGCCTGCGCGTCTGGAGCCTGTGCTCCGCAACAAGAGAGGCCACGACAGTGAGAGGCCCGCGCACCGCGATGAGGAGTGGCCTCCGCTCGCCGCAGCTGGAGAGGGCCCTCGCACAGAAACGAAGGCCCAATGCAGCCAAAAATCAAATAATTAATTAATTAATTAAAAGAAAAAAAAAATTTAAGGAGTGGGTACCAACCGGCTGCAGATGGGGCCAGTGAGAAGCCACAGTGATGTTGGCTCTGCCAGTGTTGGAAAAAATGCAACTGGAATCAGCTGCACTTACTGGAATAACCAGCCACTGCCTGGTGTATCTTTGTTGGATGGTGATGAGCGTAACAGGAATCAAAACAGGAAGAGGAAAAAACCTAGAAGGACAGTATCCTTTTTCTCTTCTGTTGTCTACTCTCTCTCTAGTGCCCCCTGTTGTCAGAGCCTAATGGCGATCCCGCTAGCCAAAGAGAAATGGTTTGCAGAGTCCCAGCCCTGGAATCACAAAAAGTGAAGAATAGAAGAGTGGATTTGAAGCAAAGAGATGATAGTTTACTAATGAGCACAGGAGAAAATAAAATAAAACTGACTTGTCTTGCTTGCCATCTATATGATTATTTCATGAAAAATAAGTTTAATACTTTTAGCCTTCATATTTTAGGGAAAAATAATCATTTTTGAGAAAGTATTTTTCTTGCTCAATTAACTTAATGGAGTCTGCAAAGAAATTACTTGGATAAAGATGGTTGGCTCAACATATGCATGTGCTTTCCCACATTTCTTAAAATAGCTGAAGAGGTATTTTTAAAAATAATCTCAATTATGTTAAAAAAGAATAATTCACAACAGAAAGAAAGCAGAGGGGGAAAAAAGAAAGCTGATGAATTTGAAAAGGCACATCAACAAAGAAAGCAGGATAATGTCACTGCAGATGTGGGAGTGTTTCTCAGGGAGCTGCAACCTAAAAATCAATGACTATGAGAAGCAGATAAGGTTTCTGGGACACTGGGATGAGTAATAGGGTAATTTCTTTATGAGGAGGAAAACCAGTCAGTCCCCTCCTTTTATCTCCAAAGGTGCTGAGCAGTGGGCAAAAGGAGTTTGCTGTCAAGATAAAGTGATGTTTGTAGGCTGTGAGGCCAGAGAGGAAGTCCCTTGCATGGCTAGTGACCCCTGGAAGGGGCATAGAGTCAGAGAGTAGAAGACCAGCTACAAACTCACCTACAAAACATGCCCTTCTCTTTTCCCACAAACACCTGAGGTAACTATCTAAGAAAGGAGCAGGTCAAACAGTGACTCTGGAATACAAAGATGAACAGACAGCCAAGAATTGCATGAGGAAATCTGTCACTATGGAAGAGTCACCAAATTCACCAAATAGATGACTTTACACCTGAAAATTTAGTTATTGAATAAACAAAACTATAATCGTTATTAAAGAGATGGTATAACATCTATTTTTTAATTTGAAACATTTACTATAGATATTCCAAAATATGAACAAAGTATAAGCATATGTATATCGACTCATCCATTCCAGGTAGAATTATAAAAAGGCTTTAGGTTACAAACAGATACACCTGCGTTTGAACTCTGACTGCCCATTAATATATGTGTGATATTAAAATCTTGAAAATGACAGTCTGTTATAACATCTATTTGTAAAAAGCCATTATCAGAAGAAAAATGATTATCTTGGTAATTATAAATCATTGGTAATTTTAAAATAATCTTAATTGTTTTGTAAAACAGTAATTCATGACAGAAAGCAGATGGGGGAAAAAGGAAGCAGATGAATTTAATTCATACAGAACAACATGAATCAACAACAGTATTTACACCAATATAAATATCTTGGTAGAAATTTTAAGATCTCATTAGTTAGCTTAAAGGCAGAATAGACACAGCTAAAGAATGAATTAATATTGGGGTGCTTGTATCATTACATAAATTAGAGTTTTCTTTTTTTCCAGATATATGCCCAGGAATGGGATTACAGGATCATATAGTAACTCTGTTTTTAGTTTTTTTTTCCTCCATTTAAGAAACCTCCATAACTGTTCTTGATGGTGGCTGTAGCAATTTACATTCCCATCAACAGTATAGGAGGGTTCCCTTTTCTCCACACCCTCTCCAGCATTCATTATTTGTAGACTTTTTGATCATAACCATTCTGACTAGTGTGAGGTGATACCTCATTGTGGTTTTGATTTGCATTTCTCTAATAATGAGTGCTGTTGAGCATCTTTTCATGTGGCTGTTGGCCACCTGTATATCTTCTTTGGAGAAATGTCTATTCAGGTCTTCTGCCCATTTTTTGATTGAGTTGTTTGTTTTTTTGATATTGAGTTGTAAGAGCTGTTTGTATATTTTGGATATTGACCCCTTGTTGGTTGCAACTTTTGCAAATATTTTCTTCCATTCCATAGGTTATTTTTTCATTTTGCTGATGGTTTCCTTTGCTGTGCAAAAGCTTTTAAGTTGATTAGGTCCTATTTGTTTATTTTTTATTTTATTTCTTTTACCTTGGGAGATAGATCTAAGAAGATATTGCTATAATTTATGTCCAAGAATGTTTTGCCTATGTTCTCTTCTAGGAGTTTTATGGTGTCATGTCTTATATTTAGATCATTTCGAGTTTATTTTTGTATATAGTGTGAGGGAGTGTTCCAGTTTCATTGATTTACGTGTAGCTGTCGAGCTTTCCCAACACCACTTGTTGAAGAGACTGTCTTTTCTCCATTGTATAGTCTTGCCTCCTTTGTCATAGATTAATTGAATGTAGGTATGTGGGTTTATTTCTGGGCCCTCTATTCTGTTCCATTGATCTATATGTCTGCTTTTGTGCCAGCACCATGCTGTTTTGATTCCTGTAGCTTTGTAGTATTGTCTGAAGTCTGGGAGGGTCATGACTCCAGCTTTGTTCTTTTCCCTCAGGATTGCTTTTCCAATTCTTGGTCTTTGGTGGTTGCATATAAATGCTAGGATAATTTGTTCTAGTTCTGTGAAAAATGTCATGGGTAATTTGATAATGATTGCATTAAATATGTAGATTACTTTGGTAGTCTGACCATTTTAACAATATTAATTCTTCCAGTCTAAGAGCATGGGCTATCTTTCCATTTCTTTGAATCATCTTCAGTTTTCTTTATCAGTGTTTTATAGTTCTCAGCATGTAAGTCTTTCACCCCTTTGGTCAGGTTTATTTCTAGGTATTTTATTTTTTGATGAGATTTTGTAAGGTTTTTTTTTTTTTACTTTCTCTTTCTGATATTTCATTGAAATCTGCTGCATTTTTTTTTACTGTCTCTTTCTGATATTTCCAAGAAATCTGTTGCATTTCATTAGTGTAAAGAAATGCAGTAGATTTCTGTATGTTAAGTTTGTATCCCGCTACCTTACTGAATTCATTTATCAGTTCAAGTAGTTTATGCCCAATGCTCACAGCAGCACCATTTACAGTAGCCAAGACATGGAAGCACCCTGAGTGTCCATCGGCAGATGAATGAATAAAGAAGACATGGTATAAACACAAACACACAAACACACACACACACACAGTGGAATATTACTCAGCCATAAAAAAAAGAAATAATGCCATTTACAGCAACATGGATGGACCTAGAGATTATCATACTAAGTGAAGTAAGTCAGACAGAGAAAGACAGATATCATATGATATCACTTGTATGTGGAATCCAAAAAAAATGATATAAACAAACTTATTTACAACAGAAATAGATTCACAGACATAGAAAACAAACTTATAGTTATGAAAGAGGAAAGGGGGGAGGAATAAATTAGGAGTTTGAAATTAACATACACACCCTACTATATAGAAAATGGATAAACAATGAGGACCTACTGTGTAGCACAGGGAACTATATTCAACTATATTCAGTAACTTGTAGTAACCTATAATGGAATAGAATCTGAAAAAGAACATATATATGTTATATCTATATATAACATATATATATGTATAATTGAATCACTTCACTGTACACCTGAAACTAACACAACATTGTAAATCAGCTATACTTCAATAAAAAAAGACATAAATAGAACAGCATGAATCAACAACAGTATCTATACCAGTATAAATATCTTGGTAGAAATTTAAAGATCTCATTAGTCAGCTTAAAGGCAGAATAGACACAGCTAAAGAATGAATTAACAAGTCAAGGTTTTCTTCAGCATAGAGAAAAAACAGATTAGAATGACAAAAAAAATGTATGTTATATGGAAAATGGTCCAGAATGTACAATATATTTGTTTTCCAAGCATTCCAAGCACATAAAAAAGAGAGGGTGAAATGGAAGAAATAATCAAAGAAATTATTTATAAAACATTTTCATCGTGAAGTATAATACTAATTGAAAGGGACCACCAAGCTGCAGGTAGATGAAATAATAAAAGACACATAGTTTGTCTATTGTGTTCACTATCACACCCTTAGACGATTAAACAAGTGCTTGGCACATAGTAGGTGCTCAGAAAATATTTATTAAAAAATATTTATCAAATGAATGAATGAATCTAAACATAAAATGGTAAATTTTGAGAACACCAAGATTAAAGAAAAAAAATCCCAAATGTCTACAAAGGAAAAAAAAACGTGAATTAGATTTTCATTAGACGTAATGAGAAATACTAAGTGGGGCAAAATTTCATATTCTGAGGGAAATTGATTTTGAAACTAAAATCTTATATCTGGCCACATTAACGTTTAAGTGTGAGTATAAAATAAGACATTTACAAGTACACTAAGACTCAGAAATACACTAATCTACAGATCCTCTGTGAAGTATTTAAGTTTGTGCTCTAGCAAAACAAAAATGAATTGAAGAAGGACATAGACTGGGGAGCAAATGAACCAGGAAAGCTTGTAGTGAAGTTCATTTAATTATGCTTCATTGAAAAAATAACAATCTGGGACTAAAATTCCCAAAGATATCAACAGAAGAAATAGTTGGTCAGAGCTGGGAGAGGGTTGAGTGGGGATTACTGGATAGGAGGAAGAAAAAAATTCCTGTTCAGTAGGTAAGTATACCAATACATTTTTAATTTTAGAAAATTGTAAAATGTTTTAACATAGATTAAGTGTTCTTAAAATTCAGAGTATATAAGAATCTTTTAGAGTGTTTCATCTTAAAAAATGTTGGGGCAAAATATACGAGCATTCTTTTTTTTTCTTTTATTTATTGGAGTATAATTGCTTAACAGTGTTGCATTAGTTTCTGCTGTACAATAAAGTGAATCAGCTATATGTATACATGTATCCCCTCCCTCTTGGACCTCCCTCCCCCCTCCCCCCGTCCCACCCATCCCACCCATCTAGGTCATCACAGAGCACTGAGCTGAGCTCCCTGTGCTCTACAGCAGGTTCCCACTAGCTACCTATTTGTATATATGTCAAACCTAGTCTCCCAATTCATCCCACTGTCCCCTTCCCCCACTGTGTCCACACGTCCGTTCTCTACGTCTGCGTCTCTATTCCTGCCCTGCAAATAGGTTCATCTGTGCCATTTTTCTAGATTCCACATATATGTGTTAATATATGATACTTGTTTTTCTCTTTCTGACTTACTTCACTCTGTATGACAGATTCTAGGTCCATCCACATCTCTACAAATGACTCAGTTTTGTTCCTTTTTATGGCTGAGTTCCTTTTATAATATTCCATTATATATATGTACCACATCTTCTTTACCCATTTTTCTGTCAATGGACATTTAGGTTATTTCCATGTCCTGGCTATTGTAAATAGTGCTGCAATGAACATTGGGGTACATGTAACTTTTTGAATTATGGTCTTCTCAGGGTATATGATATGACCAGTGGTGGGATTGCTGGGTCATATGGTAGTTCTATGTTTAGTTTTTTAAGGGACCTCCATACTGTTCTCCACAGTGGCTGTATCAATTTACATTCCCACCATAGATACTGTCAAATTCTCTAGAGTAAAGTTTACCAATTTATACTGTGTCAACAGTATTTAAAAGTGCTTATTTCCTGTACCTTCACAACACTTGATATAATCAAATGGCTTTTTCCTCAATCTGATTATATTTTGCAACTTGGTCTTTATTAGAGCAATGTATTATGGTTATCCCTTGAGATCCATAAAGAGAGAGATCTAACTCATTCTTTTAAATAGCTGTATAATGTTTCATAGTAGTTGGTACTTATTAAGATTATGCCTGTTTTGTTCTTGTTGCTGTTGTTAATAACAAATATCCTTCAACAACTATTTTTGTGTAGGGGAAGGTTGCAAGGTCAAAAGTGAGTATCTAATTTTAGCAGACACTCTTGGATTTCTTTTACTTTAAACTTTTCCTTTTCCTGACCACTCAATCCAAAACACTGTTTTAATTCACTCAAACTTCTTACTTCTCTCTGAAAAGTTTTGTTCATTTATTTGTTTTCCTGATATTTTACTCTGTTTACTTCTAGAATGTAAGCCCTTTTAGGTGGGGACTTTGTCTAACTTGCTATATGTCCAGTGTTTATAGCAGTCAGTAAGTTATTGAATGAATGAATGAATGCAAGTGTGAATGATAAACATAGTGTCTTCCTACTTCCTTGCTATTGTTCCTGCTATTCCCTCTGCTGAAAATATGTTTACCTGTCAAATTGTACTTACTTTTCAAGACAAAGTTCAAATGCTTCTTAATTCATGAAGCATCCTTTAATCTCCTTCCCTCAGAAGTGACTTTCTCTTTACTCCTGCTTCTGCAGTAGTTTGTACTACAGTCCTCACACTTACTTCATTCTGGCTTCTATCATAACAGCATCATTAGCTGTCCGTACAGCTGTCTTCTCAGTGGATCATAAACTCCTGAGGGCAGAGACCATGCCCATTCATCTTTCTGTTTTCCAGAACTCTGATCATTGTACCTTGCACTTGACAGAATTTTTAATTTAATTAAAGTATTACCGTAAGTACCTTAATGGTTTAATAGGCTTAGTAGAAAAATATTCAAATTTGGAACCAGAAAATAAAAAGAGTATGAAACTTAGTTCTTCACTCTTAGCTGTATAATACTCTGTTTGGATTAACCTCCACATACCTCTTTCCCTTTTGTAAATGAGGATTATAATCCCTAACTTGCAAGGTTACGTGTGAAGAGTAAATATAAAACATGTAAATGTGAGGTACACATGAGGGTATATATATATGAAGCATAGTTCTTGGAACACAGTAGATGGGTATTTGTTGATTTTTCATTCTCTCAGTAAACATTGAGTGCTTGCTCTGTGCCAGACAATTATGACGATGATTATGATGAAAAAGTCCCAAGCCTTAGAATTTTCTTGATAGATGTTTGTAATTTGGGGAAGGATAAAAACAAGGAGAAAAAATAAGCATTTTCCTTTAAGTGATTAAGAGGTTTGAAGCTCCGGTACACACTATGTTGGAGCAAAAGACATCTCCAGTCTTAAGATGTCTTTTTAATTTATTTGAGATCAAATTCTATTTCATTAAAAGTTATTAAACATAGAGTCTCCTCTTGATATAAGCCTCAAAATAAATTGAAGAATATATGAATTACTTTTGAGGTCTTGTTAGGTGAAGTAAGCAAAATCTATTTATATAAAGTTTATTAGCATGTGGAGTACAAGAGAAAATCTTGAATATTGCATTTACCAAAACAGTATAATAAAACTAAATTTAGTGACTGCATTTCAGATTTTTAAAATGTTGTCAACCAAACTCATTTAAAAAGCAGTCAGCTTAAAATATATAAACTTTAACTGTCTATCTAATTACTTGAAATAAAATCATGGTATTGTATTCTGCTTCTTAGGTAGAATGTTTTCTTTTAACAAAACATAGACCAAATAGCAGTATAATGTCTGAAATTTAAGTTTTGGTAATTTACTTTATGGTGCTCCATTTCTGTTATGTAAAATGAGCTTTTTTCTTACTCAGCTCCTTACTTGGAAAGTGTATAGTCATGATTTTTCACACTGTGTCTTCTTCATTATTTAATTAGGGGCTCAGAAATTTCAGAATGTTGTCAATCATATAGAAGAAAAAAGTGATTTTGGGGTTTATGTAATTTAAGCTTTATATTATGACTTTCTCTTTTGACACATAAAATCTGTCATTTATATTTTCTCTTTATAAGTATTATGATTTTTTTACTTAAAAAAATAAAAGACAGTAACAGCAAAAAATCATTATAATTTATATCATAATAAATATTCATGGCATACTGCCTAATGCCCCTAATATTTAAAAAACATTAGAATAGATTATTTCTGAATATAACAATTAAAATAGCTCAGAGAAATTAATTGGATTTCCTTAATTATTTCAATTATTACAATTATTATTTAATTAGTTTAATTAAATAATAGAAAAGGTAAATCTTCAAAAATACAAGGTTGCCTAGAAGTAAAAAAAAAAAATTCACTGATCCCTTTTCAGTACGTCAGATAAAGCTGTTTTCCTTTATATTACTCAATGTTCATTTTCACAAGGATTCATAACAATAATGATGATTTCTTTTTAGAATTTTGATTCCTGGAAAATGTGAACTACTTGCTTGTTTTCTTCTCTCATCTACTAAGATTTCTGCGATCACTTTTTGCATTTCCTTTTTAGCTTTTGTTGTCTAGGAGCTCTCCACTGAACTTACTATTCAAACATAGCAATTATATTCTCACTGACATAGTTACCTCCTCCTTTTTCCTAAAAGGCCCTTGCTTTTTATCTTTATGTTAATTTCCTAGTGTACTCATGCATTTCACATGTAAATTTCTGAAATTCTTTCAAATGTTATAAATTCTTAAAAGGCTTTTCCTTAAAAATTCTGTTTGTGATTATTTGATGTAGCAGATGAAGAAATGGAAGTGACAGTTAAATCTCTCTCTCCACACACACACACAAACACACACACACAGAGTTTTTATTAAACAAAGCAAAGATAACCTTGTTTAGGTTTACTCACTGAAAAAAAATATTATTATTGTGGTGCTAGTGAGAAAAATGGAAGGAACTGGATCTTTGAAAACATTTGGCGGTCTGGGGAAGATGGGACAGAGAGAAATAAGTCTCCATTTTAAAGCCAGAGACAAAGGGGGAGAGTAAAGGCTGAAAGAGGACTGAGTCCCGGGAATAAACTTGAGCTTGCACTGAGTACATCATCACAGCTGGAGCACACCTCACAAATTTTTTCTCTTTTTACTTGCGTTGAATACCAGGTATTTTAGATAGATATACCACATAGACTTCTGTTAAAGTCTATCTGTTAAAACAAATAGACTTAAAAGTGAAAAATATCTCAAACACAATAGAAGTTAAAAGTTAAGATATTGTGTTTCTTTTGAGATTGATTGGCAGTTAATTTTGTCCTTTAAATGTATTTACAAACAGAATTATGAAAGGTAAATTTAACACTAAAGTAGGATTCTTCATGTCCAAGGGATATTGACAAAGGTAGACCCAAGGATTGGTGGTGTCCTTATTTTAAATTTACCTGGAGAAACTGGTTTATTCTTTGATTTTCAGTCTCTTATTACATACGTGATAGATGACATTATGATCAATTCTGCTGACAGTGACCCCCAGGGTCACATTTATTAGCCTTCTACTTCTAGTGTTTTTCTAATCCAAGTGTAAATTAAGTTTGCCAGTTATGGTTTAAAAACTGTGACAGCGAATTAAGAGAAAATTTAGGTTGAGTTGATTGGCTGAATTTTGTGCCATAGGCAAGGTGATATAGGTGATATAGGTGAAATAGGCAAGGTGAATCCTCCAGAGCCCTGTTCATCACTGGATGACTTAATCACTTATCCTATTCTCCGATTTCTACCTTCCCATGAAACTCCTTGTTTTTCTGCTAAACTCTTCTACTTGGCATTAGGCTGTTACAGGTACACAGATCCGTAGGATAATTGGATTCAATACTACTAGCATCTGAATTGGCCAAAATATGTTTAAATGAATTGAATTCAAAGTATTGAATTCAGTTAAAAAACATAATTCTATTCCACTGATTTCATTTTTTTTTACTTTTAAGACTTGTACTGATATCCCGATGATAAGTAATGTTGCAAAAATTGTGAGAGTCCCACTAACTTTTACATGCCACTGAGAATATCTGTGATTTGGCCACACTTTTCGTTGTTTTGAGTTGAAATAGAACATGGCACATTGGAGTAAATTTTTAAGGTAAAAGGCTCCATGGAATAGAGAACTGATGGTCTTGCCTGAATTGGAAACAGAACACACGTCATCAATCCTATCTACTCTGCAGTTATTACATTAAATTTAATTCTAAATTAGTGTTATAAAAATGTATAAAATTAATGGTCCATCTTAAATCATGCAGTATTTCCTTCTCTTCCTTTATAAATTATTAAAAATTTCATTAAAAAAAGAAAACTAAATAGTCACTGGTAACCATTAATAATCTTTCCAAATTTGCATATTGCCTTCCAATCTGTCCCCTTGTACTCCCGGCTTGTAACTTCCTGTTTACAGCAGGCCTTGTTATGTATTCATGAGGATGCATAACTATATTCACGATAAGGAATACATCACAATAAATCAGGATTAACTAAAATTTTCTCATATCTTCTTTATTTATCTTTAGATGATCTTGTTTGTTGAAGTTTTTAATAAAGAATTCCCGTTGAATTATTTTCTCTCAGTTAAAAAGTCCTGGTCTTTAACCCTGTGATGTCACATAGTTTTATCTTAAGGCCAATTCTAATAAATTGATAGTGAAGGCTCAGAACACTGTGCTGAGAAGGATTCTGAGTCTTCATAAAATCTCAGCAGGTGATTGATTAACAGTGATGTTCACAGAGGCAGGAGGGTGTTTTGAAGGAGAAAGTATTTATTACTGATTTTTAGAGGTATTTTTTATATTTTATGTAATATTCTTACCAAATACAAAAATAATTTAGTCTTTTGCCTTTTAAACCTGGTTTTACTGTTTAAAATAGTCCTTTTTTTATGGTGATGGGCAATTTTGAATTCTTGATCATGCTCTATTTCTGGGTCGATTGGAGTACCTCTTCATGTACCTTAACATACAAATACTAGATATTCTGATCACTAACATGTCTGAGAACAGATTTCTGCCTTAGTTCATGAAAAACAGATTTCATAGATTTTTTTAAATTAGACCACAGTCTTATTTCATCATTATTTGCTTGTTTCTTCCTTGATCGTAGTCTATACAATGGTGAAAATATTTGGAGTCAGCCTGGTTTGAATCCTTTGTGGGAAACCACTTTCTTTTTTCTGAACTAACATATGCAGAATTTATTTATTCGTTCTCATAGCTTAAAAAATATCAGAATTCCCTTTTTTTTCTTATAGTTCAACAATTTATCAATAGGTATATTTTAGTCAGTCATATTAGAACACAGTGAGACTTTTCAGTTTGCTCAGAAAATATTGATTGTGCTTTTCTCTGATTGCTTTTGTTCTGATCCTTGTGTTCTCTCCTTTAAGAAAATTACTTGTTTGCCTGCTTTGTTCTGTTTCCCATCCTCTACCTCAGTCATCTTCTTTTGCATTTAATTTTGTCCCATTCTTCTGAGTTCTGAGAAGGCTCTTGAGTTTTTTATGCACTTACCTGATATACACCTTTTTAGAATTGACACTTCTTGCTACAACACAAATTTTAACTTGTCTATAGCATTATTTTTTAGCAATTCATCCTTATTTCATTCATTTGACTTTTTGCCTCAACCAGTTATTTATAATAGCCTCCTTTTATTTAATAGCAGCCATGTCTCTTGAACTTTACTGAATATGTCAAACAGTTCCTGGAATTTTTCTTCTGATTTCTACTCTAAATTATTTTCAGAAGTGTCATTTATCTTCTGAATCATTACCTTATTTGACAATATTTTTCATAGGTCACATGTCATTTTTTTCTCTCTCTCATACTCAAATAATGTAAGATCAGAGTTTTCAACAAACAGAGAAGACTGACCTTGGTCTTGCGCTTTGTCCACAGGTGTGATAGAAAGTTTCTATTCTCAGATAAACAAATTGGGTTGAGGAGCAGACAAAGTAGTGTCCACTTAGATTCTAAGATTCTGTCAGATTTTCATATACTACACTCTCTTTTGCCCAGGTGCCCCTTTTCTTTCTTCCCCAAGGCCTTGTTATCGCTATGATATTGAATGAATGCAGTATATCAAACAGAACAATTTCCAGAAGAATTAGAGCATTTCTTTATTCAGAGATTCTTCACCCAATAAGATATTGTTCTGAGAAACACTGACCAAAAATGCACTGTGCTACTTACTTCACTATTGTCAGGGATCTGCAGTCTCAGTTGTATGTGTGTGAGAGGGGAGGGAGGAAGAGTGGTCAAGGAAGCATTCTACCTACCCTGAGGGGTGGTAGCTAGGGATTGGAGCAGGACAGCTGCCAACCTAGTGAATAGTGGGCCTTCCTGGAACTAACGAGCAAAGATGGTCAAGTGCATCAGCCTCTTCCACTCTTTTTTATGATAATTTTTATATCATGAAGCAATTCAGAACATTTCATGAGCTAAAGCCTTGAAAGGATTTTCTCAATCTAGATTTTCACTCAATCAGTGAAACATATTTATGTCGCACATGGGGGGCAATGGAAAAACTGCTTCAAGTTTCATTTCATTAACTTCTATGTAAATATGAATATTTTTTGAATGCTTTATTTTCTAATCTTCTCCCATATGAGAGCAAAGGAGGACACCCAGGACATCATTTCAAAGTCACCCTTCTTCACCCTTCCCTCCCCCAAGGAAATTGAGCTCTGTCTTTCATCAACACATGATTAACCTAACTACCATTCCAAACAAAATAGCACTGTTACTTTCCTGAGCATGTTTATAAAATATGCAAATCCAATTTGTCCTTTGCTTCATTATTGCATTCATTATTTAGTTTCATTATAAAACATTTGAGGGTAAGAAAGGATAATTAATGTAATTAAGTTTCCATGGTTTAAAAATTTCCTAATTTTAGTAAATATTTTAATGGAACTCCAGCACAAAAATGAAGATAAAATTCATTACCTTTATTATCACAGCACCAAATAGAACAGAATAATTATTCTGAAACTCAAAATATGCTATAAATGAACATTGATTATTTAATAGAAAGCCACTACACTATACCTATAGATTACCAACATATGCACATTTTCTTTTTCTATGTTTCTGGATGGACAGTTCAGGGAAAGTGGGAGGAATGAGGCTTAGCTAGTGCTTTTTAAAGGACTTACATCTGTATTATCAGATTATAGCATGCCTGAAACATCACTGAACATGCATCTCCATTTTCTTTTCCTTTTGGTCTACTTTGAGATTAAAATTTAACCAACATTGTTTTGAAAATGTTTAAGTATCAGACCCTGTACTAAAAATTTTATTCATTTCCTAATGCTCATGTCAGCGAGGAAGAAATTTTCCTCTACCCTTCTATGTCCTTCTAGCTGGTATAAAAATTAAATTGACATGAGACAGATTAACAGGAGAAAAATCAAACAAAAGTTTAATAACATGTATACATGGGAGAGACCCAGGAAAACTAAGTAAGTTGCCAAAATGGCCAAAGCCCTCACCTTAAATACCATCTTCAGCTAAAGGCAAAAGAAAATGTTACAGAGACTTCAAAGGGGAGGAAGGCAATTCACATGAAGATAGAAAAGCAAATGCTTGGTAAATAAATGTCTACTGGGCCATGCAGAGACAGTAGGACACAGAATGGACTCTGATCTCTAGGCCCTGCTGAGTTTCCTCCACCACTTTAGCCCATATTCTTTGCAGATACCTCTGGTGATAGCTCTATTCCGGAAACAGGCCTGGAATCTATCTAAATTCTTTAGGCAGTTAAGGGGGAGGTAAAAATAAATACTTTCTGAGTCTTCTGTTTCTTAAAAATTATCAGCTTGAATTAATCCTCATGCCAAAGAGACAAATTTTGGGGTGGAAAATTTTTCTCCCCTGCACTCACAAAAACCAATAGGGAAACTGGGGTATGAAAACTGGTTGGTCAATGTGCTCAAGATTACCCACCTGGTCAGAGGGAAACCTAGGCAGAGTGGAAGTACACTATGCTAGTGTTCAGGATGTGAAATGAGAAGTGTGGAGTGCATTCAAAGACTGTTTAAACTATTCTGGTGCCATTTTATCCTCCTTAGGTGAAGTGTATGTGAATGTTTGTATGTTAACGTCCATAATTGAATGGATTGTATATATTTTTCTCCTCCTTGAGGCATGAAAGTCCATTGTTATTCTTAAATTGGCTATCATTTACCATTTGTACCCTTTAGTCACCTAGAATAGTTCTTTATCTGTCTTTCCCAAAGCTACTGATATTATCAGATAATTGCTAATTTTCCCTTCAATATTTAAACCAAGAGTAGCCAAATGTGTGTTTGATGTCCTTATGGAGGGATAGGGAAGCAAGTTTTGCTTCCATTTTTGTCCTAAAATCCACTGGAGTCCTTTGACATTATTTTTTTCCTTTAGACCTAAGTCCCAGAATTGAATTCAAATCACAGTCTTGGTTCAAATCGCATGCTCATTGTTGGTCCACATCTATCTGTCTAACTATCTAAAAATAATAAGCACATGTGAACACAAAACATAAGCCAAAGCTACGACCTTGGAAATAATGACTGGCATCTAACCATATGCCCTCCATCCCTTTGTCTCTCTTAATCCAGGCTAAATATTATCCTTCCTTTCTATATGTGAAAGCTGTATCTATTGCTTCCATGTATATTACACATAGTCATTTATACACACATACACAGTACACACAAACACACTTATTTGTTGTTTAAACTTATGAGAAAGAATATCATACTATACGTAGTTTTTTGGGGGAATTAATTTTTTGAAATATTACATTGCCAAGATTCATCTGTATTTTCTATGATACTATAGTTTGTTCATTTTAACTTCTGTGAAATGTACCACATCATAGTCATCAACTCTCCAATGGAAGATCGCCTTTCAAAATAGGTTCTTTCAATAGTGAACAGTGCTGCTAAAATATTCTTGAATGGGAATTCTGTTGTAAATGTGCATGTATTTCTCTTGGGAATATATTCATAGAATTGGAATGTCTGGGTCCCAGGAATTATGTGGCTCATCTCTAGGATATAACATCAGACTCATTTCCATATGCCTGCAGCACTTCCCATTTACATTTAAAATTTTTTATTGATACCTTGGATATATACAAACATTGATGGGTCTTTTGATAAATATACAACCAGTGAATATTCATTGAGCATCAACAGGTAGTTAGTGGGCTGGACTTCACCCTAGAGGCAAACCAATAAATCGTCATCACAACCCCTCTTCTCAAAAATTTTACCATCTGGTAGAATTCAACCTTCATTTTATGATGTGGGTTGAAAAAATTCACACACACACACACACACACACACACACACACAGAAATAGCCCTGTTTTGGCTATGTGTAAGAAAGAACATGGGCAAGACATATAAGCTCCTAGAACTTCTGCAAATTGAGGGAGCTGGGCTAGATTAGTACATTTCAAACTGTGTCCCGTGACGACCTTGCTCTGTATGTCTATGAAAGTGTGGATGTTGGAGATTTGTTGGTAGCTGAAGGTGGAGGTAGGGGAGGGGAAGAAGAGACAAGGCTGGGACTCTAGGAGATCCATCAACACTGCTAACAAAGCAGCTTCACTTTCATCTCTAAGTTTTTTGTATTTCATGTGATGAAGTTTTTCTGTTGATAGGACAAATCAAAAGTTTGAAACATGCTGGAATAGGTGATCTCTTAAGTCCCATTCTGCCCTAATGTCTTGTGATTATGCATTGTATTATTTAGGACAATTGATGCTAGCTGCTACAACTGATAAAGCCCCAAATCTCAATGGCTTAATCAACACAGATTTATTTTTCACTCACACATAGCATGCTATGGGTTGGCAGAGGCTTTCCTTCATCAGGTGACTGAGGGACACAGCTCTCTCAGTCTTGTGATGCTGTGCTCTCACCCTGTGACCTCTTAGGTTGTAGCAGCATAAGAAGAGAAGAATGGAGGAAGCACACCCAGCTTTAATTGACTCCGCTCAGAAGTGACACTTGAGTTCACAGCCCATCGGCTAAACCAAGTCACATGGCCCCAACTTTACCACAAAGCGGGCTGGAACATGTGGGGGAACACATGGGATATTTCGTACACAGTAACTCTAGCTCATGTAACAAGTGCAAGAAGCATAATTCAGATGCACAATGGCAGGTGATCAGAGTCAGGGTGACATACAGTTAAATAGTGGGGATTTTCTCAGTAAGGTACTTTGTTATCCTCAAATAAGGTATTCTTTTCAAAAGATTTCCAACGTGGTCTTTTATTTTCTGGAAAATATACAGTGTTTCTCTGAGAGCCCATCATTTTCTTGCTTTTAGGGTTGAAAGATAAAATACAAAAATTGGGTTATTGGTCTTTATTGTACTAAAATTCAATTTTTAAAAAAAAGCAATTTCTGGGCTCTACCAGAGGGAGTAGCTACAGCAGTACATCAGCCCGAGCAATCTGTTTCCTTCTACGCAGATTAAAATGCATGGCCCTTTCCTCATGAAGCGTGTGCCTGTTTTTTTCTGTGTTGCTCTGAGATGAAGGAGAACACAGAGTACAAACTGTCTTTCTGACCATCTTGTTGTGACTTTATTTTATTTTTGAGCTTGACGATATTGCCTTTATCATCCTGTTCTGCATCTCATCTCTCAGTGGTACAGCATGCTCGATATGAATCACTTTCTCAAACAACAGATTTAACTTTGACGTTGCTGATGATCAGGAGAGGTTCAAAGACTGAATCAGAAGTGTTTAAATTATTTTGGGAAAGGACCACTGCTGAGTTACTGTGCTCTTTGGAGGGTGATTCTGGTGACTCGAAGCAGCAGTAGAGCACAATGAAAAGAAGCCTATGCCTGGTGTGAGGGTATAGCTGACAGGAGGATTGGGAAAATAGTTCACTTAGAGAAGCAAAGATAAAATTATAAACAGAGTGATGTAGGAAATGGCTGACATTAGGGGACATGCTTCAGCTGCCTGATTAAAAAGAAAAAAACAAAACAAAACACTGAAGACTATGAGAAGGAAGAGGGGGGAAATTAACTGGTGTCAGGGAGAGAGGCCAGAGAGGAAATGCCTATTGAAATATTTAGAGAAATATCTTTAGGAGCTTAAACAATTAGTCCTGCAAAGGAAATGACCATTTTGTTTCCTAACCTTATTTTTAAATGTTGCCTAACTGGGGCAAAGCAGATCTGGGGACAAAGAAAATGGGATAGGACTTTGATTTTCTTCCTGTCAGTTGAAGGAGCACTCAACAAAGGAACAAATAAAGCTTCTTGCTTGGGTTCAACAATTTGGATCATTTGGTTGTTTGTACTATTGCTTCCTGTGTTTACTTGAATCCAAGTAGGAAAGGTGGTTCTTTGCAGTGTGAGTTAATGAAGCAACTCCCCAGTGGTTTTCTGGTAGGATTTTGCTCTTCCCAACAACGTACTTTACCAGTTTTCTTGAGAAAACCTTTTGAGATCTTCACTTAATGTCCCAGGTGTTAAAGCCTTTGAATCATCAGCTGTAAACACCAAACAAACAATGGCCATAGGAGATTTAGAAAGATAATTAGAAATCTAAACTTTTTGGCACATTAGACTGAGATAAATTTATAGCTGAATTCTGACTGAACATTTTTCAAATGTTTGGATTGTGGCTTGGAAGAAAGGTATTGTAAATTCTTAACGGAAAGGAAAAGAAACAAAAACCTACAGTGACATGTAGTGTCAAGCACATAACAACAGTTCACAAATATGTCTGCTTAGGTTACAGATGACTGAAGGAGGTTTCACTTTGGACAGGAGTAAACAGGAGATGAGCAAGCGTCTATCCAGAGTCCTTTATTGGTATAAAAACACCTTTAAATCCCAGTCTTCAACCAGTGCAGCTTACAAGTACAGGATCCCAAAAGGAAGGATTCACTAAAAATAACTACAAGATGAATGTAGTTAATGTTGAATTTCAATGACACCTGACAAACCTAACCTCAGTGGTTGGTCCACTGATATACAAGCGCACATGAGGAGGCTCCTGAGTGCTGAATGATGTGGTCATGCAAATCCAGCACGAAAAGGCAGCTTCTTTAAGAAGTTTCATTCATATCTACTTAGGACTGTCCCCAAATTCCAGAATTTCCTGAAAATCTGAAGGGGAAGTCAAAGTGACTGCAGCATTTTTCTTTTGGAGCAGGTAGTAAACAGAGTCCAGGCAGTACCATCAGTAGAATAATTGGACCTAATAGCGAGAAAGATTTTTTGCTTGTTTCTTTAAAAAAGAGAGAGAGAGAGAGAAAAGGAAGTGTGTGGATTTCTCCAGACACTAGTCCAGACATATTTCCTTGCTCAAGTTCGGGATGACAGCAACTGTTTCTTGGTTTTATATTTATGTCTTTGATTAACTATGCTATCTACAGCTTTGCTCATTGAGCCTAATACCTCAGGTTATGGGTCCCTAAAGTTGTAAATTCAAATTCATATTCTTAGTGGGATTGCTTATCACTTAAAATGGTGCTTTCATTTTGGAGTTCCTAAAACTGCTAGATTATCCTGTAACTTAATGATAACTATGCAGGTGAAACCCTTAAATAAAATAAAGCCAAAAATGTTAATGGCTGTCAAATTACTCAGCATAAAAGCCAAGAAATAATGGGTTTACAATGCATTAGCTGTTTCAAAAGAATTGTCAATTAAAGCGCTCGGCCAGCTGCAAACAAATTCATCAGACAAAAGCAGGTACTGATAAAATATTTAACTCCTTAAAATAATACAAGAAGATTAAGGTGTCAAAGTTGATGAAAATAATTATCCCACGGTAAAAGCAGGGTCATTTTCTTCCTTAATCAAAAGCTCTGATCCTACAGTCACTGTAAGTGCATTTGGTATGCAGGTGAGAGAAGTAGAGAGAAATCTGGGTGTCTGGTCAGACTTAAAGTAGCCCAAATGTTAGCAGGATTATTGATGGATGTGATATCTCTGTAGGCTCGTAATAGAACACCTTATATTTGTTCAGCATTTTGTGCTTCACCAAATACTTTCACATATATTATTTCACTTAATCTTCTCAAGACTGTTGTTACTAACAAGAAGTTCAGAGAGGAAAGATGAATTGCCCGAGTTTACATGGAGACCATATCAAAAGTCAATGTTCTGATTTCTCGCACAGCGTGCTTTCAGCCACAGTATAGCTGTCTTTTTGGTTAAGGCAGCTCTGATGAGCTGCTTGCCTCTTTGCTCTAGTGCAATTTATATGACTGCAAAGTAACAATATAAGCAATTCTCTTGACAAATTTCAATACTCTTTCTCAAAAAAATGAAGGAAAAAAACCCCCACAGAGCTGCCTGAGATGATCTAGTTCAAGCCGTTCATTTTACAGATGAGGAAAGCAAGGTCCAGAATGGCTAAACAATTGGCCATTGAGCAAGTTGGAGAAGAGTTGAAGAGTTGGGCATGAACCAACATGCCTTACATACAAAGCCAGGGAGTGTTCTTTCTGCTCTCCTGGGATGCCTCCACCTTGCTCGTCTCCCCTCTTGCTCATGCCACCTCCACTAAAACTCACGGAGAACTCACTCTGAAGGTCAAGTAAGTTATTGTGGCCTCACATCCCTCAGGGATATTGAGACATACAAACGGATTTCCTAAAATAGAAATGACTTCTTGCTGCATGAGGGTGGGCTCCGGGCTTCAGTGCAGCACCATGATTTTGATTTCTGGTTTCCTCTGATCTGTTGGTTGAATTGTCCCTGCTTTGAATTCCTGCCTTCATGAATGTGAGTAGCTCCTCTATAAAATTGTTTCAGTAAATCCTCAAGTATTTTGATAAAAATGTATCTAATACTAAAGAGGCCAAGAAATGCTGTCTTTTTAAAATTTACACTCATAAAAAACACCTACTAAATGTAATTGGGGGTGATTATATATCCTGTTTGATAAAATTATTTGTGATTGCTTTAGGCAGCAAGAGTGGTCTAAACTTTAAGGTAGAGATAAATTGTGTTTTTGAAATTTTAGAAGGGAAACAATGTCAGGGTCATTTTCATGTCTATGAACTTCTACCTATTGTAATGATGTATTTTGGCCTCTGAACTGAATTGTTTATAGAATAGAATAAATCACTGAGAAACCAGAAAGGCTGTACAGTGATCAGTAATTATACCAAGTTAAATCAACGTTATCATCATATGAAACTAAAAAAATCTAACATTTTGTATTATATGACTGAGTCTTGTATATTTTAAGGTTGATTAAACAGGGGAGCATTTGTGATCATCATAATCCAAAGCTATTTCCAAAGCCAGTTGGTTTTTAACTTTCAAATGAAGAACACAATGTTACTTTTACTTCATTTATAAGCCTCAATGAATAACGACTTTACCATCTAAATAATTTAATAGGAATTTCTAAAATCTAAATTGATAAATTATTGGAATGCTTTTAATTGATAAAGAAGAAAATAACACTTTTGTTGGAATATACTTTCTCTTATCTGCCTCATCATTCTGAGAACGAAAATCAAACAAAACTTATGTTATCTGGAAATGCTAAGATTACCTCACTGGCTAATGAGTAGTATCAGTGATGAGGACTAAAGGAGTGAGAAAGAGCTGGTGCCGGCCCTGCCTGCAAGGGACAGTTCCCTACACCTGCCTGATTCTCCTGTGATTCACTTGAGGGATGAATCTCGGTCATCGTCTGCCTGTCAACATTTTCCCAAAGGTCCATTTAGACTAAAAGACATCAACAAGGCACTATAAAGTTTATTTACATTCAAACTCTGGCTCTGTTATTGGCAAGCACCAGAAAGCTAGAAGAATGCTGAAAATAAGGCCCAAATATAACTTCTGAAGACTTTTTAATAAAAGGACCAAGATTGCAAACAGATTTAGGATTCTCTTTCAAGTAAACGATTGAATACCTAGATCAACTGCAAAAAGTCATTAACTCATCTGATCTTTTTCAGTACACTGAACTTGCTAAGAACATGCTAACACAGGCCTTTCCATGATGGGATTTGGCAGGCTATTTTGAGTTCTTATCGGAGTGTAGAGGTAATTCTTCTCCACTGTGCTCCAGCAAGAATGTTTGGAGCAATGTCTCCAACTGTGGTGCCAGTGTATAGAAAGGATAGTGACTTGGTGGCCATGGGAGTAGGTGTAGGACGTCTCAGCTCATTTGTACACTGTACCCACTCCAATTTTCATAAGGGACTGGTAACATGAGCTTGATCAAAACACAGTGTCTTGGTCTGGAAAAGAGGGGCAAAAGGAAAAAGAAAAAAAAAGAGGGCCAATAAAGTATTTGTCCTATAGATAGCCTCATGACCAGTGGTCCCCAGCCTTTTTGGCACCAGAGACCAGTTTCATGGAAGACAATTTTTCCATGAACTGGGGGGTTGTTTCAGGATGATTCAAGCGCATTACATTTATTGTGCACTTAATTTCTATTCTTATTACATTGTAAGATACAATGAAATAATTATACAACTCACCATAATGCAGAATAAGTGGGAGCCCTGAGCTTGTCTTCACTTGCCACTCACTGATAGGGTTTTGATATGAGTCTGCAAACAATTGATTTATTATGGTCTCTGTGCAGTCAAACCTCTCTGCTAACGATAATCTGTATTTGCAGCCGCTCCCCAGTTTTAGCATCACCGGCTTAGCTCCACCTCAGATCATCAGGCATTAGATTCTCATAAGAAGCATGTAACCTGGATCCCTCGCATGAGCAGTTCACAGTAGGGTTCATGCTCCTTTGAGAATCTAATGCTGCCACTGATCTGACAGGAGGCAGAGCTCAGGCGATAATGCAAGTGATGGGGAGCGGCCTTAAATACAGATGAAGCTTTGCTCACTCACCTGCCACTCACCTCCTCGTGTGCGGCCTGGTTCCTAATAGGTCATGGACTGGTACCGGTGCATGGCCCGGGTTTGGGGACCTCTGCTCTAGACTAAGGAAAAAGAGCCTATAAATTAAAACAGCAAACTATACAAACAGTACTCACTTTGCACAGTAGTGCAAAACTATAATAATGACTGTGTAATCTGAAAATATACAAAATGATCTTAATAATCAATGGGAAAAATTAGAATTGTCCCAAGACCTTGAAATATTTTTGTCAAAACATTAAAAAAATTTCTTACTGTTGGAGGAAAATGGAAAAAAAAAAGAAAAACTAATATTTATTTATTACACTGTAATTTAAAACATTAGAAACATTGAGAATTAAAGTGTTTCAATTCCCTGTATAAAATTTCTTAAGAATAATTTGAACAGTGCTTGCCACCTTGTTCTCATCAAATACCTTACTATATGGAACGGCATGTATTCTATGTCTTGGTGTACTGTCACACTCCTTTCTCATCATGGATTAGCTGCCAATATTTTATTGTTTGCAAGTGTCATGGGATTGTTCCAAGGCTTCCTTTAATGTGAAGGTTTTTGCTCGTATCACTTCTTCTAAAACATCTTCATTCTTTCGGCCATAAATTCATCTTCACCCAGTTTCCCTGGCTGCATATCAGAGTCTCTTGAATGTTGGCACTGCCACCATTCCTATGATCAGCTATTTCTTCTATGACCCCATTTATTTTCTATGCCAAATTCACTTCCAGAGTTACCACTTTTTGTTTCTTTGCTGTGATTTCATCTTTGTTGATCATTTGTTTCCCTCTGTTGATTACCATTTTTGTAAAATGTCATGTGGGTTTATCATTGGGGGGACAAATAAGCAGTGCAATTACATGCTTTGCTGTCTGTGTGTGAACTGAATAACAGATAGGCAGTAACCAATCAGGGATAGCATTTGGAAAAATAATTCTGTTTGCGGACAGAAGAGCTAGCATCAAAGTTTGTATCTGTGTACTTTCTCCTAGTTAATATATGGTGGTAACTGAAATTTCAACCCTGTTGTTTTGGAGGCTGGTGTTATTTAACTAAACCATGGTAACGGAAATGCATGCATGTCTGAACCATGCAAAGTGAAGACCTCTTGCATTACCCTGTAATGTTCATAAAATATATTGGGATTGGGAATGACCCATTACAACAAAGAATAACCGTCATGGCAGGGAGCACACTGGGGCACATTGGAGCCCTGGAGAGAAACAACTGCTTGAGTAGCACACAGACCAGTCCATATCTGTCCTGCAGAAGAAGCTGGGAGGGGGCATCTTTCTTGGTAGAAATCAGCTGGACATTGTCCCAGCATAGACGTCACCAAAGGAAGAAAGAGAGAGGATGTGAGGAAAATTGCAGACCCTAATCAATACCTGAGAGGGCAGTGTTTGTAAGCACAGGTGAGATGATCCTTTGGAACATCCTAAATCAAGTGTGTGGAGGTCTCTTGTGAAGGTGGATCTCAAAGATCCTGCAATGGCAGCTGGGGGTAGAGCCAGAGAAAACTAGTTTCTGGCATTGTGACCCAATTGTCCACATCTATTGGTATAGTGAGAGCAATACGATTCCTGATGTCTTGCTTTGGGAGTGCTTAAGAGCCATAGAGAAAGTCTAATCTTAAAAGAATACACTTGAGGTATCTTGGAGGGTGTCTTTGGAGAGCCTCTAAGGGTCTTTTGACTCCTAAATGAGATTTTTTCAACTGGAAAAGAGAAATTTTTAGTTACCTGTTGAGGAATCAAGTGGCTGTCCCAGGCCATAAATAAAGAGACAATTCTAGAAAAAGTAGCAAGGGTGTGTAGGGAACTTTCTGGAAAAGGTATTTTGAGAAACCACCTCTCAGCTGCCTCTAGAGAGCCATATTTCTATTCATTAACCTCTCAGAGGTATAAAGATTAAGCAGGAAGAAGTGCATTTGAACTTCACCTAATAGTTTAAGTATTGCTCATCTGTGATGTTCACAAAAATTGCCAGTTTTGTGTAAAATCTTATAGGCCCTGTATGCAGCAATTGCTGCAGTGTCTGTTACTATGGACACTCACTATTATGGCAGTTTTGCCTTATGAATTGGACCACAAAGCGTGAGTAGAAGGTTCACCATTATCTAAGGGGTGAGGGCAGGAAGTACTTACCACTTAACTACCTAAAAGGGAGCTTGTACAGCTCTGGTGAATTTCAGTGGCTCCAAACTGCATTCCCTAAACCTTCTGTACCAGTTCATACCTGTATAAATTTCTGTCCGAGATGGGTTTCTTCCTCTCAACCAAGAACAGGCACTGGCTAGGTTGGATTGCTGCTATGTTATGCTGGAGTGGGCCAAAGGTAACATTCTGGGCTTCCTTCTGAAGCAGCAGGGCTTGGGAGAGTCAGGGAGAGGTGGGTAGATGAGGCCAGATGCATTTCCTGGGATGGTGATGGATGAGTGAAGCAGGAGACTCCTGTGTAAGGTTCAAGATGCTAGGATTCAAAAGAGAACAAGATGCTGGTGCCAGGAGTCAATGTGGCTTTGTTCAGTGCTTTTGTGCAAGCCATTCCCAGGAAAGCTTGGGATGGAGTGTTTCATTGCCTCATTACCTAGTGGCAGTAACTCATCTCAGGAGCGGAAAATCCCAACACAAACATGCACTCGGGTAGATTCTCTATGGCAACATACTTTAGTATTACCACCTCACCCTCCTTTCCATCTGACTCCCAGGCCAAGCTTAGGTTCTGAAGAGGAGGAAGAACCTCCTTCTACCTTCTTAGGGTCTGCAGTTGGGCCTAAAAATTAAACTGATATAAGACAAATTAACAGGAGAAAAACATACACATTTTATTTCATATTTGTACTTGTACATGGGGGTCTTCAGAGGCAAATGAAGACCCGGAGAAGCTCTTAGGCCCATAAACTTATATACCTTTTTATACAAAGAATGGCAAATTATGGGGATGCAACAAGACAGATGAACTTGGGCTAGGGGCAGTAAATTGTGGGACAGTGATTAGACAATATAATGAGGGAAACTAACAGAAGATAAGGCTTATTTTAGTAGGTTTGTTTGTAAAGGTCATCTTGCCATTGACTTCCAGGCTCCGCTGATAAGAATGTGCTTTTCTCCCTGGTACAGGGAGGGCACCTTTCTCATGGGAAACCTTATAACCGGCTTTGAGGTGGGAAGGGGGAGAGCAGAGAGTTCTTCCTGCATCTGCTCTGTCTCAAGTGCTTTCAGCTCAGAATGATCAATATGCCAAAGGGGCGTAGTTTGAGGTGGCATGTTCTGAATCTCTTCAGTTCCGAATTCCATCGTGGGGCAGCCATGGTTCATCCTTCCAGTGTGAACACAGCAGAGGTGCTGCCAAAGGGCCACACCCTCCTCCCCCACCCCCATGGCAGTAAAAGGATCAGGTCCAGAGCCTCAAAGAGTGATCTTTTTCTCAGTTAGGTTTGATGCTAGGACAGCTGTAAGCTTCCTACTGGGCACATAATGCTAATTTGCATATTGTAGAAAATATAAGTGTTTTGTAAGCTCAGGTGACTCAGGAGACCGTGAGCCAGCGGGGAGATGTGCCCACAGAGTTGGTACAATGATACCTACTTTGCAGGGTGTTGAAATGGTAAAATGATGATTTTTTATAAGTCTTTCCAAAAATATCTGACTTCTGGGCCTGCCATAGACCTGCAAAATCAGAAGCTCGTGGTAAAGGCCCCACAGACTCTATTTTTCACAGGGGATGGGTGAGAATTTTTGGTATATTTGGCTCAGAGTGGGTTGCTTGGCCAGCACTTAGGGACTACTAGAATTTCATAAGGTACTTGGCATCCTACCTGGCATATAAATGGTAGCCATTGATGCTACTGTTGTTTTTATCATTATTCAGTTCAGTAAAGAAAAACAATATTCCAACCCTAAGAATTAGCCAAAAATATAATGGGTTGCCATTGAAGGTGCTGCTATCACTGTCATGGAAACTGAGATATGAATGGGTCTATAGCTTGGTGGTTAAGAGCACAATCTCTGGAGCCAGAGTGCATAGGTTTGAAAACGAACTTTTCCACTTATTAGTTCCTTAACCTTGGACAGGTGACAATGATTCAGTTTCCTCATCTGTAAGTCAGAGATAGTAAATAGTATCTATATTCATCATATAGTTGTAAGAATGACCATATATCAAATTTAAAAATTAAAAAAGTATGTTTAAACAATATTTTACTATCTCTGAAATTAGAGTACACTATATAATCAATGCCGTATCATAGTATAATCCATGGCATTATTCTTTCTTTCTTAGTGGTACACAGCATAATGATTCTTCTTACAATTAACAGTAGCTTAGATTTAATCAAATATGGTAAATTATTTCATCCATGGAAATTGCTAACAACAGTGTTGACGCATAACAAGCACTCGAAAGGGTAGCTATTATTGATTTAATTGAGATTTTTCAGGGGAGGGATTATGTTTCTAGTGGGTACCTGGATTTGGTAATATTTACCTCTTCCAAGTTTAATTGGAAGCCCTGGTGTGCTTCTCTCAGTATAATTATTTTCAGAATTCAGTATTAATTGTCTTTATGTTTTCCACTTGAGACTCTGGACTTCCCCTTTCCTTTTGCTTTCCATCTAGATTTAGAGCAGGTCTCTAGGCTCTTCACCAGCTGGATTACTGCTGTGGAAGGTTCACCATGCTTTCTTCATTATTTGAGTTGGGTTGTAGTTGTTTTACTTGAGGCTCTTAGTCCTAGACCTTACTGTATAATAACACTCTTTGTTTCGTCCATATTCTTACACACACAGGAAAGGGAAATGAATATAACAGGCTCAAAGTAAGTCAGCTACACATGGTTTCAGCTTGAGAATGGGTGTTATCCTCATAATGATATTAAGAAAACTCCTCCCCACCCTCAGTAGAAGGCTGACCAAGAGTAGTTCCACCACGAAATGGTGCCTATAGTACCTCTTTTAATTTATCTCACTTAGAACTGGCAAGGCTAATGCAAGGTTTAGTTATTTTTGCAATATTACATTTAATATAAATGGATACTTGACCAACTTCCTAAAGAATATGTGAGGTGGATGACGATAAAAGGTAAGGCACTTATGGATCAAAGAGCTCAGAGTCTATCCGAAGGAAGCAGAGGGAACAGATGTTTCTAGGCACTTTTGTGAAAAATTGTGTTGCCTATGCAATCCGTTAGGCTTTATTTCCTGGCAGCTAAAGCACAAAAATAAGTGTACATAATTTTGTAGTCTCTGTTACCAAACAGAGAATGATACTGAATTTATTTACAGAAAAGAAAACATCATCCTGGAAATTAAAGTCAAGCAAGTATTTATCAGGTTGATTTCTGATCATGGAGAGATATACTGTACATTACCTAAAGAAACTATTTCCAATAATTTTACTGGCTCTATGAAAATGAATATATTATTAACAAATACATTTAAGTTGCTCCCGTTAACCTATAAGTTACAGAAGGCACTCTGAAAAGAGTCACAGCATGTAGTGACCATTTAAATGAATCATTCAAACTGGAATACTTTGGGGAGTAAAAGGGGCACTGTTGATAATTATTCCAGGAAAGCAGATGAAAACCAGGACTGTCCTGGCAAAAACTGAAATGTGTGGTCACCCCAGTAGAGGGTTTCCATACCATCTCTTTAAGATCTAAGTTGGTAGGAAATTTTTAAGAGTAAAAGGCAATAGAGACAAAGTTGTTGCCTGAAAAAAAGCATGAGGAAAGTGTAGACAATCAAAATAGCAGGACACTATGTGAGTCCTGCTGATGATTCTTAATTAATGAAGCCTAGACATTTATTTTAAGTCTGAAGCTTGAAGTGCTATGGACGTTTGTGGAGGACACAAACATGGTATCCTGAAAATTCTTTGCAGATTCCCAAAAGAAATTTTTCACTGACAATATTATAATAGATTCAGATTTACAGAAATCAATCGAGCTATTAAAATAGGCATAAGTTGGAGTTAGGCTGAATGAATAAAAACCTAAACAGTTAAGGATTTTTAAAACATTTCCTAGCTTCCAAAAAAAATGAATGGGAGGCATTTTATTTTGTTTTTCAGCAAGAGGTATGCAAAGCTGATTCTCTGCAAAAATGTAATGGATCTGACTTCAAAGAGAAGAATTGCAGGTAAGATTGCAAATGCTGGAATTTAGTACCCCACTTTTCATGACATAGGAATGGCTTATGTATCGAGGAATACATATAAGTATATTCCTTATACTTGAGGAATGGCTCAAGTATCTTGGCGACTTAGGCTACATGTGAGGTTCGCCTTACGTGAGCTTTTCTGATAACTCAGATAGAGTTGCCTGGATTCCTTGGTTCCTTGTGCTTTTCATTGTGCTGTATAAACAAAGTTAAAGATGTACATTTCTAGTAAGATCCTGGTAAGAGTCGAGGAAAATTGGGAGCAATCTTTTAGTGACAGAGTGAATCTGTATCTTCATTTTCTTTAGTCTTGTAAAGAGGCTAGAAATACCAAGTCTAGCGTGAGCATTTTGGGTGAACCTTTAGTCAAAGGGATATTATATTATATTATAAACAAGCTCCACTGTTGTTTTAACGGATGCCTTTCCCCAAAGGCAGCATGGTTCTCTGTTACCTTCGCAGGTTTGGATTTAGGACTGGGGAACTTGCCAGAGCTGCTCCATCACCACTGGCGTATTGTTGGGTTTCTCCGCCCACATAGAGCCTCTGGAGAATTGGAAGAGTCTCTTTTCTTGAGGAGCAGAGAGAGAGCTCGCTTAGTGTTGCACTCATTTTCAAAGGTTCTCTGAGACCAGAGGTTTAGAAATGAAAGCCTGCTATATCTGCTTTGATGTGTCAGAACAAACTTAGAGACATTTCCAGTACTTGGATGGAAATGTCAGCTGATAATATGAAAAGGAAGGGTGCACAGGGCGTATCTTGGTAAGTCTGATAAAAATGGCATCCAGGAGATGGCTGGTAATTGGATCCTATAAATGATATAATGAAGTCTGTGCCCCCTGAAGGAATGCAGGCAAAAGTCTGTGAAATGCACAAGCAGGATTTAGAGTGAGCCAGGCCATGGTCTATTTTGGACCACACTTAGAGCCACGTGGGTGTGACCGAGTTGCTGCTACTACCTGAGTCTCAGCCTGGTACTAATTGAAAGGTGCTGAACGCTTCTCTCCAGCTCTCCAGAGACCATTCCTTGCCCACCCACAGGGCAGAGTAGATTATGATTCCCTGACCACAAAAAATAAGCAGGTTAACTCTGGCTTTAAGGTTTTAAGGACCTATCCAGCCAGATGCTGCCTAAGATGCTGATGTGGTTTGATCGGCAAGCCACATTAGCACCGATATTTAAAAATAGAGTGATTTCAAACAAAAATATATAGACTTCTAAATTATCTGAATAATTGAAAGCTCCTATAATACCAGTTCCACACTGCATCCTGGTAATGATCAACTAGACTCCTTGTAGAAGTGGGGCAAGTACTATCTGGATGCCTTTCTTCAACACAACTGTCGTGCCAGTTGCCTTTACAACCTGCCTTCTTCTCCCATTTTTGTTGCCTGCTTAACCTTTTAAAAACATTTTATTTTGTAACCCTGATCGAGACTAATGGGAAATCACCATGGCTTAATGGAAGGCTCAAAGGCTCACAAACACAGAGAGGTCTTGATTCGAATCTTTCTATGACGTTTATTAGATGGATAATTTTGAACAAATGACTTAACTTCTCTGAGTCTCAGTTTATATATTTTCAAAATGGGAGTATTAATGCCTACCGTGCAAGGTTTTTTTGAGGATTCAAGAAAATATACAGTAAAAAAAAAATTTTTTAAGGTAATTAAAATATATAGATATAGTGTAGTGCCTGGCACAAAGCAATAGCAAATAAAAACTAGTTGTTGTTATTATTATTATTTGTTTCTTTCTACACTGCTGTTTAATAAAACAAATCCATTAAGTCTCTGATAACATTCAAAACACTCAATTAAAAATAAGATAGCTGTGCAGTAGATATGGTAACATGTGCATTCTACCTTTTGCTGTTATATTTTGCATCTTCTCACAAAAACTACATTGTGCTTATTGGTTATTTTAGGTTTTTTTTCTCAGAAAATATAGATTCCTTTACTTTGTCTTGATTCGGCATTTATGTTTTTATATTTAACAGGAGAATTAGAATAATATAATAATATATTTGTGGATTATATGATTTTTCTGTTTCTTATAATATTTATATTTGTCTTTAACATGTATTTCTTTATACTCTGAGTTGGGTTATAAAACAAATGCAACAAAAATCAAGACAAGAAAAAAAAGAGTAATATAATAGAATGGAGGGAAATCAATATGAAGGGACCCCCTCAGATGAGATGGAAGGTTGAAGTGACAGAGGCTTTCCTTCTGCATTTTCTCACAACTGAGGCAATAAGGGAACTTCATCGGGAGAGGGAATAGCTACCGTGTTGCAGATACTAGGATAGGTGGCTCTGTATTTGTGTGGATAGATTCCTTTCTTGTTTTGTTATACAACCATCAGTTATTATACAAGAAGGAGCCCACAAGGGAAGAGAAAAGGGCAATGAAGCCTTTAGTTTGATCCCATTTGAGGATTTATTTTCTCCTTAACTAACAGAGAAAAACAACTGAACAATAAGAATTCGTAGTTTGTGGAAGTAAGCATCCCAGGAAATGCCTCCTAAATTATTATTCTCTGTTTTTATTAGGCTTGATTGCCAGATCAAGTTCATCCTGAAATAGGTTGGTGTGTTTTCATTGTATTGTGTGTGTGTGTGTGTCTGTGTGTGTGTGAGAGAGAGAGAGAGAGAAAGGGAGAGATGGATGGATGGATGGGGTGGGGAGAGAAGGAGAAGTGGTGAGATGACAGGATGATGTGATGACGTACGTGGATGGCCATGTAAGAGGAGGCTAGGATTGAAGAGAGAAGTGAGCAGCCAGGGCTGTCAGTCTTGTTGATATCCCCCTGACCCACCCCACCACCTCAACAGGCAACTTTGCTGTCACGTGCATCTCTTTTATAAGCAGAGCCTTTCCCCTGGCTTGTTAAAAACTACTTTCATCCCAAAGAGCCCTGCTTCTCTTTGGGGGGTAGCATTTTCTGTACACCTCCAGTGGTCAATAAGATCCTTTCAATTTTTGGTCAAAGAGGAAACGAGAGGTTTTATCCTTTTTGGTTTTTTCCTTAACCAAACTGCAATGACTGCCTTCCATTCTATCTGGGATGCTGGGGCAATAGACGTAGATATTTTTCGTAGTGACTTTAACCCCTAAAAAATAAGGAATGTCTGGAATTAATAATTAGAAGGGAGATGAGGCTGCCTTATGGAACGTGTATTCATTGGGAGGAGCAGAGCCCCTGGTGAAGTTCCCAGTGAGACTGGAACGAGCTTCCTACCTGAGCAGAGCAGAAGCAAAGAAAAGAGGTGCCATGGGTAAATCGAAGAACTTTTATCTGGATTGCTCACATGAAACACAGATATAAACAATGATGATGCAGTTTTTCTCAGTTGTGGGAAAGATTTTATAAATGATACTTTAAGAGGAAGAAGAGATCTCTATTTTCACTCTCGTCTCTTATCATTATAACTATTTCATCTCTGTCCTATTTGTACCATGGGCATTTACAGCGTATGAATCTTTTATAATTATTTTGCAGAAAGACTTTCATGGTATTATTAGATAGTTGGATGCTTATTACATCTTTAGTGAGTCCTTATTATGCAATTAATCTGTGAGTCTTGGCACTCTGCTTTAAGGATCCTATTATTTAATAAACAAATGCATAGACATGTACTTCATCAGCATTGTCATTGAGGAAGGCTCAGCAAGAGAAACTTGACAGCACACAGAGTTTTTACTTAATTTTAAAGTTTTTTTTTAAACATCTTTATTGGAGTATAGTTGCTTTGCATTGTTGTGTTAGTTGCTTCTGTATAACAAACTGAATCAGTTATATGTACACATACATCCCAATATCCCCTTCCTCTTGTGTCTCCCTCCCACCCGCCCTATCCCACCCCTCTAGGTGGTCACAAAGCACCGAGCTGATCTCCCTGTGCTATGCAGCTGCTTCCCACTAGCTAGCTACTTTACATTTGGTAGTGTATATATATCAATGCCACTCTCTTACGGCGTCCCAGCTTGCCCTTCCCCCTTCCCACGTCCTCAAGTCCATTCTCTACATCTGCATCTTTATTCCTGTCTTCCCCCTAGGTTCTTCAGAGCTTTCCTTTTTTTTTTTGATTCCATATATATGTGTTAGCATACGGTATTTGTTTTTCTCTTTCTGACTTACTTCACTCTGCATGACAGACTCTAGGTCCATCCAACTCACTACAAATAACTCAATTTCATTTCTTTTTATGGCTGAGTAATATTCCACTATATATATGTGCCACATCTTCTTTATCCATTCATCTGTCCATGGACACTTAGGTTGCTTCCATGTCCTGGCTATTGTAAATAGTACTGCAATGAAAATTGTGGTACCTGACACATTTTGAATTATGGTTTTCTCAGGGTATATGCCCAGTAGTGGGATTGCTGGGTCGTATAGTAGTTCTATTTTTAGATTTTTTAGGAACCTCCATACTGTTCTCCATAGTGGCTGTATCAATTTACGTTCCCACCAACAGTGCCAGAGGGTTCCCTTTTCTCCACACCGTCTCCAGCATTTATTGTATGTAGATCTTTGATGATGGCCATTCTGACCGGTGTGAGGTGATACCTCATCGTAGTTTTCACTTACATTTCTCTAATGATTAGTGATGTTGAGCATCCTTTCATCTGTTGGCCATCTGTATATCTTCTTTGGAGAAATGTCTATTTAGGTCTTCTGCCCATTTTTGGATTAGGTTGTTTGTTTTTTTGATACTGAGCTGCATGAGCTGAGTGTATATTTTGGAGATTAATGCTTTGTCTGTTGCTTCAATTCCAAATGTTTTCTCCCATTCTAAGGGTCGTCCTTTCGTCTTGTTTATGGTTTCCTTTGCTGTGCAAAAGCTTTTAAGTTTCATTAGGTCCCATTTGTTTATTTTTGTTTTTATTTCCATTTCTCTAGGAGGTGGGTCAAAAAGGATCTTGCTGTGATTTATGTCATAGAGTGTTCTGCCTATGTTTTCCTCTACGAGTTTGATAGTGTCTGGCCTTACATTTAGGTCTTTAATCCACTTGGAATTTATTTTTGTGTATGGTGTTAGGGAGTGTTCTAATTTCATACTTCTGCATGTAGCTGTCCAGTTTTCCCAGCACCACTTATTGAAGAGGCTGTCTTTTCTCCGCTGTATATGCTTGCCTCCTTTATCAAAGATAAGGTGACCATATGTGTGTGGGTTTATCTCTGGGCTTTCTATCCTGTTCCATTGATCTATGTTTCTTTTTTTGTGCCAGTACCATACTCTCTTGAATACTGTAGCTTTGTAGTATAGTCTGAATTCAGGGAGCCTTATTCCTCCAGTTCCATTTTTCGTTTTCAAGATTGCTTTGGCTACTCAGGGTCTTTTGTGTTTCCATACAAATTGTGAAATATTTTGTTCTAGTTCTGTGAAAAATGCCAGTGGTAGTTTGATAGGGATTGCACTGAATCTGTAGATTGCTTTGGGTAGTAGAGTCATTTTCACAATGTTGATTCTTCCAATCCAAGAACATGGTATATCTCTCCATCTATTTGTATCATCTTTAATTTCTTTCATCAATGTCTTATAATTTTCTGCATACAGGTCTTTTGTCTCCTTAGGTAGGTTCATTCCTAGATATTTTATTCTTTTTGTTGCAGTGGTAAATGGGAGTGTTTTCTTAATTTCACTTTCAGATTTTTCATCATTAGTGTATAGAAATGCAAGAGATTTCTGTGCATTAATTTTGTGTCCTGCTACTTTACCAAATTCATTGATTAGCTCTAGTAGTTTTCTGGTAGCATCTTTAGGATTCTCTATGTATAGTATCATGTCATCTGCAAACAGTGACAGCTTTACTTCTTCTTTTCCAATTTGGATTCCTTTTATTTCTTTTTCTTCTCTGATTGCTGTGGCTAAAACTTCCAAAACTATGTTGAATAATAGTGGTGAGAGTGGGCAACCTTGTCTTGTTCCTGATCTTAGTGGAAATGGTTTCAGTTTTTCACCATTGAGGACAATGTTGGCTGTGGGTTTGTCATATATGGCCTTTATTATGTTGAGGAAAGTTCCCTCTATGCCTACTTTCTGCAGGGCTTTTATCATAAATGGATGTTGAATTTTGTCAAAAGCTTTCTCTGCATCTATTGAGATCATTATATGGTTTTTCTCCTTCATTTTGTTAATATGGTGTATCACGTGGATTGATTTGTGTATATTGAAGAATCCTTGCATTCCTGGGATAAACCCCACTTGATCATGGTGTATGATCCTTTTAATGTGCTGTTGGATTCTGTTTGCTAGTATTTTGTTGAGGATTTTTGCATCTATGTTCATCAGTGATATTGGCCTGTAGTTTTCTTTCTTTGCGACATCTTTTTCTGGTTTTGGTATCAGGGTGATGGTGGCCTCGTAGAATGAGTTTGGGAGTGTTCCTCCCTCTGCAATATTTTGGAAGAGTTTGAGAAGGATCGGTGTTAGCTCTTTTCTAAATGTTTGATAGAATTCGCCTGTGAAGCCATCTGGTCCTGGGCTTTTGTTTGTTGGAAGATTTTTAATCACAGTTTCAATTTCAGTGCTTGTGATTTGTCTGTTCATATTTTCTATTTCTTCCTGGTTCAATCTCGGCAGGTTGTGCATTTCTAAGAATTTGTCCATTTCTTCCAGGTTGTCCATTTTATTGGCATAGAGTTGCTTGTAGTAATCTCTCATGATCGTTTGTATATCTGCAGTGTCAGTTTTTACTTCTCCTTTTTCATTTCTAGTTCTACTGATTTGAGTCTTCTCCCTTGTTTTCTTGATGAGTCTGGCTAATGGTTTATCAATTTTGTTTATCTTCTTAAAGAATCAGCTTTTAGTTTTATTGATCTTTGCTATTGTTTTCTTCGTTTCTTTTTCATTTATTTCTGATCTGATCTTTATGATTTCTTTCCTTCTGCTAACTTTGGGGTTTTTTTGTTCTTCTTTCTCTAATTGCTTTAGGTGCAAGGTTAGGTTGTTTATTTGAGATGTTTCCTGTTTCTTGAGGTAGGCTTGTATTGCTATAAACTTCCCTCTTAGAACTGCTTTTGCTGCCTCCCATAGGTTTTGGGTCATCATGTCTCCATTGTCATTTGTTTCTAGGTATTTTTTGTTTCCCCTCTGATTTCTTCAGTGATCACTTCGTTATTAAGTAGTGTATCATGTAGCCTCCATGTGTTTGTATTTTGTACAGATCTTTTCCTGTAATTGATATCTAGTCTCATAGCGTTGTGGTCGGAAAAGATACTTGATACGATTTCAATTTTCTTAAATTTACCAAGGCTTGATTTGTGACCTAAGATATGATCTATCCTGGAGAATGTTCCATGAGCACTTGAGAAAAATGTGTATTCTGTTGTTTTTGGGTGGAATGTCCTATAAATATCAATTAAGTCCATCTTGTTTAATGTATCATTTAAAGCTTGTGTTTCCTTATTTATTTTCATTTTGGATGATCTGTCCATTGGTGAAAGTGGGGTGTTAAAGTCCCCTACTATGATTGTGTTACTGTCGATTTCCCCTTTTATGGCTGTTAGTATTTGCCTTATGTATTGAGGTGTTCCTATGCTGGGTGCATAAATATTTACAATTGTTATATCTTCTTCTTGAATCGATCCCTTGATCATTATATAGTGTCCTTCTTTGTCTCTTGTAATAGTCTTTATTTTAAAGTCTATTTTGTGTGATATGAGAATTGCTACTCCAGCTTTCTTTTGATTTCCATTTGCATGGAATATCTTTTTCCATCCCCTTACTTTCAGTCTGTATGTGTCCCTAGGTCTGAAGTGGGGCTCTTGTAGACAGCATATATATGGGTTTTGTTTTTGTATCCATTCAGCCAGCCTGTGTCTTTTGGTGGGAGCATTTAATCCATTTACATTGTAGGTAATTATCGATATGTATGTTCCTATGACCATTTTCTCAATTGTTTTGGGTTTGTTATTGTAGGTATTTTCCTTCTCTTGTGTTTCTTGCCTAGAGAAGTTCCTTTAGCATTTGTTGTAAAGCTGGTTTGGTGGTGCTGAACTCTCTCAGCTTTTGCTTGTCTGTAAAGGTTTTCATTTCTCCATCACATCTGAATGAGATCCTTGCTGCATAGAGTAATCTTGGTTGTAGGTTTTTCTCCTTCATCACTTTAAGTATGTCCTGCCACTCCCTTCTGGCTTGCAGAGTTTCTGCTGAAAGATCAGCTGTTAACCTTATGGGGATTCCCTTGTGTGTTATTTGTTGTTTTTCCCTTGCTGCTTGTAATATGTTTTCTTTATATTTAATTTTTGATAGTTTGATTAGTATGTGTCTTGGCATGTTTCTCCTTGGATTTATCCTGTATGGGACTCTCTGTGCTTCCAGGACTTGATTAACTATTTCCTTTCCCATATTAGGGAAGTTTTCAACTATAATCTCTTCAAAAATTTCTCTGTCCCTTTCTTTTACTCTTCTTCTTCTGGGATCCTTATAATTCGAATGTTGGTGCGTTTAATGTTGTCCCAGGGGTCTCTGAGACTGTCTTCAGTTCTTTTCATTCTTTTTTCTTTATTCTGCTCTGCAGTAGTTATTTCCACTATTTTATCTTCCAGGTCACTTATCCGTTTTTCTGCCTCAGTTATTCTGCTATTCATCCTGTCTAGGGTATTTTTAATTTCATTTATTGTGCTTTTCATCATTGCTTGGTTCCTCTTTAGTTCTTCTAGGTCCTTGTTAAATGTTTCTTGCATTTTGTCTATTCTATTTCCAAGATTTTGGATCATCCTTACTATCATTATTCTGAATTCTTTTTCAGGTAGACTACCTATTTCCTCTTCATTTGTTTGGTCTGGTGTGTTTTTACCTTGCTCCTTCATCTGCTGTGTGTTTTTCTGTCTTCTCATTTTGCTTATCTTACTGTGTTTGGGGTCTGCCTTTCGCAGGCTGCAGGTTTGTAATTCCTGTTGTTTTTGGTATCTGTCCCCAGTGCCTAAGGCTGGTTCAGTGGGTTGTGTAGGCTTCCTGGTGGAGGGGACTAGTGCCTGTGTTCTGGTGGATGAGGCTGGATCTTGTCTTTCTGGTGGGCAGGTCCACGTCTGGTGGTGTGTTTTGGGGTGTCCGTGGCCTTATTATGATTTTAGGCAGCCTCTCTGCTAATGGATGGGGCTGTGTTCCTCTCTTGCTGGTTGTTTGGCATAGGGTGTCCAGCACTATAGCTTGCTGGTCATTGAGTGAAGCTGGGTCTTGGTGTTGAGAGGAGATCTCTGGGGGATTTTCATCGTTTGGTATTACATGGAGCTGGGAGGTCTCTTGTGGACCAGTGTCCTGAAGTTGGCTCTCCCACCTCAGAGGCACAGCCCTGATGCCTGGCTGGAGCACCAAGAGTCTTTCATCCACACGTCTCAGAATAAAAGGGAGAAAAAATAGAAAAAAAGAAAGAGGATAAAATAAAATAAAGTAAGATAAAATAAAATAAAGTTATTATAATAAAAAATAATTATTAAGAAAAAAAGAAAAATTTTTTTTAAGTAAAAAAAAAAAAAACAGACGGACAGAACCCTAGGACAAATGGTGAAAGCAAAAGTATACAGACAAAATCTCACACAGAAGTGTACACATACACACTCACAAAAAGAGGAAAAGGGGAAAAAATATATATGTTGTTGCTCCCAAAGTCCACCTCCTCAATTTGGGATGATTCGTTGTCTATTCAGGTATTCCACAGATGCAGGTACATCAAGTTGTTTGTGGAGCTTTAATCCGCTGCTTCTGAGGCTGCTGGGAGAAGTTTCCCTTTCTCTTCTTTGTTCGCATAGTTCCGGGGTTTCAGCTTTGGATTTGGACCTGCCTCTGGGTGTAGGTCGTCTGAGGGTGTCTGTTCTTCTCTCACACAGGACGGGTTAAAGGAGCGGCTGATGGGGGCTCTGGTTCACTCAGGCCGGGGGGAGGGAGGGGTACGGATGCGGGGCGAGCCTGCGGCGGCAGAGGCCGGCGTGACGTTGCAGCAGCCTGAGGCGCGCCGTGCGTTCTCCTGGGGAAGTTGTCCCTGGATCACGGGACCCTGGCAGTGGCGGGCTGCACAGGCTCCCGGGAGGGGAAGTGTGGATAGTGACCTGTGCTTGCACACAGGCTTCTTTTTTTTTTTTTTTTTTAACATCTTTATTGAAGTATAATTGCTTTACTATTGTGTGTTAGTTTCTGCTTTAAAACAAAGTGAATCAGTTATATGTTCCCATATCTCTTCCCTCTTGCATCTCCCTCCCTCCCACCCTCCCTATCCCACCCCTCTATAACTAAAAATAGAACTACCATACGACCCAGCAATCCCACTACTGGGCATATACCCTGAGAAAACCATAATTCAAAAAGAGTCATGTACCAAAATGTTCATTGCAGCTCTATTTACAATAGCCAGGACATGGAAGCAACCAAAGTGTCCATCATCGGATGAATGGATAAAGAAGATGTGGCACATATATACAATGGAATATTACTCAGCCATAAGAAGAAATGAAATGGAGGTATTTGTAATGAGGTGGATGGAGTTAGAGTCTGTCATACAGAGTGAAGTAAGTCAGAAAGAGAAAAACAAATACAGTATGCTAACACATATATATGGAATCTAAGGAAAAAAAAAAAAAGGTCATGAAGAACCTAGTGGCAAGATGGAAGAAAGACACACACAGGGTTCTTGGTGGCGGCAGCAGCAACCTTAGCATCTCATGCCTGTCTCTGGGGTCCACGCTGATAGCCGCGGCTCGCGCCCGTCTCTGGAGCTCGTTTAGGCCACGCTCTGAATACCCTCTCCTCGCGCACCAGGAAACAAAGAGGGAAGAAAAAGTCTCTTGCCTCTTCGGCAGCTCCAGATCTTTTTCAGGACTCCCTCCCAGCTAGCTGTGGTGCACTAACCCCTTCAGGCTGTGTTCATGCAGCCAACCCCAGTCCTCTCCCTGCATCCGACTGAAGCCCGAGCTTCAGCTCCCAGCCCCCGCCCGCCCCAGTGGGTGAACAGACAAGCCTCTCAGGCTGGTGAGTGCTGCTGGGCACCGATCCTCTGTGCAGGAGTCTCTCCACTTTGCCCTCCGCACCCCTGTGGCTGCGCTCTCCTCCGTGGCTCCGAAGCTTCCCACCTCCACCACCCGCAGTCTCTGCCCGCGAAGGGGCTTCCTAGTGTGTGGAAACCTTTCCTCCTTCACAGCTCCCTCCCACTGGTGCATGTCCCGTCCCTATTCTTTTGTCTCTGTTGTTTATTTTTTCTTTTACCCTACCCAGGTATGTGGGAAGTTTCTTGCCTTTTGGGAGGTCTGACGTCTTCTGCCAGCATTCAGTGGGTGTTCTATAGGAGCTGTTCCACATGTAGATGTATTTCTGATGTATCTGTGGGGAGGAAGGTGATCTCCATGTCTTACTCTTCTGCCATCTTCTCCTTTCTCCCCCCTTTTATTTCTTTTTCTTCTCTGATTGCTGTGGGTAAAACTTCCAAAACTATGTTGAATAATAGTGGTGAGAATGGACCACATTGTCTTGTTCCTGATCTTAGTGGAAATGCTTTCCGTTTTTCACATTTGAAAATGATATTGGCTGTGGGTTTGTCATATATGGCCTTTATTATGTTGAGGTAGGTTCCCTCTATGCCTACTTTCTGGAGGGTTTTTTTTATCATAAATGGGTGTTGAATTTTGTCAAAAGCTTTTTCTGCATCTATTGAGATGATCATATGGTTTTTCTCCTTCAATTTGTTAATATGGTGTATCACATTGATTGATTTGAGTATATTGAAGAATCCTTGCATTCCTGGGATAAACCCTACTTATCATGGTGTATGATCCTTTTAATGTGCTGTTAGATTCTGTTTGCTAGTATTTTGTTGAGGATTTTTGCATCTTTGTTCATCAGTGATATTGGCCTGTAGTTTTCTTTTTTTGTGACACCTTTGTCTGTTTTCAGTATCAGGGTGATGGTGGCCTCGTAGAATGAATTTGAGAGTGTTCCTCCCTCTGCTATATTTTGGAAGACTTTGAGAAGGATAGGTGTTAGCTCTTCTCTAAATGTTTGATAGAATTTGCCTGTGAAGCCATCTGGTCCTGGGCTTTTAATTTTTGGAAGATTTTTAATCACAGTCTTAATTTCAGTGCTTGTGATTGGTCTGTTTATATTTTCTGTTTCTTCCTGGTTTAGTCTCGGAAAGTTGTGCTTCTCTAAGAATTTGTTCATTTCTTCCAGGTGTCCATTTTATTGCCATATAGTTGCTTGTAGTAATCTCTCATGATCCTTTGTATTTCTGCAGTGTCAGTTGTTACTTCTTTTTCGTTTCTAATTCTATTGATTTGAGTCTTTCCCTTTTTTTCTTGATGAGACTGGCTAATGGTTTATCAATTTTCTTTATCTTCTCAAAGAACCAGCTTTTAGTTTTATTGATCTTTGCTATTGTTTCCTTCATTTCTTTTTCATTTATTTCTGATCTGATCTTTATGATTTCTTTCCTTCTGCTAACTTTGGGGATTTTTTTTTTTTTTTGGTTCTTTTTCTCTAATTGCTTTAGGTGTAAGGTTAGGTTGTTTATTTGAGATTTTTCTTGTTTCTTGAGGTAGGATTGTATTGCTATATACTTCCCTCTTAGAACTGCTTTTGCTGTATCCCATAGGTTGTGGGTTGTCGTGTTTTCATTGTCATTTGTTTCTAGGTATTTTTTAATTTCCTCTTTGATTTCTTCAGTGATCTCTTGGTTATTAAGTAGTGTACTGTTTAGCCTCCATGTGTTTGTATTTTTTACAGATTTTTTCCTGTAATTGATATCTAGTCTCATAGTGTTGTGGTCAGAAAAGATACTTGATAGTATTTCAGTGTTCTTAAATTTACCAAGGCTTGATTTGTGACCCAAGATATCATCTATCCTGGAGAATGTTCCATGAGCACTTGCTAAGAAAGTGTATTCTGTTGTTTTTGGATGGAATGTCCTATAAATATCACTTAAGTCCCTCTTGTTTAATGTATCATTTAAAGCTTGTGTTTCCTTATTTATTTTCATTTTGGTTGATCTGTCCATTGGTGAAAGTGGGGTGTTAAAGTCCCCTACTATGATTGTGTTACTGTCGATTTCCCCTTTTATGGCTGTCAGCATTCGCCTTATGTACTGAGGTGCTCCTGTGTTGGGTGCATAAATATTTACAGTTGTTATATCTTCTTCTTGGATTGATCCCTTGATCATTATATTGTGTCCTTCTTTGTCTTTTCTAATAGTCTTTATTTTAAAGTCTATTTTGTGTGATATGAGAATTGCTACTCTAGCTTTCTTTTGATTTCCATTTGCATGGAATATCTTTTTCCATCCCGTCACTTTCAGTCTGTATGTATCACTAGGTCTGAAGTGGGTCTCTTGTAGATAGCATATATACGGGTCTTGTTTTTGTATCCATTCAACCAGTCTATGTCTTTTGGTTGGAACATTTAATCCATTTAGATTTAAGGTCATTATTGATATGTATGTTCCTATTACCATTTTCTCAATTGTTTTGGATTAGTTTTTGTAGATCTTTTCCTTCTCTTGTGTTTCGTGCCTAGAGAAATTCCTTTAGCATTTGTTGTAAAGCTGGTTTGGAGGTGCTAAGAATTCTCTTAGCTTTTGCTTGTCTGTAAAGGTTTTCATTTCTCCATAGAATCTGAATGAGATCCTTGCTGGGTAAAGTAATCTTGGTTGTAGGTTTTTCTCTTGCATCACTTTAAATATGTCCTGCCACTCCTTTCTGGCTTGCAGAGTTTCTGCTGAAAGATCAGCTGAAAGATCAGATGGGGATTCCCTTGTATGTTATTTGTTGCTTTTCCCTTGCTGGTTTTAATATTTTTTCTTTGTACTTAATTTTTGATGGTTTTATTAATATGTGTCTTGGCATGTTTCTCCTTGGATTTATCTTGTATGGGACTCTCTGTGCTTCCAGGACTTGATTAACTATTTCCTTTCCCATATTAGGGAACTTTTCGACTATAATCTCTTCAAATATTTTCTCAGTCCCTCTATTTTTCTCTTCTGTTTCTGGGACCCCTATAATTTGAATGTTGGTGCGTTTAATGTTGCCCCAGAAGTCTCTGAGACTGTCCTCAATTCTTTTCATTCTTTTTTCTTTATTCTGCTCTGCAGTAGTTATTTCCACTATTTTATCTTCCAGATCACTTTTCCATTCTTCTGCCTCAGTTTTTTGCTATTGATTCCGTCTAGAGAATTTTTAATTTCATTTATTGTGTTTTCATCATTGTTTGTTTGCTCTTTAGTTCTTCTAGGTTCTTGTTAAACGTTTCTTGTGTTTTCTCCATTCTGTTTCCAAGATTTTGGATCATCTTTACTATCATTACTCTGAATTCTTTTTTGCATAGACTGCCTATTTCCTCTTCATTTGTTTGGTCTGGTGGGTTTTTACCTTGCTCCTTCATCTGCTGTGTATTTCTCTGTCTTCTCATTTTGCTTAACTTACTGTGTTTGGGGTCTCCTTTTCGCAGGCTGCAGGTTCGTAGTTCCTGTTGTTTTTGGTGTCTGCCCCCAGTGGCTAAGGCTATTTCACTGTGTTGTGTACACTTCCTGGTGGTGGGGACTAGTGCCTGTGGTCTGGTGGATGAGGCTGGCCTTGTCTTTCTGGTGCAGCCCAATTTTTTAATGAAAGAAACATTAACACATCTTTTTTTCAGCTCTACAATGGATTGAGTCTGGTGAAGTTCTTCACATTTTTATGAGGACAAAATGCTATTAAGACATGTTTTGTGAAAATGTGGCTCCTTTCTTGTCCATATAATTGATGTAATGTGTCGCTCAAGTTCGCACTCTCAGTAGAATTGGGAAGTAAACTGGTCCATTAACGTTACTCCTTTTCTTCCAGTTGTAACACACAATTCCAGGGTAAATAGTAACTTCCGGCTAAGCGAGGCCTCTTTTGGTAATGGCAGATTGTTACAGGCTTCTCTCACCTCTCGTTCTCCCAGATGGCAATGCTGCGGGCAGCATCTTGCATGTTATCTCCAGGTCTGGGTCTCTGTCCTAGGGAAACTACTGAGGACATGCTGGGCTCAGCCAGCATTTGGACCCCACCGGGGTCTCCCAGGAGCAAGGGGTGACTTCTAGGGTTTCTCCTAACCAGTCAGATGGTTCTGAACTGACTCTGATGCTCCCAGGCTGCCCATTCCCACACACCACCGTGCACAACACTGGTCACCTTGTCTTTGATAAAGGAGGCAAGAATATACAATGGAGAGAAGACAGCCTCTTCAATAAGTGGTGCTGGGAAAACTGGACAACTACATGTAAAAGAATGAAATTAGAACACTCCCTCACACCATACACAAAAATAAACTCCAAATGGATTAAAGACCTAAATGTAAGGCCAGACACTATCAAACTCTTAGAGGAAAACATAGGCAGAACACTCTATGACGTAAATCACAGTTAGATCCTTTTTGACCCACCTCCTACAGAAATGGAAATAAAACCAAAAATAAACAAATGGGACATAATGAAACTTAAAACATTTTGCACAGCAAAGGAAACCATAAACAAGATGAAAAAACAACCCTCAGAATGGGAGAAAATATTTACAAATGAAGCAACTGACAAAGGATTAATCTCCAAAATTTACAAGCAGCCCATGCAGCTCAATATCAGAAAAACAAACAACCCAATCCAAAAATGAGCAGAAGACCTAAATAGACATTTCTCCAAAGAAGATATACAGATTGCCAACAAACATGTGGAAGGATGCTCAACATCACTAATTATTAGAGAAATGCAAATCAAATCTACAATGAGGTATCACCTCATACCAGTCAGAATGGCCATCATCAAAAAATCTACAAATAATAAACGCTGGAGAGGGTGTGGAGAAAAGGGAACCCTCTTGAAGTGTTCGTGGGAATATAAGTTGATACAGCCACTATGGAGAACAGTATGGATGTTCCTTAAAAAGCTAAAAATAGAACTACTATATGACCCAGCAATCCCACTACTGGGCATATACCCTGAGAAAACCATAATTCAAAGAAGAGTCATGTACCACAATGTTCATTGCATCTCTATTTACAATAGCCAGGAAATGGAAGCAACTTACGTGTCCATTGACAGATGAATGGATAAAGAAGATATGACACATATATACAATGGAATATTACTCAGCCATAAAAAGAAATGAAATTGAGTTATTTGTAGTCAGTTGGATGGACCTAGAGTCTGTCATACAGAGTGAAGTAAGTCAGAAAGATAAAAGCAAATACCGTATGCCAACACATATATATGGAATCTAAAAAAAAAAAAAAAATGGTTCTGAAGAACCTAGGGGCAGGACAGGATTAAAGACGCAGACGTAGAGAATGGACTTGAAGACGTGGGGAGGGGAAGGGGAAGGTGGGACAAAGTGAGAGAGTGGCATGGACATATATTGAACTACCAAATGTAAAATAGCTAGTGGGAAGCAGCCGCAGAGCACAGGGAGATCACCTCCATGCTTTGTGACCACCTAGTGGGGTGGGAGAGGGAGTGTGGGAGGGAGACGCAAGAGGGAGGAGATATGGGGATATATGTATATGTACAGCTGTTTCACTTTGTTATAAAGCAGAAACTAACACACCATTGTAAAGCAATTATACTCCAATAAAGATGTTAAAAGAAAAACAAAAGATTCGGAGTAGTTCCCTGAGCGCTACAGTATGTCCTTGTTGATAATAGTGTGTATATATATATGTTAATCCCAAACTCCTAGGTTTTTAAAGTGCCCTTTTAAACATGTAATTCAGGTCATGCCACCAGCCTGATTACAGTCCTCCAGTTGCATTCCATTATGCTTAGGTTAGAATCCAAACTCCATCCCATGCCTCCAGCGTTCTCCATGTCCCAGCTCCTGCCCGTTCTTCTAAACCCACCTCTGCCACTGTCTTTGTGGCTTATGATTATCTAACCACATAGCACCTCCATTCCTTGAACACCTGGAGGGCAATCCTACCTTAGAGCCCTTGAAGTAGCTATCCCTTCTGTGTGGAATCATCTTGTCCCAATTTTCTCAAGACTGGATCCTTTTTTTAAAAATTATTCAAATGTCAGTTTAAAAAAACGATCATGTCCTCAAAGAGGTACTCCCGAATCACCCAATTTATGTAGATCTGTTATCTTTATCAATTCAGCATGTATGATTTTTTATAGGACTTACCACACTTAATTTCCTTGCTTATTTGTTGTCACTCTGTCCCTCCTCCACATTAGAATATAATATCATGAAGATAGAGATCCTATCTAGTTGCTTGACTCCTTTAATGGTTGCATTTAATAAATATGTGGAAAAAAAAAAAAGCAAGGAGTCCCTAGGAATGGAACAGGTATAGTATTTTGAGTTCACAGTCAGTAGATTATCGAAACGCTAGATGACTGCTTGATGGAAATAATGTACAGGGTTTTTATTTAATTTTTCAACTCATATTTATTGATCATTTGATATATGTCAGTCACTGTGAAAGGCACATGGTTATACAAAGAGGAGAACATCAATAACTGCCTGTGCCTGCCCTCCAGGAGTTTCCAGTACAGAGAGGAGGAAGATATTGAACAAGACCTTACAGGTGTAATGCGATGTGGTACTAGAGCCATACGCATGGTGCAATGCCAACTAAAACTGGACTGAAAGAGGCAGGGTATAGGGAAACTCCTCTGACTCTTGAAAGAAAAAGAGGAATTTTCCCAATAGATTAGGTGTTAAGAAAGCTTTCTAAGTAAGATGGCAATACAAAGAGAGCATGGTATGTTCTGGAAAGTGTAAAGAGCTTACTATGGCCTTAATGAAGGATATGCAGAGGTGGAGGGGAGAGAAACACATGATGAGAGACAAGACAGTGAGAGGTAGGTAGGAGCCAGATCAGGAAAGGCCTTGTAATGCTTCGGGAAGGAGTCTGGATTTTATCCGGTAGGCAGAGAGGAACCATCGTACAATGATCAGATTTTCATTCTGGAAAGATGACCAGAGCAGTAGGGGAATAGTTGCAGAAGGCTGGGATCGGAGGCAGTTTGGAGTTATTTTAACAGATCAGAGGTGGTAGAGGCATAAATAGAATCATTTGTAGGTCATGGGCATACATAGAAGAAATTTAGCAGGTAGTAAAACCAGGGTTTAGGTTGGCTTCCAACTCTGTGATTCAGAAGTTGTTTAATGTTTTAGCAAAAGAAAATAAAATCTACATATCATCGTTGCTTCCTTTTTTTCCCTCCCAGCCCACATCCAATTCTTCAGCATGTCTTTTCAGTTCTACCTCAGAAGTTATCCTAAATCTCTCCCTTTACGTTATCTTCACTCCTACCACCCTACTCCAAGATGTCACCAAAAAAGATACCTTTTGTCTAAACTGCAATAGCTCCTAATTGTCACCTTCTTTCCATTCTAGTCCCCCAGTGGTCCATTCTCCACACAGCAGCTGGAGAGTCCTTCTGAAAAGTAAATCAGACCATGTCACTCCCCTGCTAACAATTTTACTTCACATTTAGCGTTAAATCCTAGAGCCTTTCCCTGGTCTGAAATGCAGAGTCTTTGCCTCCTTCTCTGCCCTAATCTCGAAATTAATCTGCAAGTCAGCCGCATCAGCTTTTCCCATTTCCTTTGTCTGCATTGTTCTTTTTCCAGATCTTTTCATAGTTTTACCTCTTCTTGTCAATCGGGTCTTAACTTAAACTCTGCTACTCCTGAGTATCTGTAATTTTTGGGTGTGTATAAATTTATATGTGCAGATATTAAATGTCATTTCTCATTGTCATGTAAGATCTTTAAAAGCAAGAATCTTGAGTATCATATCCAGTACTCAACACAGTGCCTGGAACATAGTAGAATGTGAGTAAACATTTTTGAGAATGAATGAATAAATGAAAGAAAAGAAAAGAACCCTTTCTTGATGCCTTTAACTCCCTTTTTCCTGAGAGCAATTTAGGGGAATCCCTCTCCCTTCTTTGTCTGGTTTGCCTTCCTCTTCCAGCCTGAAGTCTTCTCTTACAGCTGAGTGTTCCAGGAGATACAGGTGACTTTTGTTTGCAAATGGAAAACTGGCAGTCCTCCCACCTTTCTGTGTTTACAGTGTTTGCATGGAGCAAGGCAGGCCACAGATCTGCTCTAAGCCTCACCAGCTGAGATTGGGGAACAGAAGGAGGGGGGGGAAGAGAGGAAGATTGTTTTCCTTCAAGACCATGTGGCTTAAGTCTACAACCATGACAACACCGCAACCCTGCACTGTTGATTTTCCCAACGTGGTCATGCTAACTGTGATTTAGTTTTAAATAGTTCAGTATAGACATGTGGTCAATGTAGTGTGTGTAAATTAATAACACAATCTCAGGTGTTTTGTTAACATTGGAAGTGCCCCATCCAGGGATCCAACTCTCCAAAGATCTCTAGAAAAATGATTCTAACATCATTATTTAGAACTATATATCTGATGATTCATGGATTAACAGCAGTGATAATAGAATTGCTTTTTATTGGTGAAATGAGTAGTGTTCAAAACTTTCAGTTGGCTAGAAAGATGACACAGGCACCTCTGCCCTTTCATGATGAAAACAAGGACCTGAAGTACCTGCCCCACCATGAACGATGCATCCAGCGAGCCCAGCAGCCCAGCATAGCATGCCAGGTGCAGACCTCAGTTTGTCCTAGTCCTGGCATCCACTGTCCCTTAATGTAGATCCCAGCCATGTGATTCAGGGAGAAAGCAGGCTGATTTCACAATCAGAATATTGTGTGCTGGCCTCAGAGTGAATCTTTCTCATATAAAGTACTAATGAGAGCATCCAAAAGGCAGAGAACCCAAACATCACTGAACTTTCGGTAGCAGGACGCATAACGTGTTTGCACCGGCTTCCTAAGAAATGTTTGTGCTGGTGGTAGGGTTTTCTCTGAGAATTATTTCTAATGTAACATACTCATGAGGTTGCAGGGAAGCGGGCAGATAACTCCACTTGTGCATTGTCAGAAGCTGTCTACATTTACTAAAGAGTCTGTTCCTTGTGAATGGCAAATTGACCTAGGTTGCTTCAGAGGACGTGCCCGGCTCTCTCACATCACCCAGAGACCAGTGGTCCACGAGCATGACTGAGCCGGGCAGCTGCCATTCAAGAGAGGGCCCGGGAAGAACTGGGCATATGGTGCCTATTGCCTTGCCTGGTCACTGATTAACTGCACATCTGGAAACCTTGCCTGTGAAAACTAAGGGAGCCTGGTTCAAAACAAGCACAGTGCTGTGTACCACAATGTTACACATTTAAATCCTCATGGTGACATGGTTTTTATTACAAGAAATCTCAGTGTAGGGCTTCAGCAATATATACACCAAACTTAAGGAGATTTGTGTCTCAGTTTGTAATTTCCTGGTGTCACCAACTTGCTAATGTTGATCTCTGCTTTCCAGTTTGACTTCATTTCTATGCTCGTCCAGTTTTCCTGAAGCAGAATTCTCTCATTGCACCATTTTTAAAATTTATCTGTTCAGGAAAGCAACATCCTTCTATTAATGGCTCAACAAGTTTTCTTCATAGTTGATCCTGAGAAAGTACAAATTGTTAGTATCCTCAGACTGTAGAAAGGGAGAATTATATCTAAAGACCAGCCACTTAGCAAATTCATGTTTTGGTTCATTAAAGCAAATTACAGTTAAAATACAAAAATGTCATATGACCTCTCAAGTTTATATAAGCCTTAACAACATTTTTTAAGAGAGTCAATTTAGCATAGTGGATAAGAACATGGGTTTCCCAGACTGTCTGGGAGTGAATCCTGGCTCTGAAACTGACTAGCTGAATGATCTTGGGAAATTTACTTTGCTGTGCTGCAGTTTCCTTACCTGTATAATTGCAAAAATAGTTATAATTTCTTAATGGCGTTGGTTTAACTAAATTTGGTAAGGCCTGAGAAGTGCTTAAAATACTGGTGAAAACTTGCTTTTTAAAAAATTAACTATTATCTGTATTATCAAGGCCATCCTCAATGATAACTTCGATAAACAGGAACTTTGTTGTAATGGAAAGATTGAAAGGATCCTATTTGCAGCATGTCCACCCACCAGCTCTGTGACTTTGAAAAATGATTTGACCTTTCTAGGCTCAGTCCTCTTATTTATAAAGAAAGGGATTGGCCCAGATAATTTCCAAGTTTTCCTGTAATACTAAAATGTTATGATTCGATGATATCGTTCTCCATTCTGAAGTTTAAAGAAAATGCTTTGAAAGAGAGTCTCCAAAAGAAGTAATAAAAGTATAAATGGAAAGGAGAGATTGTGTTTAAATGTCTTTTCACTTGGAGTGAGAACAACTGGGTCCAGGCCTGGCCACTTAGTTGTCCTTTCTAATCCACCCCACCTCTTGCTTTTTATTTTTCTTTTTGGTCTGATCTGGCTTTTGACAAGCATGTTGGTAGAAATATGAAAAGAAAAAAAAGAAAAGCTTTGATTGAGGATAAACAGTTTGCAGGTGGGTTTGATGTGGGTGGGGGTCAGGGCAGTGGAGATGGAGTGTGTGGCGGCAGACATCTTATCTCAAGAAGCCAGAGAGAAAATCCATGTCCAGAGAAAGTAAATACATGAAGTCAGGCCAGTGGTCTTACTAAAAAGGGACCAACTCCTGCACCTCATGGGATTGGGAATGAGAAAGCTGTTATTTATTTTCTTGATGTGTTAAAAATATGTAACACATGGTAGACAAGAGTTATTCCTGTATGACAAAGAGCTCTCCTTCACCCTGTGATGAACCTATGGATTGGGTTGCCCTCCTCACCTGAGTTCTTGTCTTGAACCCTTTCCAGCTCAGCTCTGCCTCAGTGGCCAGTGCCATCTAAAACCAGGCTGCTTCCTGTCCCAGCAAGACAACTCTATTTCTGATTCTTACAATCCACTTAAAACATGGGCAGTAGATCTGAACAGATATTTTTCCAAAGAAGACATGGCCAGCAGGTACATAAAAAGATGTTCAACATCATTAATCATCAGGGAAATGCAAATCAGAACCACAAGATATTACCTCACACCTGTTAGAGTGACTGTTTACAAAAAGACAAGAAACAGGGAGTTTTGGCAAGGATGTGGAGAAAAGGGATCCCTTGTGTACTGCTGGTGGGAAGGTAAATTTGTGCAACCTCTATATAAAGCAGAGAAACCTCAAAAAATTTAAAATACAACTACCATAGATCCAGCAATTCTGCTTCTGGGTATTTATCCAAAGAAAATGAAAACACTAATTCAAAAAGATACCTGCACCCCCATGTCAATTGCAGTGTTATTTACAATAGCCGACATATGGAAACAAGCTAAATGTTTGTTGGATGGATGAATGGATAAAGGAATTGTGCATATATATATATATATATATATATATATATATATATGCAATGGAATATTATTGAACTATAAAAAATAATGAAATCTTGTCATTTGTGACAACATGGATGGACCTCGAAGGCATTATGCTAAGCGAAATAGACAGAAATATAAACACTCTATGATCACTCTTATATGTCGAATCTAAACAACAACAACAGAACAAACTAAGCTCATAGATGCAGAGAACAGATTGACAGTTATAGGAGGTAGGGAGGGGTAGGAGAAATAGGTGAACTGTTTTTATTTTATATTTTCAGTTTAAATAAATTTAATAAAATTTTAAAAATCTTTGCTTATAAAATACAGACTATTCCATTTTTAAGTTTTATCTCATATGGGGAAATCCTCCCTTTTCTGAAAAGTGATTCTATTTGCTAAAATACTAAGTGATAAAATAATAAAATGGCCAATTTGATCAGCACCTTACAGACTGTGCATTTACCCCTTCCTCTCACAGAGGAGTTGGAAACTCTAGAGAGATTCTCCTCAGTAAAGGGGCTGTTGTCCAAACTGTGCATGAGGTGCCTGAGCTCCAGGAGGGGATGCTCAGTCAGATCCCCGCATTCATCCTGAGCTTGACCCAAAGGCAGGCAGGGTTCTCTGAGCTTCTACTCTCTCAGGGGCATGACGAGAATGTTCCCCACCCCACAGCTGTGTAGTGAAATTTAATGAGAAAAATGAGACAGTGTCTGTGAACCTGAGTTATGGACAGAAAACATCCTTCCAATTAGGTGATTATTTCAAGCTCCCAGCTAAATAGGCCTTAATGACCTATTTATAGTTGGAAACAGTTCATCTTTCCTCCAAGAGCTGGAAGTCTCCGTCTTTTCATCATCTCTGTAACCCTATGCATTTTCTTCTTACTTAAAACATCCTTAACAATACTCATTCTCTGACTTTTTCTGTATATAAATTGTAATATGTGCTTTTCATTATCATCTTTCATGATCCATAATCCCAGTACTTCTAAGCTTTCCTTTTCATAGCACTTAGTTTGTACACGTATAAAACGTGAGGTAAATGACAAAAGTCAACTGATCTCTTTATATAAAGCTAAATTTCATAAAATGTAAATTTAAGTGTTGTGATGCTTTTGTCAGAAACTGTGAACTATTGAATAACAGCAACAGTTTTTTGTTGCCGTTTAATGAGGAAGTGTATGTGAACTTGACTTACGCATTAGAAAACATCTTTCCAATTAGGTAATTATTTTAAGCTCCCTCCTAAATATGCCTTAATGATCAGGTCTACCTTTATAGTTGGAAATAATTCATCTTTTCTGCAGGAATAGATGCTGCTGTTGAAAGAAAACAGGGGATTACTTCTTCCCTATTGACAGCACAGGGGAAGCCCCTCTCTTGGTGTCAGTGTATCTTTGTCCATCGTAGTACCAGTCCTCTTGCCGAACATGGAAGTAATACTCCAGATGATTATTTTGGAATATTAACAATTTTAAGAGCCATAGACTGCAAAGAGTTGGCCTCGTAAGTAAAGTGTAAAGAGCACTGTATGTCTGGATGCGGAGGAAGCTAGCATGTTGCCGGTAGCATTACCATACCATGCATGAATCGTACCACGCAAATGGTGCCAATTAACAGCAGCATTCCACCCAGGGGACCCCATATGCCTCTTTGCTCTGTAGGTCATATGCCCTTGCCCTCTAGACTCAGGAACTGTCCTGCTGAAGATGAAAGGGGCAAGTACCCTCAGGGACATAAACACGTCAGATGGATTCTACCTATTGCTTGAAAACCTAACTCTGCACATGAGTTCTTTAAGGAGAATTTATCTTCTCATTGTATTCACCATTTGATATTTAGTTTCATTTGGTGGAAAGAAGGTGGGACTAAGTAACTTTTAACTAGAGCTTGTAGAGAGCTTTCGGGGGACCAAGCATTTTCTTAGGCAGCGTTTCCTTTAACTTTCACATTATCCCTGTGAGGAAGGTTCTATTTTTATAATGAGCAAATTAAAATTCAGAGTAAGTAACTTTTCTGTGTTCTCAAACTAGTCCGTCATTGAGCCATCTGTAAAATATATTCAGAAAACAAACCTCTTATTCACTAAATTTTAAAATTGTGATTTTCTGAAAGAGTCTATTACAAAATTAACCAATGTTACACATGTTGTATTAGGGTTCTCCAGAGAAACAGAACCAATAGGATGTGTATGTGTATGCAATGTGTGTGTGTGTATGTGTGAGTGGGGAGAGAGAGAGAGATTTATTATAAGGAATTGGCTTTCACCATTATAGAGGCTCAGAAGTCCCAAGACCTGCAGTTGGCAGTGGCAGAGAGCAGAGCAGACATGTAGTTCCTGTTTGTGTCTGAAAGCCTGAGAACTGGGAGAGCCAGCAGTATACATTCTATTCCAAAAACCAGCAGGCTTGAGACCCAAGAAGAGCCAGTGTTTCAGTGTAAGTCTGAAGACCAGAGTCCTAGCTCTAGGCAGTCAGGCAAGAGGAGTTCCATCTTACTCAGTATTTTTGTTCTATGCATGCTTCCAACTGACTGGATGAGTCCCGCCCACATTAGGGAGAACAATCTGCTTTACTCAGTCTACCAATTCAAATGTTAATTTCATCCACAGACACGCCCAGAATAATATTTGACCAAATGTCTGAACGTTCCATGGCCGGTCAAGTTGACACATAACATTAACAATCACACCTGTGGTATATGGCTCTTTGGCAGTCGGCACTGGTGTTTTTTGACTACCTACCCTGTGCTCAGCTCCCTGCCATTGGAAAAGACTGAAGCAGAGCAAAGCACACTGTATCTACCCTGGATTGGAGAAAACAGGGCTGATCTCACCATAAAATGGTCTTTGGGCCTCTAGAGACATGCTGTCCATTAAAATAAGAGGGTGAGCCACAAACACGAACCATGAGTATGATTTTAGGTTTTCTAGCAGCTACATGTTAAAAAGGTAAATTTCTTTTAAATTAATTAATTAATTAATTAATTTTTGGCTGCGTTGGGTCTTCGTTGCTGCGTGCAGGCTTTCTCTAGTTGCGGCGAGCCAGGGCTACTCTGTTGCAGTGGCTTCTCTTGTTGCGGAGCACGGGTTCTAGGCACGTGGGCTTCAGTAGTTGTGGCTCATGGGCTCTAGAGTGCAGACTCAGTAGTTGTGGCACACAGGCTTAGTTGCTCTGCAGCATGTGGGATCTTCCCGGACCAGGGCTCGAACCCATGTCCCCTGCATTGGCAGGCGGATTCTTAAGCCCTGCACCACCAGGGAAGCCCAAAAAGGTAAATTTTAAAGCTATATTTTATTTTACCCAGGATTCCAAAATGTTATTATTATAATATGTAATCAACATGAAAATTATTGAGATATTTTACACTCTTGTTTGAACTGAGTTTTGAACAGTGTGTATTTTGCAGCTACAACACATCTCAATTCAGACCAGCCACAGTTCAAGTGCCCTGTAGCCACATATGACTAGGGCTGGTGAATAGGCAGTGCATCCACAATGTCTGCTGTGAATGCTCTATCTCATATATCTTATCACACTGTGTTATGGTCTGAGAACCAAGTAACTGAGAGTTTGGGGAAAGAACCTATTTGGAGGATTTGCTATAATACAAGGGAGGTCTAAATGATATTTCTCAGGACAAGCTGTCTAGGAAAATCAGACCTGGATCATCCCCAGTTACTCTAGGTCCACAAACTGTCAGAACTACGTGGTTACAAGGTTATCTACTTTTTCTGAACCAGAATAGGCTGGTTCTTGGCCAACCTGCTCCTAGATATCACTTCTTATCCTGCATTACTCATGTCACTTCCCTCCCAAGTCACATTTACTGTCCCATGCCACATGAGGAACTCCTTGGGCCTGGGAGAGTATAGACTGGTGTAGAAAAGAATAAGCCAAATCACACTTTCCATGAGTTTGTTATACTGCAGAACAACCAAGGGTGAGAATACTCTAGTATCATAAGGTTTTGCTAACTGATTCCCATCAAATGTACATAATATGCATTCCTCGCACTTACACTTCCCACCAGCAGCCCCCCTTTAAATAAAGATCTGTAGTTTCCCCTGAGGATACCTTATACATCCCCACATCATACGTTTAAGGTAATATGAGAATTCCATTTCTGGTCCACCTCTCTCCTTGTCCCATTTGGGTTACTGCTATTAAGATGTTACCCAAGCACTCTTCCCTCTTTCTTTCTTAATGAGGCTTTCCCAGGCATACATTCAGGTGAAGGCTTCTCTGTGTCTATTTGCTACCCACCCCCACTCTTCACAGGCTGAGTCTTTTCCAGCTCATGGAACTGCCCTTGGTGATGGTATTTTTGTGTGTGTATCAGTTTGAGGGTGGACGATGTCACTGATATTACATATCAAGGGAAAAATCACCTCAACTCTCAAGAAACCAGGACCCCCCAAAAGTAGTAGCTGACCCTGAATTTTGAGATAGAATAGATTTAGAACCCAGTGCTCATTGTTCTATAGCGGTGATTTTCTTAGAACATAATATTGATTAATAAAGCAGAGAATAAGTTTGGTTTTTTAAATCCCCTTTGTCCTCTTAGATAAAAATTATTTTATTTTCCCTGAGAAAACAGGATTCCCTAAGTAGTGATTAAACGGTTTTCCCCTTGAGGAGAAAAAGGAATTTCATATCCTGTTAATATTATAAAGTCAATCATTATTAATATTATTAAAGTCAGACTTAGTTATATAAATTGTAGCTAATTTGGGCACTTGGATCTAGATGCAAAGTTTTGAGTCAATTTATAGTTATTTTTTCTTGATGTGGGAAGCAAGTGTTTCTTTTTCTCTCTTCAGAAGGTTTTATGACCATTGTTTCTTTGTGGGAGAATGTTACATCCTTTGCAAGGAGCTCTCTCCCAGGCTGTGCCAGAACACCTGAAATGCCACTTCCCTCTGATCCCACCCTCAATACTTCCTTCTTGATGCTTCCCAGATCACCTCGTTTGCTCCCTAAATTGCACGTTGTGTGCACTAGCACTCACCAAAACTCATGCATCTTGCCAAACCGTCTAAGCCAAATCAGAGGAAAACGCAGTGAGCTGATGAATAGAGAAAAATGTCCAGTCCAATAAGCCAGTTCATTTATTGTGCATTCGCTTGCCTTTCTACCTTCATTTTTCTGATTTCTGTCACCAGCTTTTATTATTCATGTACATCTTTATGGTTGTTATCCTTTCTATGTAGAGTTTCTAGAATTGGATTCCAGTTCTCCTTTCCTAAAATTATCCAATGTCTTATACAAAAAACAAGAAAAATGGACCGTAGAGCTGCAAAGCTAAATATGATAGCATCTCTCGACTTCTCCCTTACCAGCCTTTTATTTCTACAGTTTGGACTCCGTAGGTTCATATGAAACCACCTTTGTGCAAAGACCAACTTGACTCCTTTTACTTTTCCACAGGAGGGGTCAGGGCTTGTGTAGGTGATGCTTGAACCAAAAGAGCAGAGGCAGCGGGTCATGATCAGTGGTGCCTCCTGGGGAGCTGGGAGCTTAAAAGACCAGAACCACTCTGCAGAATCTAGCCTGAGGTTCTAAGGCCAGGTCTCAGGGGTCATTTCTCTGCCGGGTAGAATCAGTTGATCTAGTCCCTGTGAAGCAGCTCTTGTTGATGGTGCTACCAAACCAGACAACACTGGCTGATTTTAGTTTTACTGTCTCAGAGCTCAAGGTGAGGAATTCCACTCAAGGACGCGAATGCAGCACAGAAGGGCTGTTCCCATTGGCTGGGCAGCAGGTGCAGAATAGAAAGGAGAGGCAAGTCATCCTCTCTCAGTCTTCCAGCCGTCTGTGGGGTTCTCTACGGATCCCCAGACACTGGAGGCACACGGGGCCCTCCAATTGACAAGGTTTACCCTCATGTCATAAGCCCATCCATAAAGCTTTGAAAACTTTACGGGCTTCTCCTACAAGCTCTTTTTTTAAAGATATAACTGCATGTACAGAACACTCTCTTTTCCTTAATATGTCTCTTCTTGTCATTCAGGTTTCTCCAAGGAATGGGAAGGCATATTCTACACATACACAAACTGGATCTCAAATGCTCAGTTTTCTGCTCATGTTTTCTGATTATTTTGTATTGTCTGTGACTATATGACCTAAAGTTATGGCCTACACTTAACCACATAAGGTTCTCTAAAGGCATTTAGCATGATGTAAGATTCAATTAATTTTTCTAGTCTCCTTTCCTAACCTCCAGACCAACTCTATCAGCTTCACACATGGACTTCGCTGAAGGGAACACACTTTCTCTCAAGTTCTTAGCTCAGACTTTTTTACTTGCTAGCTGATTGATGAAGTCAAAAGTTTTCTCCCAGTGGTTCTTAACTCTTTTTTTTATGCAGGTCACAGACCCACTCTAGATCTGCTGAATGCTATACATCCACTCCTCATATAACTGCACGTGCAAACAAATTCATACTTGCAGGTTATTATGACTCTATGATCTCTATCCATGAACCCCAGGTCCATCCATGAACCCCAGGGCTAGGATCTGGTGACTGTAAGAAAGTCTTACCTCCCAGTGAAAATGAAAATCTGCCCATCAGATGGCAAAATATAAAGAGACAATTTTCATAGTGGAAAATAATTTGATAGCTTCAGATCTTATTTTAGCAACAGTGAAAGTAATAATTCTTACTATTTAATCAGTCTGGATTCAGAATTCAGAGGAATATCCACATATTAATTTAACTAAAAAAGAAAAAGAATAACACTGAGGGTCAGTATTAGACTTTTCCATAATGGCATATGTAGAAGTTATTTTTCTGTTTAATTTTGATTCACTTTCCCCCCTATGTAACTATAGGCTGTTCATAAGAAACATGTTAATCTACCAGGAATTAAATGGCTCTTCCTTGGCCTTGATATTTTGAGTGTTTCTGCTATTTTAAAAGTGTCTGATCCAAACAGTTTTACCCTGCAACTTACTTTTTATTTCTATTGAGACAGAAAACAGTTTATAGTAATTGTTGGCTATGTGAAGGGTCATAATAATCATATGAGCTCTTATTCAAATTGTAAGGTACTTCTATTGTCTGATAACTTCAAGCAAATCAGCCTGTGCAGAGCAGTTTGCTTTAGCTATATAACATGTTGAAAATATGGATAATAACCCTTACGTTTACATCAAATTTTAGTCTTCGAGACAAGAATATGATAACATATTATAAAAACTGATTTATTTGGCCTCAGCATTCTCTGGTCTTATTATTACATTTGAAACCACTAATACAAAAACAGTTTATGTGTATGAAGCTGAAGCACAATGGGAATCATTCAGTTATATTCACAAATGTTATATATGTGTCATGTTTTACTCCCAGTATTTGAAAGTTGGCAATTTATGTTTGCTAGATCTGATAAGCCTGTACTCAGAACACTTTGTAACAGGTTTACTATTAAATAAATTGCATAGATAGTGTAAAAACTTAAAAATACAGAAAAACACAAAGAAGGAAATTAAAATTACCAATAATCCTATCCTCAGGGTTTATATATAATGAGAGTGGTTTCTCTCCATAGGGAAGTTTAACCTCTATCATGATAGCAGGAATTTCTAATCTTCAGTCATCTATCATGTTGTCTTATGCTTTATCCTTTTCATTGCAATGTGATCATCCTTCCTAATTCCTGTTTTTTAAAAAATATGGACTACTTTCTGTATTGTATATATGATGTGTAAGACCATTATTATTTAAAGTCAGTATAGCATATTGGATAGAAGTTTGGACTTCCAAGTCACCAGTTTTTCCATAATTGGCCTTGGCACTTCCATGCTGTGTGAACTCGAGCAAGTTGCATCTCCCCTTTGTCTCAACTTTATATCCTATAAAATGGGGACAGTTGTCATACCAATGTCATAAGGAGGAACAATTATCCTAATAGGGAGTGCATGAATAAATACACATGAAGTTCTTAGTGCAGTATCTGGTATTTAATAAATAACTATTATGCCAACTATTACTGGGAATGTTGGTGGTGCTTTTGAATAAAAGCTTTTGTTTTTTCTGATCATAAGTTTTTTTAATGCTTATTATAAACAATACTTACATGTGCAAATTAGGAAGAGAAAATACCTTCCTCTAAATAGTTGCTTTCTCCCATCCTCTATCTACCATCAATAGTTTATAGTGTTAAATTTTTGCTATAGCTATAATTACAATTATATATGCATACATGTATATATGCAAATCCACATAATTTGTATAGATAATTTTTAAAGAGATCATACTAAATGTTCTGTTCTATAAAATCCTGACTTTTTCACTTGATAAATGCCAGAAACCTTTCCATGTTAATATGAGTAAATATTCTCTTCATAAATGTTTTGCACATTTTGCCTGTAATTTAAAGATTCATTTGTATCCTAAAATTTTTTTGCTGCTATGAAGGAAAGCTATTAATATTGGTATTTTTGTCTTATATCAGGTTCCCTTAGTGGATTTTCCTGTTTGTTTTCTTAGTTTTATTCAGTTTATTCTTTGGATTCTCTAGGTAGATATTATATCAAGAGCAAAAAATAGAATTATGTCTGATCTTTTCTAATACTTTTCATTCCTTTTTCTTACTGCATTGGCCAAAATTGCCCTTATAAGTTGAATAATTATAAATGCTATCTTCCTTATTACACTCTTGACTTTACTAGGAAGGCTCCATTCATTTAAATGCTAAGTTTGTTTGCTAAAACCTTAGAATCATTTTGGTTTCTCTCTTTCTTTCATAATTTACATTCAATCTATTAGCAAATCCAATTGGAAATACCCTCAAAATTATACTCCAGTTACTTTAAAATATCTCTACTACTACTCCTTAGATCAAGTCACTATGATTTTTTGCCTGGCACTGCAGTAGCCTGGTAAGAGGTCTGTCTGTACGTCTTTCCTTCTTTACAATCTATTGTCCCTAAACACTCAGAGTGATCTTTTGAAAATGTAAAGCTAATGTTGTCAATGCCATGGTTAAAACTTTCCAGGCATTGTAATCATCTTTAGAATAAATTCAAAATTTCTGCAAGGTTTCTACATGATCTGACCCCTGACAACCTCTCCAAGCTTATTTCCTAAAACTCTTATCTGTCCCCATTCTTCTCAGTCTTGCTAAACTGGCCTTTCTGTTGTTCCTCAAACACACCAACCAGCCTTCTGCCTCCTGTCCCTTATACTTGATATTTCCCTCCTTATGGAATATTCTATACCCTGATATTCCTGTACCTCCTTCCTCACTTTGTATAGATCCATGCTCTAATACCTCCTTAGAGAAATATTTTCTGAGCACCTTATCTGCAGTAGCATCTCATTCATTGTCCTCTTTGTTCTTTTACTCAGGTTTTAATTGTCTTCCTAACAATTAAAAACACCTGACATTGTATTACACAATACCTTATTTGTTTATTGTTGTTTCTGCTGTAAGGATATAGGCACTTTGGAAGTCTGTCTATATTTTGCTTGTTGCTTTATCCTCCATGATTATAGGGCCTTGGGCATAGTAGTTACTCAATGCATGCTATTTTTAGGATGGATCAATCAATGGTTACAATACTTCCCAAATGCCCCTCATGGAAAGTGACATTTACCTTGGCATTTTAAAGACTCTGAGAAGTCTGGCAATTCTGTTTAACCTTGTTTAAGGCCTTCCTGTTTTACATAATGTTTGAACATGATAAGCTGTTTCCCAATATATTGCTAGTAAGAGCTTATAGAATATCGCTCTGTTGAACCTAGGCTTGGGAACCCCACTATGTTGTTCTCACTCTTTCTCTGTTTTTATGATATCCTCATCAGATTTTGGGATAACAGTCCTTCCAGCTTTAAAATGAAGTGGAAATTTTAAGCTTATACTTATGATCTGAAACAGCTAAAATTGAATAAGATCATTAATTATTTCCTTGAAGTCTTGAGAGAAATTTAATGTATCTGGACCTGGTGTCAATAGTCAGGGTTATAATTTTGACAGTCTTCTGTGTTTTTCTAAGACCCATTATGATTTTATACCTCTTCATAACTTATTCAATTTAAATATTGTTTTCTGGAAATTCACTGACTTAATATGGATTATCTAGTTTAGGTGCCATAATTTTTATCTAATATTCTCATATTTTTAAAGCCTTTGTGTACATGCTTTTATAGTATGTTTACCAATCCTAATGTTCATGTGTCTATGTTTTTCATTACTTATCAAAGTTTGGTCCTTTGGTAAATATGCCAGAGTTTATATATTGTATCAGTCTCTATTACTTGGTTTTATTTGTTAATGCAACTATTTATTTCTTTTGATGGTAAGGAGACTTGGTTCTAATACATTTTTTTTCCTTTCTCATGGTCTAATCCATTCCCCTATGAGGGAAATTTGTTTTTACTTTAGTTGAATTATAGCAAAAAATAAAAGGCTCTAGGAGTCTATGCTTCAGAACGTATTGAGATTCCCACACAATAGAGCAAGCTCTCTTGTAAACTTTCATTTTATAAATGTTCCAGAGAGTGTATAGAACACAAGTTTTATTTATATTTATAATCAAGCCAGATAATTGTGTTATCTATGTCCTCTTTAATTTTTGATGGTACTTTAAATTATTAGAACAACCATATTGATTGTCCTTTTATTTCTACCAATTTTTGATTTATACATTCTTATTCTGTGTTAACTGAAGCGTAAAACTTTATGCCTATTATATCAACTTTGTGAGATATATTTGCATCTATGGTCTTGACTGAAGCTGGCCGGGATTTTTGTCCCTTTTGTCCTACTTTTGTTGAGTTTTGGTAACAAGGTTTATGTTAGTCTTATAAAAGAAGAAGGAGCCCAGGAGAGGTATATCTTCTTTTTCCTATTCTCTAAAAGACTTTGTGTAAGATTAGATTTTTTAAAATATCTTTGAAAGAACTTGCTGGAGAAGCCATGTGAACCCATAGGTTTCTTTGTGGGAAAGTTTTATTGGACTTAATAAATGGATTCAATTTAATTTCTAATTACATTTTAGTGAATAAATATTTATGCTTACTTCATACTTCCAATATCAGTTGGTGTTGCTTCTATGAATTTAATCTATTTCTCTTTGCATTCAAGATTTTCTTGTTTGTCTTTATTTTCTGCAGCTTCACTCTGATGTATCTAAGTATGGATTTGCTTTTACTAATCCTATAAGTGTATTTTTTAGGTTTATTGAATAAGTACTGTTTTCTTTCATCAGTCTGAATTCAAATATCAGTTCACTTTATACACTGCTTCTTTCCTATTCTTCTGGAACTCAAATTAATGTATGTTAGACTATGTCTTTTAATGTCTCTTATCCTGGCCAATGTATGTCTCATATTTTTGTCTCCCTACACTTCATTCCAGCTGGTTTCTTCTAATCTATCTTCTAGCTTATTAATTTTCTCTTTAGTGGTGTTAAACCCATCTCTTGGATTCTTAATTTTATTATTGTGTTGTTCAGTTCTACAACTTCCAGTTAATTTTCAAATCTTTAGTGTCACGTTTTACTTTTCCAATTGCTTATTATAATACTTAAATTCAGCTTATATCTTATTGATCATAGTAACTATAACTACATTACTTTATACATCTGGTAATTCATAAATATGGATTTTGTTTCTGTTTATGATTTGTGTTGATTTTAACTATCATTGTCTTTTTTTGTGTTGTATAGTCTTTTATTGTTTGCTGAAAATTTTATTTGAAAAATTATTTGGGGGAAATAATTTGAGATTTAGAATACATCTTCGACCGGAGAAGAATTTGCTTTTAAATGACAGGTACCTAAGAGTGAGAGCAGTCTTGGATCAAGGCTTAAGGATTTTCTGCACTACCTCATTGACCTGCCAGAGTGCCCTAACTTTAAGAGTACAACCCCTAAGTGTCCCTACCACAAGTAGAGTATATGCTACATTAGGTTTCTACCTTTGGTGGGCACTAAATTCAGACTCATCCTTCCAGCTCCTGAAATTTCCATGAAAGATCTACTTGCCTTTAAGCCCTTAACCCCAGAATAGGCAAATTGGTATAAAAGTGACAGCCAGGGAAGAGGGAATATTCTTCAGGGTATTGACTCCTGACGCCTTCAGCACCCTAAACCTTGCTCCCTTCTCAATTTCAGGAACTCCACCTCTCAGATGCTTCACCTATATAGGTGAGTGTCCCTGGAAAGAAGGTCTCTAGTCAATCTCTTTTTGTTTTATCCTCTCAACAAGAAATTCCGTAATATCTTGTTGGGTCTTTGATGTTAATTAAAATCTTTTCTGGCTTTTTCACCAAATGGTTTAGTGGTCTTCAACAAAGTGGTAGTCCAAATGACCTAGTCTGCCATCATCACAAGTGGAAGCCTCTGTGTACGCTTATGCGTGTGTTTGTGTGTGTGTATAATAATTAGATTTCTTTTAAAAACTCATTTCTAGTACCAGTCTATCTCAGTACAAGATGTTTCTCCTGGTCGCAACTCGTTATTCTCCTTTTACGTTGTGAGTTTCCATCATGTCTGATGATTTTCCATCGGTCATTCATATTGAAAGCAGATCTAGACAGTTGAGTACTGGTGACTGATGAAGTCTCCATTTGCAGTCCTGTTGCCTTCATCACTATAGTTTAAAATATTCCTGGGTGCATTGGATGAAAATAGGTAGGCATGCCCCATTGTGAGACAATGTATTCACTGCATGGATTTATGGATGAACTTCACTCCCACACTTTGGACAGTTGTACCAGCAGTGGGCAAAGAAGTGACATTTTCCATGTTCAGCACTAACTGGCATTATAAGAGACAAGTTGGTATTTCCCTCTATATTTTTTTCAAACTTAGGGTTTCCACAGGCCTTTGAAGACTGTTGAGAGCATGGGCACTAAAGCCACACTACCTGAGTTCTGACTTATTAGTTATGTAATCTGGGTCAAGTAATTTATTCTCTCTATATTTCATCTTTCTAATCACTTAAGTGGGATAATAATAGTACCTACCTAACTGAGTTACTATGAGAAGTAAATGAATTAATATATGTAAAACAATTAGAGCAATGCATGGCATTTAAGTAGTAAATGCTCAATAAATGTTGACTATTACCATGTCCACATGTAAGCTTTTAACACATAGGTTTAAAACTCCTTTTCCTTTACTTTCCATTGCTAGATATCATGACTTATGTGAGATCATTCCAAATATTTATTACAAAACTTTTCCATCCAACTCTTTTGCTGTTAGTTATGTAAATCTTTATCAATGTCTAAAACAGACCAATATATTTAACTTCCTCAGACAATTAGAGTAACCTGAGCACCACAATTCTAGATCTTTCTAGATAACAGAAAAATTTCTGGTTTTAATTTACAATTTTATGTCAAATTATTATATTCTAAAATATTCTCTTCAAATTTCTTTATTGTTAGCTTTTGTTAATAAAGTTACATTTAATCAATTAGATAATTGGCACTTGGAAGTTTTGCTGTTCAAAAGAAATGATCTCATTTTGGTGTCTAAAACAAAGGATATAATTTGTAGTAAGTAGGGCTATCCTTGTCTTCTGAAGGTAAGAACGTTGAAGCCTGGTAACTTTAAAAAACTTATTTAGTTAGAAGCAAATTAATGTGTTAAAAACTCTAGTTGAAAAGGTAGACAACATCCATAATCAGATGAGTCATTTCACCAGAGATGGAAATTATAAGACATAATCAGATGGAAATGCTAGAAATTACATAAGGACGTAATTAAGGTTAAATGAGGTCATAATGGTACGGGCTCTGATCCAATAGGATTAGTATCTTTATAAGACACCAGAGAGTGGTGTCTTATCTACATGCGCATGCACTATGAAAGCCCATGTGAGGACATAGTGAGAAGGAAGTTGTCTACAAGCCAGGCAGAGAGCCCTCACCAGGACCTGAACTGACCAGCACCTTGATCTGGGACTTTTAGCTTCCAGAACTGTGGGGAAAATAAATTTCTGTTGTTTAAGCCACCCAAGACTTTTTGTTGTTGTTGTTGTTATGGCAGCCTGAGCAGACTCACACAGTTAGGTAGAAGTTATAGACAATTCCAATTAGGAGAGAAAATCTGAACAAATGCATGGAAGAAAGGATAAGGGCAGTCTGAGAGGGTATGTGCAAGTGGATTAGTATTGCTAGAACATTGAAACAAGACTGTGATAAATGAGGAAGAATGGCAATAATCAATAAATAATGATAAATAAATTAGATCATTTCATGGAAGTCCTTAAATTCCATACTAAGGAATCTGGATTTTGTCCTAAAAAGCAGATGAGAATTAAGTAATGAATTCACAAGATGACATTTATGGGATTTTTAAAATTATTTTTAATCAACAGCTGTAGGTCATGTGAATGATGAATATTTTGTGTACATAAATTGAGGGAGAGGAGATCATTAGGAAGTGTTCTAGTCTTCCAGATAACAAATGATAAAGGCTTAAACTACTACACTGGAGGTAAAGATGGAAAGAGCTGAAATGGATCTAAATCCTCTTGTGTATGTTAAATAACATCTCAGTGTTCTCCTTGAGGTAAAATTTAAGAGAAAGAGAGATGTAAGGGATTCTTTGCAGGCAGAGATGGATCCCAGTTTTTAAGGGCCTGAAGCATAAACAATTTCAGGGATCCTCTTTAGGGAAAACAATGCAAAATTATAAAATAACCCCCCCACACACACAATTTGACTCCATGATAAATTCATCTCCACTGACTGATTTTATGCTTGAATGTCAGGGTAGACCTTGTGCCATCAACTCTGCTAACATTCATAGGGAAAGGGCACAGTTAAGGAGGAAGACAGTGAATGGGTTTAGTTTTGGTCATCCCTATGTAGACATCGGAAGCAGTTAGAAATGTTTGAAAGGATGCCAATATAATAGTCTGAATTTTTTGAAATCTGAATTTCAAGAATAAGCATATTAATTTAGGAGTCATCAGAGAATAAGTAGAAGTTAAAACTAAGAAAAAGAATTAGATCATCTTGAGAAGATATGAAGACTGATAAAAAAAATGGGTACGAAATTCTGAGGAACACTAACATTTTAGTGTGGGCAGAGACTCAATGAAAGAACAGTAACATTTTAGTTTAGTGGTCTAGATAATAAAGGCCTGAACAACAGCAGTGGTGAAGGGAATTTGAGAGAAGGGATGTTGTTTCAGAGATTTTAGTTGACCAAGAAGACTAGAACAACAATTTGACAATGGAGGATGAAAAAGAAGAGTGGGATAAGGATGATAATGAGTTTGAAGTGCTTGGGCAAGTTGAGTAGATGAAATTGCCTTTTACTAATATGGGAAGTCAGTGAGAAGAACAGATTTAGAAAAAAATGAAATTTTTTGAAATGACTTCAGAATGTCAGAGATGTCTATTAGCAGTTGAAAATACATCCAACAGTTGCTGGCTTTGAGCTAGATATTATCCTTGTCTTTATTTTCCAAAGTAAAGGGAAAAAGTTCCAAAATGTTGTATCACTTGTCTAGTGTTATATGTTAAACGGTGCTCACACAAGAAGGTGACCTCAGAGTCATCAGTCAATCAGTGGTATTCTAAGTTTTGAGTGGGGACAGTTACTCCAAGAATATTCAGAAGATGCCCACAGACAGAATCCTAGAGAATACTAAGGGTCAAGAGAATAGAGGATAAAAGCCAACCTAAGAGCCTTTGCTCTCTATTCCTCTCTTCCCTTACTTATGGCAAGCACCAAGTTGCTTTCTGTCTCTATGGATTTACATATTCTGGATATTTTATACAAATGATATTATACAATATGTGACCTTTCGAGTCTGGCTTCTTTTACTTAGCATAACATTTTTGAAGTTTAGCCAAGTTGTACCATGTATCACTATTTCCTTTTAATGGCTGAATAATATTCTGTTCTGTGTCTATACTACAATTTATTTATCTCTTCACCTATTGATGGACATACGGGTTGTTTCCACCTTTTAGTTACTAAAATAGGGCAACTGTGAGCATGTAAATATTATTTGTTTGGATACCTGTTTTTGATTATTTGGGGTATATACCTAGGAGAATTGTTGGTTCATGTAATAATTCTTTGTTTAACTTTTTGAGGATTCACCAACTGATTTCCACAGTGAGTGAACCATTTTACATTTCCACCAGTAATGTATGAGTTTTCTAATTTCTTCACATCCTTGCCAACACTTCTTATATCTGTTTGCTTGTTTATTCGATAACCACCCTTGTGGGTGTGAGGTGGTATCTCATTATGGTTTTGATTTGCATTTCCCTTATGACTAATGATGTTGAGCATCTTTTCATGTGCTTGTCAGCCATTTGTATATCTACTTTGGAGAAATTTCTATTTAAGTCTTTGTTCATTTTTTTAATTGGCTTATTTTTCTTTTTGTTATTGAATTGTACATGTTTTTTGTATTTTGAAGACTAAACCCTTGTCAGATATGTGATTTTCAAATATTTTCACCCAATCTGTAGTTTGTTTTTTCACTTTCTTGATAATGTCCTTTGATGCACAAAACAATTAAATTGATGTAGTCCTGTTTATCTATTTTTTTCTTTTGTTGTTTGTGTTTTTGGTGTCAATCTAAGAATCTATTGCCAAACCAAGGTCATAAAGACTTATTCCTAGGGATATCCCTGGCAAGCCAGTGGTTAAGACTCCATGCTTCCAATACAGGGGGCATGGGTTTGATCCCTGGTCGGGGAACTAAGATCCCACATGCCGTGCGGCCAAAAAAAAAATTTTTTTTTTCTAAGAGTTATATGACTTTAGTTGTTAATTTAGGTCACTGATTCGTTTTTAGTTAATTTTTATATATAGTATGGGGAAGGGGTCCAACTTCTCTCTTTTACATGTAGGTATACTATACAGTTACCCTAGTACCATTTGTTGAAAAGACTGTCCCTGTCCCCATTAAATGAGCTTGGTACCCTTGTTGAAAATCACTTGGCCAAAGAGTAAGGATTTATTTCTAGACTCTCAGTTCTGTTTCATTGGTCTATATATTTATGCTTATACAGAACCACACTGTTTTGATTACTTTAGCTTTGTAATAAGTCTTGAAATAAGGAGTGAATCCTCCAAGTTTGTTCTTTTTTAAGATTGTTTTGACTATTTAACCAGTTTCAAGATTAACTTGAAATTTCATATGAATTTAAGAATTAGCTTTTCTATTTCTGTGAAAAAGGCTGACGGAATTTTGAGAGAATTGCTTTGGATCTGTAGATCACTTTGGGTAATATTGCCATCTTAACAATATTAAGTCTTCAAATTCATGAACATAGGTTATCTTTCCATTTGCTTAGATTTAAAAAAAAAATTTCCTTCAACTTTCTTATAGTTTTCAGTGTAAAAGTCTTGTCTTTGGCTAAGTTTATTCCTAGGTATTTTATTCTTTTGAATACTACTGTAAATAGAATTATTTTCTTAATTTCCTTTATGAATTATTCATTGCTGGTGTATACAACACAACTGATATTGTGTGTTGATCTTGTATCCTGCAGCTTGTCGAATTTATTATTCATAAGGGATATTGGCTTATAGTTTTCTTATCTTGTGATATTTTTATCTGGCTTTGGTATCAGGGTAATACAGGCCTCATAGAATGAGTTAGGGTGTATTCCTTCCTGCTCTATTATTTTGGAATAGTTTGAGAAAGATTGATATTAATTCTTCTTTATATGTTTGATAGGAATCACTAGTGAAGCTCGGTCCTGGACTTTTCCCTGTTGGACGGTTGATTGCTGATAAAAATCTCTTGTTATAGGTGTATTCAGATTTTCTATTCTTCTCAAATCAGTTTTGATAATTTGTGTGTTTCTAGAAAATTTTATTTCTCTAGGTAATCTAATTGGTTTGTGTACAATTGTTTATAGTATTCTCTTATAATCCCTTTTATTTCTGTAAAGTCAGTAGTAATATTCCCACTTTCATTTCTGATTTTATTTTTGTGCATCTCTCTTCTATTTTCTTAGTAAGTCTAGCTAAAAGTTTATCAATTGTTGATCTTTTTAAAGAATCAACTTTTGGTTTCATTGATTCTCTCTATTATTTTGCTATTCTTTACTCCATTTATCTCTACTCTTACCTTTATCATTTACTTCCTTCTGCCAGCTTTGACTTTAGTTTGCCCTTCTTTTTCTAATTCCTTAAGGTATAAAGTTAGGTTATTGATTTAAGAATGTTTCTTTTTGTTAATGTAGGCATTTACAGCTATAAATTTCCTTCTGATCACTGCTTTTGCAGCATTCCATAAATTTTGGTAATGTATTTTTGTTTTTCTTTGTCTCTATTTTTTTATTTTTCTTGTGATTACGTCTTTGACCTATTGATTATTTGAGTATGTTTTTAAATTTCTGCATACTTATGAATTTTCCAGTTTTCTTTCTGTTATTGACTTCATTCCATTGCTTTTAGAAAATATAATTTGTATGATTGCAACCTTTTAAATTTATTGAGATTTGTTTTGTGGCTCTATCCTGGAGAATGCTTCATGTGCACTTGAGAAGACTGTGCATTCTTTTATAATCATGTTTTTGTGCATAAAATAAGATATATTGGATTATAATGGAAAACAGTACAGTTATTAAAATATCTTCAAATGTTTTCATATAGAAATATGTGGGCTTTTTCGTTAAAACCATGAATAAGATACCATAATCTCAAAGTAGTAATGCATATAAACAATATTTTAAGATACCTACATAATCTAATGTGATATAAAAATATCTATCATTTCTGTTGGTGACAAAGTTGTAGGTTCTTAGTGTCATTAGGAATTAAAGGAAATAACATATTTCAGTTAAAGGTTAGTGTAAATAAAGATGCCACTTTTTTCTCACTGAAGTTCATAGACATACTGAATTCTAGCCCCAGACCCTCTGGAGGCCTAAGAACCCTAGGTGAAGAACTCTCATTTAATGGGTTTTTCTTCAACTTCAAAAACACTGCTCTAAGCCATTGGGTAAAGTCTTTTTCTGGGGTTAAAGGAAGGGGAATGGGCAACCCCACATAGCCCCTACCACAAGTCATCCCCATCCTAGAGAAGAGCCTTACTGTTCTCTTCTGGTGACATCTTGTCCCAAAATGGAATAAAATCCCGGTGTCCTGATGGAAGGAAAAGGCTGAAACTCTTGTCTCTGCTGCTGATGTCATTGCTTACACTTACAAAATAGCTTTGGGCACAAATCCTTAGGCATTTAGTAAGACTAGAAAAAAAAAAGTCTCATTTCTGAGGCTTAATTAGTATTAGCAGCACCAAGAGGTCTCTGTAGAAATGGCCTTGGGTAAGAGCAAATTAGTGTTTTTAATTATTATCGTTAAAAATGAATATTTACAGGAAATTGGGCTGAAGGCCATCTGGCCCAAGCACATTCCTAAGGGAAGCCATGGAACACTAAAGGGGTGGAGGGGGGAGCATGGTGCAGAGTGGATAGAACTATTTATAGCTTCTCAAGGCTCTAGTTTAAGTCATCAACTGGAAAGGACATTTAAAAGTTAAAGTAAGCATCAAGAGACTCAATTGTTTCTTTTTAAGAAATATTTTCATACATTAACATTAAAATGTGATATATATTTCTTTCTTTCCCCCCATGTATATAATCTTTCTTATTTCTTTTAATTGAGAGGTGTAAAGTAAGCCTGTTAGACATTATTCTGTTTACATGTGGCCTTGGCAGGTCCTTTAATTTCAGTGTCTCTCTGTGAATAATATTCCATCCTTAGTTACCTCCTTGGTGTTATACTGATGAAAGAGTTAGTATTGATGTAGTTGTGCACTCTTTGGATTCTTTTTAAACATAACTAATTCATTATTTCACTGATACAAAATTCTGTTTTAAATATAGGATTGAATTGTAAGGTGTTAACTTTATTAGGTCATTTCTTTTATCTACATTTCTTAATTGCTATAAAAATATTATTTGCTTATAAAAACAAATCAGAAAAAAAATGATTAGATATTATTCTTTACCAGTCATGACAGATTGACAAAAGAATACTGTAAGACCTAATGATAGTGAGAGTTTGGTGAAAGAGGACTCCCTCCTACTTTGCTGTTGGGCAAGTAAATTGCTGCAACACTTTTGGGAAGTAAGTTGCAATTTACCTCAAGAACCTTAAAACAGTTATATGATTAGACTTCATAATTCCACATCTGAGAATTTATCCTGGAAAAAAATCATAAATACAGAAAAATCTTTCTGTGCAAATATATTCACCACAGCATTATTTATGAAATTAAAAATTAAGGCAATCTAAATATTACATAATAGAGGTTGGGTTATATACAGGATGTAATATATGGCCATTAAAAATAATATTTATTAAGTGTTTGTAATAACATGGAAAATGTTCAAGAAGTTGTGCAGTATATAAGAACGAGGTGTGTTAGTACAGTGGTAAAAGCATAAGCCCTTAGCTATGTATTTGGGCAAATTGTCTCAGTTTTCTTATATGTAAAATGGGAATGATAGAACTGTGAAATGATGGTAACTCCTTTGTACAATGACCATGATGATTAGGAGTTAGTATGTTACTTAGTTATGTCCACTGCTTAAACAGCACCTAGCACAGAGTCAGTGCTCCACAGATACTAGCTCCTATTATTATCATCATTACTGCCAGCTTATTACAGTAGATTCAGGGAAAGAAGCCAGTAGACACCAGCAAAGATACAAGTTCTTTAATGTGGCAAAAGATCCCACTTACTACACAGAGACGGCTCTGCTGGGTAAGAGACACAGAAATACTCTCAGTCAGAGGGCCCAGCTTCCCTTGCCTTCCACCTCCACAAAGACCAATTCCTGCCAGGTCACCAACCTCAAACCATGGTAGTCATCCCAGCATACTCCTAACTGATCACCAGATGATCAAAAGTTGAATTTGGGTTAGTTTTCCAGGTATATCTTCCCCCAGTAGGCCCAGGTTTTGGGGCTGTGCAGCTTATTCCTGCGATTACATATTAAGTGAATAAACCAAGAAGAAAAATCATGATATCGAATATCATCATAAATATGTTATAAGAGATAATCCTGAATAGAAACCAAGGATCAAATCAAAGAAACCAAAATGTATCCAGAAGTTGGTCTTGGGTAGTAAGATCATGGGTGACTTATTTTGTTCTCTTTCAGATTTTATGTTCTCTAAAATTTTTATAATTTGAAGGTACCATTTGTAAGCTGAAAGGAATGATAGTAGTAAAGCTTTTGTATCATGTGTGATACCTCTATTTTGTGGACTCACTTCAGGTGTACAGTGTTTTTCATGGGGAATTTCTGTAATAGGCTGGTAAAATGTAGCCAATCCACATTTGATCAATGTCAATATAAATTAGAATGCTTTCAGTTGAAAGTATCAGAAACATCTAGTCAAACCTGAATAACCAGAGGGAATTTATTAGGAATAATCCAAAGGGTGAAGGTTAATTTAATGGCTTAAAAATGTCATCAAAAAGTTCCTCCCTCTCTCTCATTCTTTTTTGTCTTGTTTTCTTGCTCTTTCTTTCTATCTCTGCTTCCATGAGGATGGTTTTATCCTAAGGCTGCCTCCTCTGTATTTGTCAGCAGCGACCAAGGCTATAGCCCTCTTCATTCACACAAACAGAAATGTCCTGACTGGACCAAATTAAGTCACATGGTCATTCCTGAACCAGTAACTTGGGCTGGAAGAATGTCATGTACTCATTGGCTTAGGCCTGAGTTTCATCCTTATTCCGAATCAATACTGAGCCAAAGGAGATAGAATTATCCTGATTGGTTCAGAATGCAGTCAAAATTTGCTTATTTAGTAAGTTCTTACTTTCAAATGTTTAAAAACATTTTTTAGAAAAGGTGAAAATCTTAAACACAGACGTTGTGAGGCTGTCTTCAGACCTACTCAGTCATTACTCTATACACAGGGCCATGTTGGAAAGTAACCGCCTCCATAAGGCTTTCAATTTCCTGGGCTACACTCTGAAAAGCCTGGTGATGATTTATCAAAACATGGGCTTTTGTTGTCCACCCCATTCCCTTTACCCAGCCCTCCTACTCTCTTCATGCTCAACATTCCTTCCCCTTCTTACATCGCCATTAGTTCTCTCTCTAATATTTTATATTGGGATAAACTTTATGACCTCTTTCTTGGGCTTTGGCTCTTGGTTTCCAAGTAAAGTTTTGAAAATTCCCCGACTTTTTCACTCTCTTGCTCAGCCTCTGGCATTTAAAAGTGACTTTCAGAACTGTTGTCTCTACTATAGGTTTTTAAAAGTCTAATTTGGAGTTCAAAAGCCTGGAAATCCACTCTTTGTCTTCATTGAGTTCTTTTCTGTCTTTTTTCCCTGGAGCCATAGATTTCAGTCTCCAAGTCTAGTTTTAATTGCAGAAGGGCTTTAGGGTAAAATACAGGCTTAAAGCAATTACACTGAGGAATATTTCAAAACGTTGTCTTGCTGCCATAATAAATGCCAAGAATCATGCAGACATTAAACACTATAGGGGTTCAAAGAAAAGAAAAAATAAGTTCTAGCAAGGGAAATCAGATATTATTCATGAAAGCAGTGGGAATTGAGCTAATTCTTGAAGAATGAGTAGAAGTTTGATAAGAAGAAAAAAGAAATGCAGTTATTTTTGGTGGCTTGCCTTTGCTGTAGTGGATTATATAGTACACGATTCTCTATGATGAGCTTCTCCTTTAGTAAAGATCAGGCAGGAATTGATCCATATATTTGTAGGTATAATTATTGGTTACATATATCATTTCCCTCAAAAGGCTACTTGTTTTAGCCTGCCATAACAAAATAGTAGACTGGGTAACTTATAAACAATAGAAATTTATTTCTCATAGTTCTGGAGTTTAGGAAGTCCAAGATCATGGTGCCAGCAGATTTAGTTTCTGGTGAGGGCTTGCTTCCTGACTCATAGAGGGCTGTCTTCTCATTGTGTCCTCACAAGGTGGATAGGGTGGGGGAACTCTCTGGGGTCTCTTTTATAAGGGCATTAATTCCAATCATGAGGACTTGATCTCAGACTCTCATAACTTCATCACCTCCCAAAGAGCCCTGCCCCCATCTCCAAATGTCATCACTTTGAGGGTTAGGTTTCAACATATGAATTTTGAAGGGACACAAACATTCAATCTATAGCAGCACTTCACATAATTCTCATCACTTTCAGAAAGCATAAAGCACACATATGCCTTTCTAAGTTAACCTTCTTAAATTTCATACCTCCTTTTGTTATCCAGTACAGTTTGTATGATTGCATTGGACTGCACCAGTACCTCTCAAAATGGGGGTCACAAGTGTCAACCAAAAAACGTAGAAGAATGCTAATAAATAAAGAGTTTTTTGGAGGTCTTAAGAACTGTGATTCTGGAGACACAGATTCAGGTAAAACCAAAAGAGTGTTCCAGGGAAGAGAAAGAGAGGTTTATTAAGGCAAAAGCTATGAGCCTGTACTCTGACACAAGAAAGGAAATATTTGTCCTTAAAGGATTGCTGTCATGAGTTGTTTTACAGTAAAGATCTGATAAGTATTTTGAGTTTCTGGAACACTGGGCAGATGCTCTGGATGCCTGCGTTAATACCATAAGTGGTCAAAAGGTTAGATTCCATCAGGCCTGAGAAATGCATAAGTCACACTTCCTCAGTGTCCCCCAGACCCTATTTTAGAGAGCTCTCTTAGCTATACCGACTCCATTTTGATTTTCCCGTCACAAAAGAGATCTTTTTCCATTTTTCCTTTAGGTGATAATGTTAAAAAAAAAAAAAAAAAAAAAAAACCCTGAAAGGTAAATTTTCTATTTTTAAATTTTCTATTTTTCCATTGTGATGGAAAAACTTCTATAAGAAGTAAAATTTTAGTTTCTTAGTGTTTTGGTCTGTTTTTATGTATTTGCTCTGCTTTCAAACTAGAATGTATGGACTGTTTTTGAGAGTTCTTACATTACTATGTAAATAAGTTCTTTACTGAGTACCTTCTACCTGGAACTGTACTTACTGATTCCTAGAGTTGAAATTTCCAGCTTTACTGCAATTATTAGCCCTATAACCTTAGACGTTTATTTAACCCCTCTCTGTTTCCTCTTCTGTAACATGGGAATGATAAACCTTATCTTGCTGTTACTTGCAAGGATTAAATGAGAAAATTATGTAAAACCTGGTAGCTACTTTCATTATGATTAGAATTATTTGATAGCTCAAGTGAAATTTCCAAATTGTCATTTCCCTCATCCTATGTCTGCTGAGGGCATTTTCTTGGGCCTTGCCTCCATTTACAAAAAGCTCTTTTGTAACCTAGTTCTACTCTAATGCTAGTGCCACAAAAGACCCTTGTAGTGTACATGGGCTTGCCCTTCTCCTGGTCTTCTTTGTGGTCCCCTTTTCTGAGAGATTGGAACTGTTTCCAGCTCCTCACACACCACGTTTTCTTCACAGCCTCCTCCTAAGACATCTGCGCTGAGCTCTGAGGAAAAGGCCGGTGCAGGAGCCAAATTGACACAACTTGACATTGGCTGCAGTCAACACTCCCAAGCCTGACAGGACTCTGAGTCCTCTTTAGCCTCTTGGCTGAGAAGTTATTCTGTAGAAACCTACAGAAGAGGGTAAAACTGATCTACTTCGTGTGGGACAGTTTCTAGCCCACAGAGTAATAAAGTTTTTATGCTGGGGTGAAAGCAGATTTACTTCTTTGACCAAAGCAGTTTAACAGAGAAGATTCGTTATACAACTAGTAAATGTAAATCAGTTTACATATTGATATATTATCTCAAACACTCCCTTCAAAAAGTCCTGGTGAGGCATGTATTACTATTTTAGATCTGAAAATACTGGTACTCAGCATTAGGTAGCACCCCCCAAAAATTACAATCCATATCTGTCAAGTTTCAAAGCTTTCCACCTTCCTAAGAATTGGAGAGTTTTTTTTGGAACTGCTTTAGATAGAGGGCAAGCTGCTGATTGAAAGTGCTCTTAGCTGGGAGCTGATGTCTCTCACAGTCACTTCTTTTTGTACTATTGAACTCGTTATCATGCTTGAACTTTCATAGTTATTGAGTTCATTTGTAAGTAACTTATATCTCCCACTGAAGGTAAATTCCTTGTGGATTGAGATCTTGTCTATATTTCTTTACATATATAGACAGTGAACATTTGTTTGTTCCAAAAACATTTATTTAAAACCTACTACATTCAAAACACCATATTAGATATGTAAAGAAATATAGACAGTGTATTTCTATATATAGACAGTGAACATTTGTTTATTCCAAAATATTTATTTAGAACCTACTACATTCAAAGTACCATATTAGATAGATGCTACTGTAGACAAAATATAAAAACATGAGGTCGCTACTCACAAGGAAATTCTTCATCTAATAGTAGGGAAACTAAGAAAATTGGAATGAGTTAAAATGGAAGAAACAGAAGAAGATGATAGGTCTTAACTTTTGCAAGTAGTTAGAAAAATGAGAATGGATGGTGGGCAAAAGAAAGGAAGACAAAGCAAATGGCAGGATACAAATAGAATTTTATTTTATTTCATTTTATTTTTTTTACATCACATTCCTCTGAGAGAAAAGACAGTAAGAGGAGGGTTTTCTAGGTCTGTGATTCCACTTTGCATCTGAGAGTTCTGAGACCATTAGACTAAAGCAGAGCATTCTGGAGGATTTGGTGCATTCTGGCATGAGGTCGTTGTAGACAGTTTACAACCAAGCCTGGGCTTGGAACAAGGTGTGTCTGAGGCTGCTTGATAACACAACTGCCGTAAGAATGTTAAATGAGTTACCAAAGCACGTGTCACTCTGCATTTCAGGGGCTACATTAGTTAGACTTAGAAGGTGAGTGATGACACAGGCAAGCCACTGTGGAAGTTCAAATGTAAGAGACAAGACTTTGGGTGGAAAGGACTAGAAGAGGCCTCATAGACGGTGACATGAGGGCAGGTAGAACAATCTTAGCAAAGTACAGAGGCAATAAACTTGGACATATGTCAATGTACTGAAACCAGTTTGCCAAAAAGTCAATTCAGTTTGGCGTACCGGCTGTTGGGCAAGTTGACTCTTGACGAATTGGCTTGCTTCTGGAAATCTTGGAACATGTATAAAAAGGGAAAAGAGATGAACGAAACAGTATTTATTTCTCTCATACTAGATGTTAGACACTGTGCTCTGTGCTTTGTATATATCATCTTATTTCACCTTTTCAGCAAGGCTTTATGGTACATATTAATTATACTAATTTTTTAGAATAGAAAAACTGAACATCATAGAATATAGAGGGTAAAAGTTTGTCTCAAGATCTCCCAGTCACTTAGTTGAAGAGCTACTACTGAACACAGATTTTCTTGGTTCTAACACCCTTTAGTTTCTGCTTCAACACACAGCCCAAGTTAGTGCTGAAGTAGACTTTGGGAAGGGAAATTGGTGGAAATAGCTCTATAGGCAGAGGCTAGAGCTTGAACATCAAACCTGAGAACTGGGAACCATTGATTCACTGGAAGAAAGAGAGTGACAGTACCTTATTTGTGCTGGAAGAAAATTAATCTTATAATCAGTGTATACAGTGTCAGAGAGACACTTAAAAGCCTGTTACAATAGATCCTATAAGAAATAAGAGCCTAAATAGGGTTACAATGAAAATTGGTAGAATAAAACAGATTTAAGAGAGGTGGAATAGCAAGTCAGTAGAAATTAGGGATTTAGAGCA